>NW_015505420.1:73751-139849 GCF_001515645.1 Sinocyclocheilus grahami | reverse complement strand
TTTTGTTCTTTGATTAACATTAATGACAGGCAGCACGTTTATTAGGCTGCTGTCTCTTTAACACTGAACGCAAGCAGATCTAAAAATACTGTACATGTGTGTTTTCTTTCTCATCTGTTTACGTTCACGTAAGACAAAAACGGCTGTGTTTATGATGATATACTGACGTAGTTTTCTGCATATTGGTCGACAAATATGAAAGAAGTCAGTTTCGGCCCAGAACAACCTTTTCTACAGTGGAAATACACGGAACGGTTCGAGAACGGACACAAACTGGGAACCCGTACCGCGACCTCTGTTCTCTGTGCTCACGCTTGCGCTTCGTGTGTGCTGCACGCAAACAGGGTGCAAGTTCTTTCCGTTCCTGCACTTAAATAGTTTTTAATCACATTAAAATGCGAACGTAAGATTCGTTAAGCAGAATCGAAATGCACGCGTCTTATCGAATACCCGGTTCTTGGAAATTTGGAACCGGTTCTAAAATGGAACCGGTTTTCGATACCCAACCCTAATAGTCATGTTTTTTATGATCATTGTACAAGAAGATTATTTAAATGAACTAATTGCTAACTAATTTGTTTGTCGATGTAAATATGCACTAGACAAGTGTTTCTCAACCGTTCCTGAAGCCCCTTGAAAGTATTCAGTGTCAGGGGCTCCAGGAACCGGGTTGAGAAACACTGTGCTAGACGGACGTGTTTAACAAGTCTTCAGCAGTGTCTCACTTCTGTTTTATCCCACTGCCCTGTTTCTCGTGATTTTGTGGATAAAAGCAACTTAATGAATAAATGTCAACGCAGAGCACAAAAAAAGAAAGAGGTATCGCTCAATCAAAGCCACATCATAGCATGTGCTTACACACACACACACACCATGGTGAGCGCATGCAGTCTATACAGCTCCCTTTCTTATGACGAGAGTGATTTAATGTTTTTGCATCACAACACGTAACTCCCATCCAGTGCAGATAGAGTATAATCAAGCGTGACCTCTGGGCTCTTGAGCGCTGACTGTACGGTGGATGCGGGGCCGAATCCGGTGAGGGACCTGATGTGCGTCTGTCTGGGTAACAGACGGCGGCTCTGTGAGTATGTGGAAAAAGCCAGCGATCGCAGGTGCTGCAGGTACTCAGGACTCTCTCCGCTGGCCGGCTGCAACAGATGCTGACACGGCAACACCTGCAAATCAAAGTTAACCACTGATACGCCACAAACGATTCATGAAAGACACGAGTCATTAGTGAGGATGAATCTGTCCTGACCTGTAGCACTAGCGCAGGCTGAATGCTCTCTGGCAGTGCACTCAGCATATCTGTGTAGCAGCGCAGCAGTGCAAAAAGCCACATGCTGCCCACATCCCCGTCCTCTTCATCTCCTGACCCCGCCCCCGAGCACAGGAAGGGATCCACCACATAAAGCACGATGGCTGGTGGGTGGGCGTGGCTGTCCGCTGACTCCGCCCCTGTAGGAATGCCAATCCGGTCCCTCTCTGCTGAGCTATAACAACAATGACATTAATCTCTAACTGCAATAATTAGTAACTAAGAACAGTAATGAAAAAGGATGATAATGATTAAACAAGTTGGGACATTATACTGTATATACATTTGAAAATTGTACATCACACTTGAAAATGATTCTGCTGAACATTTCGAAAAATTTACAAATGTGGGGTTTTCAACAAATTTACTGCTACTGGCCTTAAAGCGCTGCATTATTCCAACCCTGGCACAATTTATCTAACTCTAATTTAAATATAACCGAGATAAATTAGTAAATTCTCGTAGTATCACTCAGTAATGTTACAGTAAATCAGTAACTCACACCACATTTGGGTTAGGGGGATCCATGAAACATAATAGTAAAATCTATCAAATAATGTGAGTATGCAGTATGCTGGTAATTATATCAGTAGTCAGTCATGGGACACACATGAATTACACCAGTTCTCACAGCATGACATTCTTTACTACAGTTAGAGACTGAAGTTGTTGGCGCTCTGTGCTGTAGAGTGACATCTCACCTCTCGGTGCTCTCTGCTGAAGGTGTGGTGTTTGAGTCGCCCGTTTCTGCACCGCTGGACTGGCATGTGGCACCGCAGGTGGGGTTAGGGGTGTTTCCTGAGTTGCTGTCTCTATCAGCGGATACAGGCTGGGTGGATGTTGGTGGGGTGAGAGGTACAGAAGCGGGTGGAGGCTTCGGAGGGAGGAGGAGGCCACTGTCCAGAATCAGGGTGGAGAGCTGCGGCCCTGAAAAAGTGCAGTGTCACTTTAAACTACACACTGTAGACCTAGTGTTCCTGTTGAAAAAACAGCATATGCTTGTAGGTACTGTATGTTTTGGCAGCTGGTTTGAGCTGGACCTTAGTTGGTCATGAGCTTCATGTCATTAAGCTGGTTATAAGCTGGTGCTGAGCTGGTTATGTGCTGGTCCTAAGCTAACTAGCTCCTGCTCAGGACCAGCTTACAACAGCTCATGACCAACTAAGGACCAGCTTAAACCGGTTCAAACCAGCTGCCATGCTTCAAAACATACCTAACCAGCATATGCTGTTTTTTTTAACAGGGGTGTCCAATCCTGCTCCTAGAGGGCCAATGTCCAGCAGATTTTAGCTCCACCCTGCACCAGAACACCTGCCTGGAAGTTTCCAGTAACCCTGAAGGCGTTGACTATCTGGTTCAGATGTATTTAATTAGGCTTAAAGCTGATCTTTTTGGGACAATGGCTCCCCAGGAGCAGGATTGGATTGTAGACCTTCTGATTTTGTTACCATGTTCAAGTTACCATGAAATTGCAGGTGAACAAACTGCATCAGACCCTAGTAGTAACACCACTGGTATCTGTGCTGGAATGCAGACGTGTGAACGAGTGTGTATGTAGCATGTGTCATAGTGAAGCGGTCGAAAGTGTTGTTTGTTTGAGGAGAATGTTGCTCCAGGACTAACAGAAGAAGTTGATCCAAGAACACATCCTACTTGGCCAAATCATGGTCACCTTTATGGCACAGAGCACTGGCACAACGATTGGTGATTCACTCCAATGAAACAGGAACAGAATAACAGGAGGGCTTCCTACCAAGTGTGTGTCTGCAGATGTGTTTGTAGAGTTTGAGTTTGTTGAGGTTTTCCTCCTGTTGTCCAGCCCAGAGCCCTGAGAGCCACTGATCATCTGTCTCCTCCTCACACTCCACTGATCCCACTGGGACAATCCCATCTCTGGACACCCGTGCTAGTGGACGGTGTTTCCCAAGCCGACACGTCTGTGTGAAAGAGGAGCAAAAGAGAGTGTCTGTGTGAAAGAGTTGACAGACCTCATTAAATCTTTTGATGGACAGTTTGCTTTTACTGCATGGAGGTATTTGATTGGACAACAATTTGTAAACTTGAGTGCAAGGTAAGTCCTCAACATTTTCTGTTTTCCCAAAAGAAAGGGTTTGTCAACTTTTAGGAGTTTAGGAGTTCACTAGCATTAAGAGGACCTATATGCTAAACCCAAAAGTAGCATACATTTTTGCAGCATACATGTTTTGTGTACCTAAAGATTTATGTATTTGAGCAATTTTTTCAGTCTCAGCAACTTTTCTTTTAAACTCAGGACGAATCTAAATTACTCTGCACCTGCTTCATGAGATAACTGCAATTATTTCTCAAGAGCAATTTTTGAATGGAATTCACAAATAATACAGCTAAAATTGTACTTGTAAGGATATGTACACACAGAGGCAGGGCCGTTTCTAGCCAATTTGACGCCCTAGGCGAAATATATATATATATATATAAAATTATTTTCAGACACTAGTTGCTTGTCACATTCAAACTGGCAAAAAAAAGTGTTACCTTGCCAAAGCACTGACAGAGCCCACTGATGTAATGGCGTTATTGAGCGCTCCAAATTATTGGGGTCGATTCAACCCGCAAATTTGAATTTGTAATTTTATAAAATCCTTAAAAAGAGTTTTTGTTTTAATTATTTAGTTTTAAAGTAGTAATTTAAAGCTTTCTATAGATATATTTAGCAAGTCTGTGAGGCAAGTATTCACTGAGTTTCAGTTCATCATTGTGAAGCGCTCTTGGCAGAAATTGCAGAAAGCCCATCCTGTATGTATCCTTTATTTTATAAAAGGACAATGTTTTGTTGATATTGTGAGTGCACACAAATAAAAGTAGACCCTTTACAGTTCCGAGTGATGTATTACTCTTACCTTTATGAGCATAAATGATGGCAAATTTTAGGTTGTTTCCAATGCAAGTGATCGCGCCGGCGCCCCCATGTCCTGTAAAGCGCGCTTTAGCTCTCCGCACAAACGATTCGATATGCGTCTAATAGCGCACATTTATATAGGTTAAACATTTAAACTAACATTGTGATATGCTTGAACTGTTTTATATCTATAGATTATATTTTAGGCAAGTCGTGATGATTTGAGAAGGCTAAATTGGTCAAACATAGGCTATGATCAACTCACTGTCTGCCGCTGGCCGCTTGGTCGTTACTCGGGCCAAGAATTCTGATGAGCTGTCGGACAAGGACCGGGCTAGGGCCTGAGCGTCTCAGGCCAGGTCCAGGCTAGGCCTATATTTGAGGCCCGTGCAGGGCTCTAAACTGCATAACTGAACATAGATTAAGGAACACTAATCCTGCTCCTGGAGGGCCACTGTCCCGCAAAGTTTAGCGCCAACCCTAATTAAACACACCTGAACTAGCTAATCATGGTCTTCAGGATTATTAAAAACATCCAGGCAGGTATGCTGGTTAAGTCAAACTCTGCATGGGAGGGATGCTGGCCCTCCAGAAGCAGGAGTGGACACCCCTGACATGGATGAAACAAAAAGTGCCTCTAATTGAAGAATCCCTCATTTACATAAGGAAGATACATGTCTAAGCAGGTTAGAACGTGCGAGTGATAATGATATACCTCATAGACAGCACTGAGCTCCTGGAAGAAAGCTTTGGCACTGCTGAGCAGGGCGTCATAATTGGGACACAGCACAAGGAAGGCCACATCCCTCTGACCTCCATACGGCTCCAGCAGAAACTTCTCCCAGAAGGGAAGAGCAAGTGGAGACAGAGCCAGAAAATCTCGATCGTATCCGAGTAGCACGCTGGGGATCGGCAGAGGCTCTGGGGATTCCTCAGAACCTGACCGTTGGAAACAGATGCTTAATTGCAACAAGATTTCAAGATCAGAGTGAAAAAATTTTTTTTGTAAATATGAAGAATACTCACCATAAGAACCTCGTCCAGCCATCTTATGGAACTGCTGCCATGTGAGAGGACCCTGAACATGCTGGATATTCTCCCAACTCCTGCCCGACCTCTTCTTCTGGATCGCATCCTGCAGGAATGGCTGGAGGGACAGCAGCATCCGCACCACATCTTGAGAGGACAGCTTGCTGATGTCCAACACTGAGGAAATGCAAGGAGAACAGATGTGTCAATAAGAACACACTGCGATAAACTGGAGTGTTCGGAGCGGTTGCCAGGTCGTTTCTTGTCTGGTTGTCATGGTGTTTTGAGATTTTTTTTGGTGTGTTGCTATGTAGTTGCTTTAGCAGGGATGGGCCATTTCAATCCTGGAAGGACGACTGGCTTGCAGAGTTCAGCTTCAATCCTACAGAAACACACCTCTGCTTGTAATTTTCAAGCAATCCTGAAGAGTTTGGTTGGATTTCTCAGTTGTGTTTGATTAGGGATAGAACTCTGCAGGACAGTGGACCAGTAGGACTGGAGTTGCCCATCCCTGTGCTAGAGTGTTCTGGGTGGTTGCCAGAGCATTGAAATGTGGGTGATAAGTCTTTTAAGTGGTTGTTAAGATGCTGCTGTGTGGCTGCTAGGGTATTCTGGGTAGCTGTTATGTGGTTGCAATGTTTTCTGGGTGCTTGTTTTTAGTTGCACTGCTATGCAACTGATTTGGCTTTCCAAGGTCTTCTGAATGAGGGTTATAAGTCAAGCATGATATTCTGGTCTCTAGATATGGCTTGATTCCTGTCTTTTAAGAGCCTTACCATTGGTCTGTGGCCAGGTGTGCAGTGCGTTGCTCCTCACTGTAGCCTGTTCCACCTTTCCTCCAGCTGCGTTGTCCACATACTGCAGTCCCTGCATCAGCGCATTATAACACTCCACACATGCATCGCTGCTGTCCACCCATAGCCTGTCCGCTGCCCAGCTCTGCAATAGTGCGCCCTGGCGGCCATGACAGGAACAGCTGGGTGATTTGTGCAGGGAGGTCAGGGATGTGATTGGCTGAGAGCACTGCTCTTGTAGCAGAGCGATCACTGAGGCAGGCATCTGTTGCTCCTCAGCTTTTCGGCCAGGAGGGTCTCGCCTACACAGTGCCAGTCTCCTCTCTGCCGCCTGGCCTGCCTCAGAGCCACGGCCAAATATGTCCAGCTCATCCTCCAGGAAGAGGCCTGCCCCGTGCGCCAGCCTTCGGTTTACAATCGCGCTGAAGCCGCACATGCAGCGGTATTGGTCCTCACAGGTGGAGTCTGGGATATAGACACCAACATCCGCTCCTTTAACATTCATGTTACAGGCACAGATGCAGCAGCTGTCAAAGTTGCGGTCTTTGAAAATATTCAGGACCGAATCGGACAGCAGCAGTATAACATAGAGACTGTGCGCCTCGGGCAGCGGCGGTCCCGATACAGATGGCTCGACTGAGCTGAGCGGCACGCTGGTGGAGGGGGTTGATGCTGGTGAGCTGAGTTCAGTGCCGTCCTGCCTGACGGAGCCCTGCCCACTGGCCGCTCCCATGCCACGGGGGGTGCGAGGGGTCGGCACAGAGAAGCGAGAGGCGGACGGGGAGGGTAGGACGCTTGTGGTGGTGCCAGTGAAGGCGGCGCTCATGGTCATGGAAGTGTAGTCCTGCTCCAGAAGAGCACCGCTGCTGAAGAACATTCATGTGAGAGATTTTCACTGCAATGGCCAAAATGAATGTCAAATGTATTTTGTCAAAATGCAAAAACTTTTTTTCATAATAACCTTGGCCTTCATAAAAATCTTAATTAAATGCCAAAATAATTTCATCTTTTATTTCATATTTCACACATTGGATTGTGGGGTCAAATAGTACGCAGACATTTCTTCATGCAATTTTTGAAATATTTGACATTTTGACTTACACGTATGCGTCTCTGCTGAAGGGATTTTGAGTGGTCGGGCAGTACTGCTCCATCTTGGTCATATCTGTCCAGGATGGTCTGTAGTAGCAGTGCTCAGGGATTTTAAGAGCAGACAAACACTGGCTAGGTAAGGAACGCAGTGGGGCGTACATGGAGCAACCAATCAGCGGCTGGACAGAGGACAAATGGGACGCAAATGAATAATCATAGACATGGAAACAAAATAAATGGGTAGAACCGTGGTTAGCATGAAACAGGGTTTAACTGGTCAAGCTGCCCGCTATACTAGCTATATTATATGTCTGTCTGTAAAACCTTTATTCCTTTCAAACTTCAAGGCTTCAACATTTTAAACTTTCAGGCAAGGGTTTGTCAAAGCAACACTGACGTTTGCTGTGATTAACTTTTTTATTTTCCCATTATATTTCATCACCGTGTTTTCAGCTAAATCATTGTTAAAGCTCATCAGTGTCAGTATTCAGACATCATGTTTGAAGTCGCTGCTGAAGCAGCACACAGACATGAGGCCCAGAAGAGTTTTTATTTTTATTTATCTTATCAAAGTGAACTCATTTTGGTGCACATGGAGCAAAACGCACAAGTACATCCTCGGTCATGTCTTCCTCCGTGTCCATTTTGAAGTCCATGATCTGGCTGTTGGACTGAGAGCAGCTGGGCTGATCATGAGCCGCTGCGGGGCCGGCCGGCTCTTGACTGGGGGTGTCGCGGTACGTCATAATGGGAGAGAAGGCGGCGTGCTGCTCTAGAGACGGAGGTGTAGGGAACATGCGCTGGAGCTCTGCTACT
Source organism: Sinocyclocheilus grahami (assembly GCF_001515645.1). Classification (NCBI taxonomy): domain Eukaryota; kingdom Metazoa; phylum Chordata; class Actinopteri; order Cypriniformes; family Cyprinidae; genus Sinocyclocheilus; species Sinocyclocheilus grahami. The sequence continues at coordinate 131,919 of NW_015505420.1, read as the reverse complement.
GCTGAGAAGACACATCCATACACTGTTAGGGATGATAGTTCTCCTGGTATCTGCTGATCTGTAGTGCTGCTGAACTTACTTGAGGGATACGGCACTGGAGCTCTCCCCTCAAACCCTTGTGGGCGCTCCTCTGCTGCCACAGACCCGGACTTGGCTGACTGCTGGTTCGGATATGTGCTCTGGTTTGGGTACATGGAGAAACGTTCCTGAATCTTGCCACACTTGAGACATTTTAGAATACTGATGGCCAGGTCAGTGTTTACCAAAAGCATCGTAAGTCTAGATCATTGTGAGCGTTAGTTTCTACATCTACTTAGGCTTTTGGGAAACACAGCTCAGGGTGATAAATCGGCTGACATTGGCTTAATTGCTGGAGTTCTAAACTAGGAGAATGAGGTGAAGTTATTGGAAGAGTTTGAGAAGCCATAATACTATTCCCAAACACCATAGAGTGTCAATAGCTGACAACTGTATTATATTTAGTAGTTAAATCTCTTATCACTAAACCTCTACTCTTAAGAGTATAAAGTACAGGGAGACTTCAGATATAAAAATACTGAATGGTCAACTAACATTTACTATTAAGATAGCAGAATGTGTGGGAATCCTAATATGGCAGCACTGCTTTGACCAGTGTTGAGGAAAGTTACTAATTCATTACAATATTGTGTTACTCAATGAAAAAGTAACTTACTGCATTACTTAGTTACTTTTTATAGAAAATATAATGCATTACATTACTTTTGTGATACGTTTTGTCACCTGGCTGGGCTTGCTTATTTTTTTTATTTTTTTTTTTATAACAAAAAATCCAAAAGTTATATTTTTGGCAACTGTAAAGGTCCTTTCACACCAAAAGTGAAATTAATAAGCTTCAGGCTGAAGGAAGTGCCTCTGGTGTGCACCTCACTCCCAATTTCTCTCAACACAGGGACAGGAGAGATGACAGTGAATAAATGAGAAAACAAAGTAACTTGCATTACTTATTTGAAAAAAATAACTCTGATATTTCACTGTAAAATTAAAAGTAATGTGTTTCTTTACTTGTTAATTGAAAAAGAAATCTGATCTACATTACTTGTAATGTGTTACTGGTCATGATGTCACAAGCAATCCCGTTGTTTATTTATTTGTTTATCAGGTTTGTCTATTCCAGCACGTTAATGTGCACAATTCAGAGGATGCATTCACAGCCCTTTCAAGAAGTTTCAATATCTCACCGCTAGCTCATCTTCCTCCGCCTCATTCTCCAGGTCAGAGATGAGCACAATGAGAACCTTTTCTCTGGTCAAGGGAGGGTTTACTTTGGCATCTGATTCATCTAGATTTGACTCTTCTGAACAGGACAGACAGGGTGAGTGACATCAGATTTAGTCAGTTATTTGTCGTATATCTCAGTGACGGAGCATGAACTGACCTGGCTTTGGGGCTGAACTAAAGATGGACATGGCGTCTTTCCCCTCAGGAACCACGCTGTTACCGTTCACTTCCTCTGACTGCACAACACAAGACAAACATGTTACAAAGAACTGTTTTCACATGAAACAAGCAACATAGCATCAACCCTACAGACAACTGACCTTGTGCATGTTAGACACAAAATATGTGAGAGTTTCCAAAATCTGCCGGTTTTAATCTTATGCCTGACTTCACACACTTTCAGTGGGTCAGAGGCATAGGTTTATCTCAGTGTTTACAAGTCGTATTTACAAAGAAATAGTTGCTCATTTGACAGAATCTTAGTGTAAGATATTTAGGGGTTTGTTTGAGTCACGTTGTGGCAAGCATCAAGCTCCTTAATACTTCTGGATTGAAGTGAATGCTTACATTTTTGTTTTTGTCTTTAGCTGTGGCATTGCTGAAATCACTACTGTGTCTTGCACTGTTCTGTGACCATTTTCAGATTTATCCATTTTTAATGGCTACAAAATTCAGTAAATGGTGGGTTGTCAATATATGTGCCTCTTCCTGTCTAAGTGGGCCAGAATGTTTAGCTATTGTACACTCTTAACAAAGCAATAAACTGCAGTTAAACCTTAGATTTGCGGCTTGGGTCTCGGCTCAGTCCTTTCAGCTTTTTGGTGGCAGGGAAGCTGTACTCAATGTCTCCCTCTTTGAAGTCATACGGATCATCGGCAGGATCGTCTGCTCCAACCTGTGGCAGTATGTCTCTCCTCACATGCTCCTCTGAGATCTTTAACCTCTTCTGCATCTGCGTGAACAGCCTGAGAGGAAGTCCAAGTCTTCATCAGTGAAGAAGAATAGTCGGCAAAAACCAAAAGTGAATGACAGAGATCATCGAACACTAAGAAGGATTGCGTTTAAACAACACGGAACTACTGCAGAGAGACTGCAAACCTCTGAAGATCCACAAAAACTGACCCTGAGAACTTCTCAAAGCAACATCCATGAAAGAGCTGCAACTGCTAAAACTTTTAATCACAGGCACCAATGCTAAAATGTGAAAAATATGGTGTGATGATCACAAAACCTGGACAGTAGTATTCTTCTAACATTGTTATGATTTTTCTGACTTCGAGAACCATTGTAGGGCTCCAGACCAACATTTGAGGACACCAGCACCAGTGCCATTAAGTTCTACAGAAGGTGGCACCAGCACCTGACAGTAAAGCACTCACATCAATCGCACATGTACATCTCGGAGATGTCTATTTGATGTCTGCATGTACATATGCAAGATGTATTTTTTTGTGTTTGCTCATCTGCAGTACGTCTCTAAGACGTTTCCAGTCAGATGTCAAATAGACATTTATTAGAATGCATGTAAAACTGCTTCTGAGACTACACAGCAGATGTTTCCCAGATCTTTAGCAGACATCTTACAGATGTACTTGTGCTGTCTGGGTAGTTGAGATGCAGATAGTATTAACTTTTATTACTGTCATTCATAATGTCTAAGTATAATTTAATAAATACAAAAAATATATATATTAGGGAGTGGAAATGGCTGATAAGCCTGTACTTCTCTGCAGCCATCTACTAGTGGTAATTTAATGTCTTTTTTTATTTTTAAATAAGTGTTTGATTTCCTACATTATGAAACTTTTAGTTTTATAAATGGGGGCAACCTATGAAGGATGAACAATTAATGTCATCATCACATTAAAAATAACTCAAATTCGGTAGTACTTAAAGCTTTGAAGTGCTGGGAAAAGTTGTGTGAAGCATTTAAAAACACTCGAAAACATTAGACCATTTCTGCCACAAGTTGTTCCTGTAGTTTTACTATGTTAAATCCATGGTGAATGGTGGTTATTTGGGTTTGTTGAACAATGTTTTTCCTGGTTTCCACATCAGTGGCGTTTGTTCTGATATCTGTAGCTTTAACAGAATTCTTTAACAGAATTTAAACAGATGTCACGGGGCGCGTCTAAGCCCAAAATCTGCGGGAAATATGCGGCAATTACGAAAATGTGCGAGCTCTTGCGAAAATTGCGGAGTTCAGCGATCGCAGAATCGCAAAATCCTGGAGGGACTGGTTAAAGGCAAATGGTGGTAAAACACCTTAATAAAGAAATATTGCCTAGTTTTGAGGTGTTCGCATTATTTTGTCCAACCCCTGTATGTGTTTGTATTCTCAGCGCCATAACAAGCAGCATTAGCTTTACTGATCAACAGTTTGAGCGAAGCATGCTGATCTGGCTAGTTAAGCAAAAACTAGGGCTGGACAATTAATCAAATATAATTTGAATTACGCTTGTGTCCTCCAAAGAAGACAAAAAATATTATTGTGCTGCATTCTGTTTTGCAGTGATGCTCTCGTTTGTCTCATTTTCCACTCCTTCCCTGTTGAAAAAACCAGCATATTCTGGTTAGGTATGTTTTGAAGCTGGGATGCTGGTTTGAGCTGGTCCTTTGCTGGTTTGAGCTGGTCCTTTGCTGGTTTAAGCTGGTTCTTTGCTGGTTTAAGCTGGTCCTTTGCTGGTTTATGCTGGTCATGTGCTGGTCGGACCAGCTTAGGACCAGCACATGACCAGCTAAGGACCAGCATAAACCAGCAAAGGACCAGCAAATGACCAACTTAAACCAGCTCAAACCTTCAGCATCCCAATTTCAAAACATACCTAACCAGCATATGCTTTACAGCAATGTGCTTCATTGAAAGCCCAAACTCACTCGCTACAAGTTTTTGGTAAAAGTTCAATAAATGCATGATGGAAGTCCATAAGTAATCGTGTTCATCATGATTATAATTTTTCCACAATCAAACAGCCCTAGTGAGAACTATCTATCTGAATAACACATTCATATTAATGACAGATATTTCTTCATCACGTATGTACATGTGCATGCTTCATGTCTGCATTGATGTCCTTGCATAAAGTGTGTTTCTGTCCTAACATGTGTTTGTACCTCTTCAGGGCGGCTCCTTCCTTCTGTGGCCGGTTCTCCTCAGAGTCGCAGCAAAGATCCGGAGGTTTAAATTCCATTTTATCTGCCATGGGAATCTTGTACCTTCTCCACCATTCGTTGGCAGCATCCTTTGTTCCTAGAGGCATCACGTACAGCACACTATCACTCGTCTCTACATGCATGGGTCCTGAAGGCCCCTCCAGACAGTCTGGGACCGCCACAGGGGTCTCCGTCAGCTCGGGGTCCTGTGTCCGTGGATGGGGGCTCAGCGTGGGCGGCAGTGGTGATCCAGGAGATTGAACGAGAGACTCGGGGGCTTTTCTAGTGACGGACTGAGGTCTGGAGTATTTGCAGTCTGACAGAGGATGGAGAGGAGCATCCAGAGGCATCAGGCTGAGCTCCGGCCCAGAGGAGAGCTGCTGATCCACACACACGCGGTGATGGAAGGGGGTCAGAGACACACGTCTGGGACCCTTCTCGGGTTTATCAGGCTTTTCGACTGACTTGTGTTTTTGGGTGGAGGGTGGAGGGATGGAGCCGGTGGATGAGCTTGTGCCGTTCATCTGCTGCTGCTTCAACCTACACCAGAAAGAGATCCAGACCTCAAAGAATAAGCATGCACACTGTAAAGAATGTTTACTGTCAAGAATCATGCTTTTATAGTTAAAGAAAGGTCAAACTCTGGAATATTATTTTGAGTATGATATTTGAAGTTATCAAATGTGATTTTGCATTGTTTTGAGGTCTGTGTTCTCAGAGATTCTCTGCATATCCACTGTGATTTGATGCGGTCTGGGACGATCAGTCTGAGATTAGCTGATGATTTGTAAGATTTCTGTATGTTTTATACTATTAATATACTGTTGAAATAGTTGAATACTGTGTCCATCTTTCAGCCAAGCACATCACTGATGCTCAAAGGTAAAGCAGACAAGATCGCTGGCCACAATCAAGAGGTCATATTCATATTCGTACAGAACCTGCATTGAGCAGAAGTGGATAAGAAGCAGGATGTTTTCATTATCGGTTGTCATTAAAATTAATGATCAATTAATTGGTTAATGGTTAAAGGGGTCATGCATTGAGAAATCAAATGTTTTGACATATGTGAGTTCATTGTACTATAAAGAAAAACATTGCAGTTTTCAGAAATCAAAACTTCCTTATTACTCCAAAAAAACACTTTCAAGCTTCAGTTGAGCAATTGCTTGTATGACTACTGAAAGCACTGCTTTACTGTGATTGGGAAGTCGGAAATCATCATAAATTGAGAGCCGCTGGACATGGACTTTATTAAGGAGAAAAGTTTGTCTGTGCTTTGATGAGGAGACTCACCTGGAGCAGCCACAAGGAACTCGCTCTCTCGGGCTGGAGAATCCCCACACAGATAGACTGCTGTTAGATTACACACGATAACAGACCACACCAATTAGTGTATTAACAGACAATCAATATGAACAGAAATAAACACACATCAGCAGCTCATGTCATGCAGTGCTCACTTGCACTGAAGAGGATTGACGTGACATTCCCTCCAGGCCTCATGGAGCATCTGATTCATCAGCTTCCTCCCAGAATGCTTTGGGCTGACGTTTGGAGCGTTCTCTTGGCTAGACAAACTGGAGATGGTCGTCTGATAGCCATTGTCTCCTACAGATGACAGTTCAAACACACTTCATTTACATTTTTGTCAGGAAGAAATGCTGTTGAATTTTAGAGATCAACAGGCATCTGAAGAGGATGACATCAGTCTGGAGCAGATTAACCTCTAACTACAGACTAACTGCACTTCACTGTGTAGCTTCTTTAGTAACAAACTCACTTTTCTAACTAGTAGTGTGTCCTCTGTGTGACTGGAGAGGTGCATCATGAGACATGTGAGACCGATGTTGCCAAACCATCAGATGTTTTCAGCATATACAGTCATGGCCAAAAGTTTTGGCAGTGACATAAATTTTGTGTTTTGCAGTTTGCTGCTTCAGTATATGTAAATAATTTTTCCACATATTTCTATGGTATACTGAAAAACAATGATAAGCATATGATAAGTTTTAAAGGCTTTTATTGGTAAAAAAAAGAGTCAATATTTACAGTGTTGACCCTTGTTCTTCATAACCTCTGCAATTTGCTCTGGCATGCTGGATATTAGCTTCTGGGCCAAATCCTGACTGATGGCGATCCATTCTTGCCTTATCAGTTCTCGGAGTTGATCACAATTTGTGGCCTTCTGCTTGTCCACTCACTTTTTGGTCTGACCACAGGTTCCACTGACCACAGGTTCTCTATGGGATTGAGATCCGAGGAGTCGCCTGGCCATGGATCCAAAATTTCAATGTAATGATCTTCGAGCCACTTCTTTATCACTCTTGCTTTGTGACATGGTGCTCCATCATGCTACCAGTCTTCTGCTGTCCAATCCATGTACTTCCTGCAGAATTTCAATCTGTCCATGATGTTTTTCTTGGAGAGAAGTGGCTTCTTTGCTGCCCTTCTTGACACCAGGTCGTTGTCCAAAAGTCTTGGCCTCACTGTGCGTGCAGATGCCCTCATACCAACCTGCTGCCATTCCTGAGCAAGCTCTGCACTGGTGGTGACACGATTCTGTAGCTGGCTCCACGGGAGGAGACCGTCCTGGCGCTTGCTGGACACTCTGGGACGTCCTGAAGACTTCTTCACTGCAGTCGAACCTCTCTCCTTGAAGTTCTTGATGATCCGGTAAATGGTTCTTTCAGGTGCAATATCCTTTGTAGCAATTTCCTTGCATGTAAGGCCATTTTGATGCAAAGCCATGATGGCTGCACGTGTTTCTTTGGAGGTAACCATTGCTAACAAGAACACAATGATTGGAAGCGCTTCTTCCCTCCTTTTATAGCAATCAGTCTGCTCTTACAATCTAATTAGTATGATAGTGATTCACCTGACTAGTACTCATTCACTCATTCACATGTGCTGCTGATATGATTAGCCAATTAATGTTAGCTGATCATTTTGTGTCAGGATCAAAAAACAGTGAAATTTGTTTTTTTTTTGTGAAAAGTTAATTTTTTGGCCAATGAAGCTTTTAGCAATTATTTAACATGCGTCTGATCACTCTACACAATAATCTAGAAAAAATGTGAATGAACACCACAACAGCTTTAGCAGCAAACTTTGCAAAACACAAAATGTATGTCACTGCCAAAACTTTTGGCCATGACTGTACAACTCATGCTTTCAAAATGTGTTTACACAGCAATGCCAAAGAAGAACGTCTCGGGTTACTTATGTAACCATGGTTCCCTGAGTAGGGAACGAGACACTGCGTCCTCTAGGGGTCGCTATGGGGAACGCCTCGTCGTGACTCGTATCGAACGATGTGTAGCTCCCGGCACCGATTTATACTGTAGTCGCACCGGTAGTGACGTCATGGCTGTCGCCGGCCAACGAGTTGGTGTTTTTTCAATGTATGCTTCAGATACGAGTCACGACGAGGCGTTCCCCATAGCGACCCCTAGAGGACGCAGTTCGAAGTTCCCATGAAAGGGAACCATTTTTCCTCAGTGTCAAGAACATTTTAATAATCTCAAAACCCTTTTTCCACTATAAAGAACTTTTTGTGCAATGGAAAGTCAAGTCACATTTATTTCTATAGCACTTTATACAATACGAAAGTGGCTTTACAGACAAAAACAAGAAAATAACAGAATCAATGATGCAAGCTTCATCAAATATGAGACAAATCCAAACTCTGCTGTGAAGAAGCTCTACAGAAGACAATAGTGTCCTTATTCAGATCAATTCATTTCAGTGTTGATTCAGTTCAGTTTAATAAGTGTCAATGGTGCAAAAATGCATTATGAAACAAAATTATTCAGCTTTAAGACAGAAGATAACAGTGTCATTATTCAGCTTCACGTTTTGTTCTCATCTGATCAGTGTCAGTGCTGTCAAATTGATGATATTACTGAATATTAAAGGGTTAGTTCACCCAAAAATGAAAATTAGCCCACAAATTACTCACCCTCAGGTCATCGTAGGTGTATATGACTTTCTTCTTTCAGACGAATCCAGTCGGAGTTATATAAAAAATAGTCTTTGATCTTTCAAGCTGTTTAATGCATCAGTCCAAAAGAAGTTAAATAAAAAGCGCCCATCCATAAAAAAAAAAGTGTCTCACACGGCCCTCGCTTTTTGTTTAACTTCTTTTGGACTGATGCATGCAACACCCGCTGAGTGGCATTAAACAGCTTGAAAGTTCAAAGACAATTTTTAATATAACTCCGACTGGATTCGTCTGAAAGAAGAAAGTCATATACACCTAGGATGACTTGAGGGTAGGTCATTTGTGGGCTAATTTTCATTTTTTCATTTTATACATTTTAAGTGTATATTAAGTGTTTAAATCCCAAATGTTTCATGGATTTTAAAAGGTTCTTCATGGAACCACAGATGCCAATGAAGAAGCTTTATTTGTAAGAGTGTACAACACTAGAAGATGTTTTGGGAGTGTTACCTGAGCAGGGCCGTCCCGGTGAGGTGGGGGGTGTGAGGGGCGTCCCGTAGCTGGAAGAATCTCTGAGCAACACCTGTGCAAGTGCATCACTCTGAGCCACCAGAACTAAGGCTTCTGGGTAAACCATCCGCACTCCTCCTAAACACAAACACACACACACAGATGTGAGGTCTCTCACAACACCGACACACACAATTACACTTGTGTTGTTATGAACTGCTGACCTACGATGACCTCGAGTGCAACATAACTGTGAGGGTCAAAGGTCAGGTCGCCATCCTCGCCATTCGTCTCTCTGTGTTTCAGCACCATGGGGTAGAAATGACTCCAGTCCTCCATGAGTTTCTGCACCGCAGGGTCGCTCATCTTAAACGCCCGACCCATCAGCGTCCCGCACAGGCCGTACGGACTCAACACCACTACAACACACACACACACACACACACACACACACACATGAATCCAAAAGTCTGAGAGCAGTAGACCACTTTTGCATTATTTTCATAAAAAAATGCATTTTATTTTCATTATAAAACTTACAGCATGAGAAACTGTAAAAAAATTAGCCTACATGCTTTTTTACATTGCATTTTACAGAATATTTATGTCTGTCTTACTTTAATGGCAGCAGCACTGGAGGTACATGAACAAAACCTAATGATCATGTTCTCCTGCAGAATTTGAGATGATCCAAGAGTCTCAGAGGAAGAAAAACATCACACCATCCATACAAAGAGTCACATGATCGCTGACACTAATTTACTTAGATTTGATTAGTCAATAGTGCACAATCTCAAATATGTCTTATTCATTTTACATCATTACTTGTTGTTGGTTTAAAATGTTTAGACAAATATTTCTAGTGGTTTTTAATGAGAGGGCCATAGGATGACTTTCTAAATTTAGATTTTTTTAATTAATGTATTATGCCTAAATTAATAAATGATTAACATTTAGAAATTATCAAATTATTAAGCTTAATTTAGTAAACTATTAATTTAGTATCTTTATTAACTTAACATCTATATTAAATTATTATTGATATATTAAAATAGTCAGTTATGCTAAACAATGAATATATAAAAAATTTTGTAACTGCTTACACACAAAATCTTTACTTTTCACACAATTTTTGAAACCTGACACTCAAACACCAGAACCACACACCAAATCTGCAAAACCATACAATAATTCTTGGCCTATTTCATAAAATACTTTTTGCAAAACACAATGCACAATTATCTATGTAACACACAAATCTAACAGGAATTAATAATATGGCAAAGGTGTTTGCAAATGTTTGCTTTTGAGATTTGTTTGTGGTATTTTGAATGCAGTGCTTCATTTTGAAAGAGATGTGAGGAATTTTGCATTTTGTGTGTGCAATTTTTGGATTTGTGTGTAAAGTTTTGAAAAAAAGAGGCAAAGTTTTGAAAATGTGTGTAAAAAAAACTGTAAATTAATGAAACACTTAATGCTAATATATGTAGTAAAATATTGGTAACACTTTAGTATAGTGACCAATTCTCACTGTTAACTAGTTGCTTATTAGCATGCCTATTATTAACAAACTGGCTGTTTATTAATACTTATAAAGTTTATATTCTGCATGACCATACTCTACATCCCTAATCTTAGCCAATACCTAAACTTAACAACATTACTAACTATTAATTGTCATGGTTATGTTCTGTATGGTTTAGTTTTACCTGTGTTTCTGTTTCCTGATTTAGTTATGCATTAGTTGCTATGTTTTTTTTATTAAATAGCTCCACACCTGTTTCAGTTCTCCCTAATTACCTTTTCTAGCATTTAAGTCCTGTGTTTTGCTTTAGTTCCTCAGTTCTGGTATTAATGTTGCTTGTGTTGGTTTTCTGTGATCTTCCTGTGGATATGTTATTAAAGGAAACTAGTTGTTTTTTTACTCCTGCATTGTGTGGTTTATGTAGCCAGCATGTGACAGAATGCCAGAACTCCAAGTAGAAAAATTGTTGGGTTTTTCATTAATTTCCTCTCTTGTCCTAGATGGATTTACCAGCTATCCAGCTTCTTTGCCTGGAACAGCAGGAACGTTCGCTGGAGGACCACACTAGGGACTTTTTAGATGTCGTGTGCCTTACTCATTTCCCTGACCACTCACCACACACACACACACACACACACACACACACACACACACACACACACACACACACACACACACACACACACACACACACACACACACACGCGCGTAACGCTCACCATCATGTATGATGCCGGTTCATGCAGCAATGCAGTGAATGCAGTGAGGATGATGGGACGAACCCTGCAGTGAGCGGCTCTGAGCCAGACGCACGTGCTCCTCTGTCACATGATACAGCGGCTGATGCTGTGAAACCTCCACGCTGGTGCACACGCTGCTGTCGCCATGCAGGAAGAACGAGAAGCAGCATGACAGGTGCTCACTGCACACACACACACACAGACAGACACAGAGAGAGAGAGAGCTAAACAGTCTGAAGTACATTATGTGAAACCACATGTGCATGTGTTCATCCCTGTATGAGCCTGCAGGGGGCGACAAACCCAAACACTCCTCAAACTCTCCTCCCTTAGCGTTCCTCAAATGCCCCTCAAACACTCATCTGGTGTGGCATCTGCTGCTGTGAAAGCATTTCCTCTGAGGAGTTTGTTGTGCGTTATTCACACTTTCATAATCAGAGATATTTAGAGTTTCACTTCTGCAGTCACACATGAAGAAAGGCTTGTAGATGAAGATGCTGGTTGGATGCTCACCTGCTGCTGAGGGGTTTCTCCTCAGTCTTGTGCGGCTTGACAAACCACTTCCCAATGCGAACAAAATCTTTATCCATCAAACATCTGGAAAATCAAACACATCAGCCATTCCAGGTTCATCAATTGAACAAATCAGTGAAGCTAATACTGTGTATAATGAGTAGGTGTGTGTGTGTGTAGAGTATGAACCATATACAGTATCAGTATGTGTACGGTATGAGCATGTACAGTATCAGTGTGTACGGTATGAGCAAGTACAGTATCTCTGTGTGTACATTATGAGTGTGTGTGTGTGTGTGTGAAGTATGAATGTGTGTACAGTATGAGCATGTACAATATGAATGCTAGTACAGTATGAACGTGTGGACATGTGTGTATAGTATGAGTGTGTGTGTGTGCAGTATTAATATGTACAGTATGAATGTGTGTACAGTGTGTGTACAGTATGAGCATGTACAATATGGATGTTTGTTCAGTATAAATGTGTGTACAATATGAACACCTGTACAGTAAGAGTGAGTGTACAGTATGAGCATGTACAGTATGAACACGTACCTCTCCAAGAGATTATGAATAGCCTTGAAAAGCAGTGTCCGGCACTCGTATGACAGGCCACATTCCCACAATCCCTCCTCCACCACTGTAAGACAATCCCACAACACAGAAGTTAATCACCACTATCTGTATTGTTACAAAACTACACACACAGAGCAGTGGATCTGAGGGTTATCGTGCGAGTTGCTCATCTGTCATCTCATCTTGTGAGCACTCAGACGCCCCTTCAGCAGCAGCACTCAGTGCCTGCTCTGAAGGGCACCTGAGGCCCCTGAACGACACAGAAACACATCAGATGCTCATATTCATACAAAACAAGAGGAAACATACAGCTGCAAAACAGTCATAACAGGACAAAACACACAGAAACATGAGATCCAAAACAAATGAAGAGGCATGTTTCTCCTCACTAAACCCTTTTCTGGGATGCTCTCGAAATGATTTTAACCAGCTGGTCTTGAGCTAATTCTGAGTGGATGTATGAAGTCCGTTCTCCTTGTGTTCACACTAACAAATGAACATGTTACACAAAGTTTGGCAACCAGAAAGACTTTTGTCTCAGTATATCTATTGCTTCATATTTTGAAAACTTCATTTTGTGATGTGTTTTGATTGAGATGTGTGCTTGTGCAATATTTATATAAAATATATGGTACTTGTTTTGATATATTTTGACATGTAATGGCAATGACATGTATACATTTCAAATCGGTGCTTTAAAGGGGTCATATGATGCGATTTCAATTTGTCCTTTCTCTTTGGAGTGTTACAAGCTCTTGGTGCATAAAGAAGATCTGTAAAGTTGCAAAGACTAAAGTCTCAAATCCAAAGAGATATTCTTCATAAAAGTTAAGAGTCAACCACGCCTACCTAAAACGGCTCGTTCTAACACGCCCCCACATGTCTACGTCACGATGTGGGAACGCCACCCAAATGTTCACGCAAAGAAAGAAGGCGTAACTTTTATTCTCGCTGTAGTATTATTGCTGCCGCCATGTCGTGAAGGCGCTGTGTGTTTTGTTGTGAAAGTGAAACTACTTTGTTTGGCCTTCCAAAAGAGGACGATATCCGCTTCGTCATGCCTAGAGCTGATCCATGCTGGTCGCTGAGGAAATACATCAACTTCGCGCTGTGGATCGCTGGATCGGCTTTCACCATGGACGAAGCGGAGTCCAGCCCGGGGTCGTCACATGTGGTTTCCACAAGCCCGCCGGCCGCTCCTTCGTCGAATCCGCCGGCCGTTCTTAAGCCCGCCGGCCATTCCTCACTCTAGGCCTCCGGCCGCCACTCACTCTATCACTCTCGTGTGTGACGCTGTGTGTTTCATTGTGAAAGCGAAACTACTTTGTTTGGTCTTCCAAAAGAGGACACAACTAGAAATCAGTGGTTAAGTTGTATTTACAACACTGTTCCAGAACACTTCATCCCAATTATTTGGATGTGTGCAGCACATTTTATGGAGGACTGTTTCCTGATCCTGGAAGAGTAGACTACAATGCCGGCTGTTCTGACTCACAGAATGTAAGTACGTTTTTTATATTTAAAGAATTTGCCACTGACGATTCAAACGCGAGTTTTGAGCAGTGTAGAGTAGCACTTGTTGTTTGTCATTTCTCCGATCCCAAATGCAGACATGGTTTTATGTTTACCGGCATGAAGCGGCACAATTAAAAGCATAAAACGCGTAAAAAGACAGTATAAGTCATTATAATCCGTAATTATGTCACCATTAGATGCAACAAATGCCTCATTTATAATGGGTTTTAATGTTTTTGTCTCGTCGCTCCGGCCGGGATATGGTAAGGGGCGTAACATTTCCGTCACATCCTTGAGGTATTCGGCCAATCACAACACACTGGATAGCTGGCCAATCAGAGCACACCTCAGTTTTCAGACCGATGAGCTTTGTAAAAATCAACGTGTTTCAGAAAGGCAGAGCATTGAGGAGAAACAATAATGTACAGTATGTGGAAAATAATGTGTTATTTGAATCTTAAACCGCATAAACATTTCATAACACCAAATACACAAAATAATGTTCTTTTTAGCAACATCATATGACCCCTTTAAGGGTCCAAATACTTTTGTTTAAATGAATTTCATTAGCACCTTACAGTATATCTCTAGGGAAACATGTTGAACACAAAAAACATCTGCTCATGTGTGAAGACGGGACAAACTAGAACAAAGGAAGAACATAAAAAAAGTATTTCAAAACCAATGGAAAAGAACATGGTGGAGCTGGAGACATGAAGAGACAAAATAACACTGACTGTGTACTGTTGTGTGGCGCTAGCCTGTCACACAACAACACCTGTACACATGCTGCCAATGACATGCACATCAATATATCACTGCAAAGACACAGCCACAGTATGAAATATTAGAATTAATTAATTAAGTTCTGAGAAATGTTTTTTGAACTAGAAAATGTTTGAGAAGATAAACTGATTTAATTGAGTGGAAAGTAAAGCCATTCCAACTTCGCCAACTCACCATGAGACAAAGGATCAGGAGGAAAAAAGTTTGTTTGTCTAAGCCATTTTGAGTGAAAGTAAGAAGCTAAAACATGCATAAAGCACTGAACTGAGGCTTTGAGAGACCTGAATCTCTATCCAGCATACGCTCAATGACAGACACAAACCAGTGGAGCACAAACTGGTGTTTGGGTGTGGCGGCGCTCCATGATCTGCTGCTTTGTTGATGTTTCACAGCAGACTGAATGAAATTTCATACTTACCAGAATTCCCTAATAACCATGGCAACACAGCCAGAGAACACACACACACACACTCACAAACACACACACTGTACTGCTAATGGAGACAGACAGTCAGACGAGCAGCACTGAGTGAAAATCTGACAGTCTGTACCTGCAGCTCTCTCGCTCTCTCTCACAAACACACACACACACGTGATGAGATCTACACACTACATGTGTCTCATGTGACGGTATGTGATACACACTCAGCTCTATCAACAGTGTTTGTCAATTCAAGTAAAAAATAATTTTGATCTCTTCTCTGTGTATTTACTCTTCAAAGACAGTCATGCACTTGTCATTGATCTGCTCAGACTTTTGAAAGCAGAAATGTGCAGCTCATGTTTTGTTTAATCCTATGATTTATGATTTGATCTGTAAAGCGTGTGAATGATCTCTATGAGGTAGTGCTGCGGTGTTGAACATCTACTGACATGTTTCTGACGTGATGTGCATTTGCTGTCTTTCTGCTGTCTGCGACACACAGACACGATGCACTGGAATTCATATTTTACAGAAACAATGAAACCGAAATTGTAAAGTTTTATTTAGTTGGAAACCAATTTTGGTTGTCATTTTACTTATTACATTTGGGGGTAACTGAATCTGGCATGTTTTCAGGGTGTTGTATTCTCAGATGATAAATTCAATTTGTCAATCTTGATATCTCAGTCGAATAGCCAAAATGTTGATGCATCACTGTGTGGCTTTACATGGACATGACGTGAAATACAGTATGTAACTTCACACAGACCAGATCAGCAAGTGATTGTGTTTGGTGGTTTCTGAAATAGTTTGGACATGTATACATCCACTGAAAGCATGTTACTGTAAGCACATGAGGTCTCAGATGAGTTTTTGTTTTTAAAGTGGTAAGAGACTTTAGTCCTGAAATACAATGCTTGTTTTGAACCTGCAGCACTCATTCAAGCTGTTATTACTTCCACACTTGTATGATCTCACATCCTTCAGTAACTGGCCAGCAGATCTTGAGTGAGTTCACACGTGTTTATTTCAGGCTGCTCTCTCTCTCTCTCGCTCGCTCTCTGCTCAACACAAATGAGCAGTGACTGAACTGGGTCGCCACTGCATGTTCTGCAGGGCCTCAGTCTGGCCACTAGTGGGAGTCGTACTGGTGGTGCCGCTGCACACAAAGCCGCTATTGAGTCATGCAGCCGATGCCAGCAAGTCTTCAGTCCGTCTGATCAATACACTGAGAAGCAGAGGCCATGCACTGCACACTGAAAGAATACGGGACGGAACTACCTCAGTGATCAAGTGTGTGTACAGTTCACACGTTACTCATGAAATTGATGACTTAGACAACGTTTTGATGTCTTGCAGCTGAGAACAAGAAACTTGATGCCAGCAGATTTACCCTTTTTTTTTTTACTAACCCACCCTTGATAGACAAATTGATAGATTTTGTTTGTTCATAAAGCCAAACACTTTTAGTCTTGCCATCTCCATTTGATCAGGCTTGTTTTTTCCCATAAAGTGGCTCATTAATATAGGCAGTCATGGGTTGTGATATTTTAGTGCTTTCCAAAATATAGTATTTAGGCTTATTTAAGTTTATTTTAGGCTTTTTTAGGTTATATTAAAGATGAATCAAGTATGAAAACACATGTGAGAGAGACATCTGACAGACTCGCACATGAGTTCTCTCTGTCTATGCGTCTGTCTATCTATCTGTCCGTCCGTCCGTGTGTGTGTGTCTGTGTCTGTCTATGTGTGTGTCTGTCTGTTTGTCCATCTGTCTCTGTTATCACACAGTACAGGAATGTTTCCAGAGTTCTTCTAATGTGCCATTGACAGCAGTAAAATAAATTGTCATAATAAACATTCATGTAAATGTTCCCTCTCCATCCACAGCACGTGCAGGCTGGTCTGTGTAATTCAGTCTTCAGTGAAAGGATTGTAAGTGCTTTTGGAGTTGTATGACCACATGAACTCAGTCTGACAGCACATTCAAAAATAAAATCATGTCTAGAGCATGTGTTTCCAGGTAAAAAGACTTTCTGATGTTTCAGAGTAAACCGACACACAAACCTCCAGCTTTCACAAAACTCCAGAAACTCATTCACACATCTCAAACTGTTGTTTGACTTTTGCATGTGTGAGTCATTTTTTCGTAAACGTGGACCAAACTGTAGGAATCTCCAGAAACTCCGTCACTCTCTCTCTCTGCTCAACATCATGATCCATCCACATCAGATCATCTCATGCTCATCCCCTTTAAAAACTCCACAATCACACACACACTCACATGCCAATCACAGGTTTCTGCTGTCATAAACGCTCCCTGACTGACTGTATGAAGAACAGAGCAGTGTGTCAAGTGAACAGAAGTCAGTAACAACATCAGGACTCGAACTGCACTCACTCTAATCAGCCAATCATCAGCAGCTCTTCATTCAGGCCACCTGCTATGATTTATGGAAAGGGAAACAAGCAAGAATAATCTGTTCCCTTCATGATGCCTGTATTCTCTCGACTGAAGTCATAAAGCTGCAGTGCTGAGAGTGGCTCTACATCGACTCAATGACAGCATGCATGTGAATGACACAAGAACACGTCACATGATACACACAACACACGGCAGTGACCCCTGCTCCAGATCTCACTCCAGTGGCATTTACATGATACTAATAATCCACTGTAATTTGGACGCCATGCCAAAATGCCATGGACATTTTTATATCGAGTATAGATTTTTCATGTGCCTAGTTCTAAAAATGCTTCGTAAGATAAAACATGTATAATTTTTCAATCCTGCAAATTACGAGCACATTTATTTTCCTGATAATTAATCCGTTAAATACTGTTGTGGACAGTAGAGACCCTTGAAGTCAAAAAGGTTGTGAATCACTGCATTATGGGGAAATTAAATCAATTATGTTGGTAGTTTAGCAATTTTGACATTCCTAAAAGTCCCTGACATTCTTTATGATGTTTTTATGTTCTGTGTCAGAATATGCTGATGTTCATTTGTGTTGAAGTGTTTGGTTGTTAACCTGCTTCCAGCCAAAATATGAGTCAATAATCCATAATAACACTTTGTCCAGTGAAAAAGTCCATCCCCTGTTGTCTCTCACATCAAAATCCACCAACATATTTCTTTAGAACTGTTTTGGCTTGTAAACAGCGCTTGATCTGTGCATTTTTCTCTCCTGATTTAGATCAGACTACTTTTTAGACTACTCGTATTTTAGTGAAAAACGTCTCAATGATGGATTTGTTGCTTACAAACACGCAGCTTTTGGCTTCACAAGACATTAACTGATGGACTGAAACGGTGTGGATTACTTGTGGATTATTGTGATGCTTTTATCAGCTGTTTGGACTCTCATTCTGACGGCACCCATTCACTGCAGAAGATCCATTTTTGGGTGAACTATTCCTTTAATATGTCATGTGTTTAAGCAAAACTGAAACACACACCGGACCAATCAGAGGCCAATGCTCCGCTTTATAATAGTGTATGAGAGGAGAAGAAGCCAGTTAACATTCAGGATCTTCACTGCAGTCGTCATCATCACTCACTGTCTCTTTTCATCTGCTAAACTTTGAGTGTGTTTCTGCTGTTTGAGGAAGTAGTGCGAGTCACTGGTTTCCTGTGCAGAAAAAATGACTGTTCACTCCAGCAAACAGTGACGCGGTGCTTCCTTGTTCATGATGATGACGCTTTAACACTGCTCTCGACTCATTCATTCCTTCCATTCAGGTGCACTGAGACATAAACAGGAAGTGACTTTGGTCATGCCCAGAAAAACCAGGAAGTCCTGTGAAACATTACCAGCAGACGTCAGATTCTCCTTGCCGGTTCGAAACATCTCAGCGAGTGACGACAGCGCATCAGATTGTTATGCATTATTACAGGTGCAATAATCCTGTGTGTGTAAATAATGATGCAGACGATTCTGCTTAATGAGTGATTATGGGAGAACACACGTCATCAACTGTCACTCAAATCCCCACCACTCAGTCATTATATCACAGTAACAGTATACATCACAATATAATAATCAATTTCAGAGTTTGGGACTGAAAACCTTATTTTCTGACAGGTGTGGCTCTCAAACCGACCCGTTCTCACAGCAGCTCTTGTACAGTATTCGCTCACGGATCTTTTAATATGAAACACGGTGTAATAAAAGCGAGAGATTTTCTCCATCAATCATCAGGATGAGAGAGATTTATGATTTTGCTGAAACAATCATTTCAGAGTGGATCCTGAGGAGAAGAAGGGAAAATGTGAAAACTGTAGATGAGAGGATATTTGGGAACGGCACAGATGCGAGAGAGCAACGAAAAGGAACAGAGACAAACCGGCAAAGAGGAGTTTCTTTGTCACACAGCGGTGCGTTCAGCGCTCAACACGCCGTTCACAACACGACCGCTCTTACATTCTCAAACACAGTGCGTATATAACACACTGCACCTATAAAACAAAACCCTAACCCAAAACACACACACATGCCACGGTCAGCTTCATCAGCACACGCAAACACATATTTGCTGTTTAAAACAACATCATCCCTGTATCATCAGGACAGCAACTCCAGCCATGAGCGTCCAGATCTCTAATCATGCTCAGGAGTACAGTTTATATATACAGTGCACAGCATAAATGAGTACACCCCCTCTAAAACTTAACAAATTCAGCAATTACTCTTTACTTAGAAGACATGTTAGGGTTCTTTGGAGATGTAATGTTCCAACAAGCCTGCTTGATCAATTACCAAAAAAGAATGCCAAAATTATTCAGCAAAATAAGATTTTCTTATCAAAGTAATACAATTTTGTGTTGCAAAAATGAGTACACCCTCCTGAAAGTTACTAAAAAAATAAAAAGTGTATAGGTTTAAGGCTATTTTTGATCAACGGGTAAGTATATTGAACCAAAACTTTTAATTTCCTGACCATTAAAAGTGTTATATGGCCCACTGAATCATACTCAGACTTAATGCTGGCAGCAGTGGAACCACTTGGGACAGAACTGCCAGGTGACTTATTTCTTAGCAGAGGACAATGGTACAAGAGGAATACCAAATTATTGTTTTAAGTGTGAAAATATAGCAGAAGTAGCACCAACATTCAAAAACAATGGACTTGTGATAAGACTCCTGAAATAATCAGATCTTCACTTTAAGTTTTAATTTAGTGATGAGTGAATTTTTGCTAGAAAAAGAGCAGGAGAAATAACATCCAAGTGTCTCAGAGCCGGCAAAAGCTATGAAAAGAGTTGACACTTTATCTCACAGAGTATGACGCAGCCTGCAGTAGGGACATGCACGAAGATGCTACCCTCCCTTCATTCTCTGCATTATTGGGCATTTTTTCAGCATGACAATGAATATATTCATTCTCCCAAGGTGAAAATCCTTCAGTTGACATGTATTTCACTCAATATTAACACTCTTGAGCTGCTGTGAGAGATTCTGTAGAGACGAGCTGAGCAACACTCCCCATTAAAGATCAGAGCATTCAAGGAGGTTGTCCTCTAGGAGTTAAACAGGACAGATGTGAAAATTTGTCTTGAACTTGTACACTCAGTGCCAAGAAGGGTCAGAGCAGTGTACTTTAAGTTCTGGAGGACATACTAAGTACTAGAATATTATACATTTTCTGAATTAAATCTAGGGTGTATTCATTTCTGCAATGCTTCATTTAAACAAAATTGGCTAATTTACTTATCTTACAGAAAATATTGGCATGGGATGGATTATCTCGGCAAAGGAGAAGTGCTCACTAACACAGATTTAGACAGATTTGTGAACAATATTTGAGAGAAATAGGCCTTTTGTGTACATAGAAAAAGTCTTAGATCTTTGAGTTCAGCTCATGAAAAATGGGGACAAAAACAAAAGTGTTGCGTTTATAATTTTGTTCAGTGTATATATCAACTGTACTTGCTAATAATATAACATTAATAAAATAAAAGGTCACTGAAGAGCAACATTTACATGACTGTTCACACTTTAAAAACATGCACTTTGTAATACTGTCAAACTAAACGTTTACTTTAAAGTACACATAATAGTTCAAATAAATTTAAATCATTGTTTAAATAATCTTTTAAAGAAATACATTTATTTTGATGAGTTGACTAGCATACTACGTAAAGCACATGTAAAGTACTTGATTATAATTTTAACTGTAGTGTGTTATTCAATATTACATTTAAAGTTAATATATTCTAAATGTATTAAATTGCAGTTTCATCATTAAAAATATATTGAAATGCATGACAGGTTTCGATAGAAATGACATGACAATAGAAATTAAATGACATTGATAACATCCCTGTTTTCTCCAGAGCTGCTAGATTAATTGAGCTCATTCCATAATTGATGAACTTGAACTGACTTCAACTGAAAAATTGACTATTGTCCTCTATTTAGAGGTGCTTTGCAGCATAAATGAACTGTTTGCACCATTGAATCACTGTTTTCCTGTTTAACACTGTAAAGCTGTTATGCTGACACAATCTGCATTGTATAAAGTGCTATATAAATGAAGGTAAAAAAAGAAAATAAATGTAAAGTATATTTTAGTTGACCATAAATGCCATTAGTACATTCAGCAGTACTTTAACCATATTTCAAAGACAATCAAAGTAATTCTGAAATTATTTGTGGTTGCTGTTTAGCATCAGTTAGTCAGTCTTACCCTCCAGCTCACGGTGGATGATGTCAGTCAGGTTTGGTTCTTCACCCCACCAGAAGATCCAGAGCTCTTTGGCATCCGGTTTGATCTTGCGCCTCCACACACACAGCAGGTTCGCACGAACGCACTGCATGAAGCTGCGCAGAACCGGATCGTCCTGTGCTGGAGCGGAAATCCCCGGCCCGTACGCCAGACCACCTGCGCTGTAGCAGCGCCATTTAATGCCAGTCAGCTCTGCCTGCACAGGAGAACAATTAACACATCAAACGATGAACAATCCCCTACACGCTGAGACATGTGAATGTAGTCATGTCATGAATACAATAGTTTATCTAATTAAACAATCAACCCAGAGTCATGTGATTATCATATAACCCTTCGTTCACAACACATGGATCTGTACATGCCATTTATAATGTCATATCACTGTAATGAAAAGCGTTTGATAAGTAAATGATGCATGATAAAGAGCAGCTCTACATACAGTATATCTGATAACGCTGCATTCTAATTCTCCTGTTTATATGGTCATTATCTCTGGAGATTAATAGTCACAGTATCTTGATTTTGGGTCACTGCAAACACCACTGTCTGAAACAGCACATGTGCACAGACATTTACTGAGGAACATCAGTGAAATAGTCTTGATAATGAATGCTGCATTACAATTAACACATCACTGTCAATGTAATAAATCAATATAAAAAAAAAATCAGAGACTATAACACCAGGAAAAAAAATATTCTCCCTTTCTTACACTGTCAACTAGTTTATTAAACAATTGCTGATCCTTGTTTTTCTTTATGATGTGTGTATTATGCATATTATGTGGTATGAATAAAGTGAAAGTGTGTGATATTCCACCTGTGGGAGCCAAAGACACATTTTAATGAGAATGGATAACAAAGATTCAATTAAACAGGTAGACAAATCAAATGTTAACTCTATCAGCTGTGTAGTTCTGTTCATTTTAACTACATGATCAGCGTGTTGAGTTTGAGAGAGACACAGCGGTGTAGCTCCCGGCGCCGATTTATACTGGAGTCGCACCGGTAGTGACGTCATGGCTGTCGCCGGCCAACGAGTTGGTGTTTTTTCAATGTATGCTTCAGACACGGGTCACGACGAGGCGTTCCCCATAGCGACCCCTAGAGGACGCAGTTCGAAGTTCCCATGAAAGGGAACCTGCCAATCAGTGTTTGACATCTTCAGCGTGTGGTTTGTGTGAAGGATCAGAGAGAAGCGAGAGAAACTGCTGCTGCATCACATCAGACCTGACGAGCTTCAGCTGATCGGACAGGCTGGAAACACACGCTTCTGCACACAGAGGAACTGAACTAACAGAATTCTCTCTTAATGAAGAGAAGTAAGTGAGAAGCTGTCACAGTGTTGGTTGTGGTGCCCTGGACTGGCCATTTGAGGGCGCTCTGTCTGTTCTATGTTGTATGTGTTAAACTCCATTTCCCATAGTCCCCTGCTTATTAATTCTGTTCTGATCAGTAGCACCTGTTATCATTTACTCATTATCCCAGCTATATATACCATGCTCACTCTGTCTGTCATTGCGTCTGGATTATATTGTCTTCTTGGTTGGTGTTGTCGGTGTCAGGTTTTTGGATTACATTTTGCAACGTTTTGTTCTGTTTTGTCCTGTTTACTTCTAATAAACTGCACATGGAACTTACCCTGTTTCCTCCTGGCATGCCGTGACAGAAGCTTCATGAGCAGCAGAAACGATCAGCCGCATAACTGATTCAGCAGATCTCACAGCTGATATCTGAAGAACATGAACATGAAATTCTCCAGAAAGCAAATGCACACATGTGCACATTCACCTCTGTTTACTTAGATTCGAATTCATATATCACTGTCACAACAGAATTTGTCCTGTCCTGCACTTTCTGTCCAATCTTGTTATGCTTTGGCAATTACCCTTTCAAAGTAATAGTTTGATCTTCACAGTATTTATGATGGTGACATCTTCAATAATATTTCCTATCACATGCTTCAAACAGAAGTAAGTTAGTTCATCAGTCTTTATCAGTATACAGTGTATCACTGGCCTCATTACGCATGAGAATACTGACTGTAAGAAATGTGGTGGAGTTTAATGGTATCTGCTGGCTGAGGTCCTTTTTGGCACTCGAAAGTCCTGCAATCTAATCTGTTTGGCTGGTTTTATGCAGCTTCTGAGTGTAACTTCCAAAATGCAATACAAGGATTTTATCAGTTCACCTGGAAACAAAGGTGAATTTACAAGGTACTGGGTTGATACAGCAAGAGCTTCTGAGCAGAACTAGTGCCTGAGTTTACTAACAAGTAAAGTAGATTTCCACAAGCAGAACTGTTCTGCACTGTTTTCTGAGGTATTTGCACCAGGGTTATTATAGTTAACTAAATCTAAAAAAAAAATAAAAAAATGTTTAGTTTAACTCGATGTACTAAAATAACAAACTAAAATAAAAAAACCTATATAGACATTTAAAAAACAATAACATATAAAAAAGAACAAACAACTAAATTGCTAAAACTTCATTAAAAATGAAAATAAAATGAAAATGAAAATGGAAAATACAAAATAAAATCAAATTCAATATATGAAAAAACTACAGTATCTCAATAACACTAAATAACATTGACGTACACAGCAAAAATATATATATTTTTTGTATTGATATTTTTGATGTATCTTGCAAATATCTAGAGATTCTTAAAACAAGAAACATTAATTTGAGAAGCAACACGTTATAAGACTGTATAAATACACTTAAAGAAAAGATTTTGTATATTGTAACGGACAGATCACAGAGTCCATACATGTGTGCTGTTTTCCAGTGTTGTTGCACAAATTTTCTGCTGTCATCGATTCATTTGTTGTTCTATTATTGTGGTAATAACTATTTCAGATAACGGTGTCTCTAAGCGGCAGGTAAACATGTGGTTAGTTGCTGTAGATGCTGGTCAGGTCGACAGAATAAGCTGCGGTGTGATCATCTGCTGTTTAATCAAAGCTCTGGCTAAGCAATACAACCTGGTGACTCAAATTATACTGATCACAATAAACTGAACAGTTCGGCTGTAACCTCTTCACATGATATGATACAAAGGTTAAATGTTCCTGAGATGCTGCTGCACAAATTGCACTTTTTCCTGAGAACAACCCAGAAATGCTGTTGCATCGACATGCCCTGAGCAAAAAACTAGACGAGTGTCAAAACAAACATCATCTGAAACGAGAAAGACTTCCTGATGGCAACAGCTCTGATCTGCTGGACTCCTGAAACACACACACACACACACACACACACTATCTCTCTCTCACACACACACACACACGCACACAGTGACCTCAGGCCGTCCTGGGTCACACTTGCAGATCTGCTGTCATCTCCACTCATATCCGTGGTTTGAAGTGTTCACAGGATCAGGAAATAATGCTGATGTCAGTCTATTCTCCTGCAAAAGCATTCCTGCAAGTATTTGCTAATGTACCGTGTGACGCTCTTAACGCCATGTACATCCACAAACATGCTATAAACATACTATAATGCAGCTGGTTATTCAAGCTGAATGAGGATGACATTAGTGTTAAGAGCAAGGCTTAAATCTAAATTGTGGTACAAGACGTAAGTCAATGAGTAAGTCATTCACACAGATTCACACCGGATTACAAACCTACTGCAGAAACATCAATGAAAAAGGCAGAAAGTGCACATGAACACTGAGCTTCACCGATACAGTCATCCAGAGCTTCTTCTGCTATCACATCTGGAAACACTTCCATAAACTCTACAAGCACTCCAACAGAGAATCTGAATCTGAGACTGTAGACCATGGTTCTTCAATCTGGACCTCTTGCCGAGTTCAGATCAGACGCACCTGCACGTATGTTTCTAGTAGGGCTGTCAGAATGGCTGAAAAACTCAAATTCGAATTTTGTACTTAAATATTATCAAAATTCGAATTTAACATGCATAATTTCAGTTAGGGTGAAGAAAACCTTTTGGCTTCTCTTCTGAGGCCACAAGAGGGTGCAACGAGCAAAATATTACAAATGTACGTTTCTTCAAAGCATAAGATAACATAACTATCTGTGAAAAAAAGTGCATAGTGTTTAAAATAATGTTTATAAACCAATTATAATTAATTAAGTTGCTTAAACAACTATAAACAAAACAGCATCATGTATGTTTGCATAGTTTAATACAAAGGGCGGAAAGCCAATCACACAGAGTACATTTTTCATTTAAAAACATGAGATGCAGTGGGATGGGGGAAAAAAACCCGCCATAAAGTCTCGATATATGTTTTTTTCAAAGTTAAACTTGCATTACCTGTGATCAGTGACAATAAAGGGCTCATTCATCATCATTCATTAATTTTGCATGGCTTTCTAAACATGCGGCTCCTTTGTGCGAGATGCGAGTGCAATGGTGATAGATGTCCCTCTAGAAAGTGTGCAAAATATGCGTTCTTTGTGAATGGCTTGGTTTCAGTTTTGATGTAAACAAGATCTTCTTCACATTGATGTTCTCTTTTTCCGCAATATTTTTAATGAACAATGCAGCAGCGCCGCATCTAGTGGCTTCAACTGGATAGGCTAACAAAAACGTTGTAAAGCAACGACACTTACATTGTCATCGCATCTCGTGCGCCACTGAAGGCTGCCTGACGCACACCTAAAATTCGTGGATGAAAAAATTTTGATTTTTATTTTAAATTTGACTAATATTCGAAATTCGATTTTTTTTTTTTTTACAGCCCTAGTTTCTAGTGATCCTGATGAGCTTGATCAGGACCGTGGATAAACGCTGCAGGACAGTCCAGATCTGAAGAACCTGCTGTCACATCACACACTAATGATCAGACACAGTCACTGAGACGAGCCCCGATGAAACAAACCAACACATGATCACGTGACAGGTCTCCAGATTTATTTTGTTCAGGGACAGAAACAAAGGATGCTACTGATGAACATATACGCCAGATATTACAGTGTTTTCTTAGCATTATAAGTACAGTCACCTGGTGGAGTCTGGGTTCTTTGCTACTGTCGCCTTTGGCAAGATTAGTTAAGGTTCAAAAGGCACTAAATATTCAGTGATATTATCAATTTAACAGCACTGACACTATCAGAACAAATCTGAACTGATCTCAATAATGACTCTACTGTCTGCTGTAGAGCTACTTTACAGCTGAAACCGAATTAGCTTCCTAAATAATGACTTTTGCAACATTAACACTGTTATTTTCCTGTTTTTTACTGTGAAACTGCTTTAAAATCTGTATTCTATAAAGTGCTATAGAAATAAAGGTGACTTGACTAAGTACATAGCAATGTTAATAAGCCTGAACAGACATCACAGTTTGAAAAAGATACGGGTAATCTGTTATTTACGGAGTCACATGACAAAAAAACCCCAAGATATCATGGCCACGAATCAAGAATTGATTCCCACGATTTAGTCATACAACCTTGTTTTAGTTAAATAAATTTTTCTTCTGCATGTCATATGCGGGGCTCCGTATTTATTCAGTGTTTGTTCTCTGACGGGATCAATGACAAAAGGAGGCCTGTAGGGTCTGTCGACATAAAATATAGTGTCCATGAAACATTAGATGTGTTCTGATCGGCACTGGAGACTCAACAGCATCGACCGAGACATTTTTATTGCTCCTCTTAAATTATCCCAGTAATAAAAGCATCTCCATGCCTTCCACAAAGGACATCAATAACAGAACTCACAGAGACACCAGCTCCAGTAGGAGAACCGTAGAGCTGATAATGAGCCAACAATCCGACCCCTTCAATTAACCCACTGGAATTAGATGATCCCAATCACTGTGTCGTTTCTCGTTTTGGACTCGCTCGAGTTTGAGAGGAGCACAGGACGTCCCGCAGGCCTCAGGCCTCTAAACAGGCGCTTTCATTCGGCTGCCACCTTTACCAGGCCACACAACAGCAGAAGGAGCCGCTGCACCCGTTCCGTCACAGAAATCAGCCCCGGGTGCGCGGAAAAGAAAAGCGACCTAATTAGAACAGGTGTCGTCCTGCGGGCGGAGTAACGGATGGACCTGCCAATCAGCCAAGAGCCTCGCACCACAGAACGCCGTGTCGAGCGCCGACTTCTCACCTGTCAAGGGCCGTCGCAGAGGGCAAACGTGCCTGATGTAGTTATGAACAATGAACAAAGCTGACTGAAGCCGCTTCGCTGGCAAACAAAGGCCACAAGGCAGATTCGCTTCAAAACAGCAGAGCAACCTAAACCGCTGTCCCTGTTTACGCTGAATTATTAACAGGCAGATAAATAAACCAAAGCCTCCTTTACCAGCTCGTCTCATGTGTGACTTAATTTACTCCGACAGGCATGGAGAGATGGGAGCGGGAAAGAGAGGGAAGTCAAAACAGTTGCTAGGCAACATACAACATCTATAGGACTTCAGCAACTTATTCCATTTTCATGATTCTGTCTCCAGGGTTACAGCAGAGCTATGCTGTTGCCAGCCATTCACGAGGCTTTTCTATTGACTGCACATGACAAAAGGGATATAATTCGCACCAGCTCAGGGTTTCACATGCTTCGCAATCATATCTTCACTGGAAAACGTGAACAGAATCTTGATTTGTGGCCACACAGCTGACAGCACGCTTCTGTCAGACAGGATCGTATCGCCGGATCAACTTGGCCTTCAAGGGCAAAGGGTACAAAGATCACCCGCTCAGATCTTCAGCTAGTACTCCTGTTTAACTACACATATATATCTGTCTGCCCAAACAGACTCAACATCAGACCCTCATTTGGCAGACAGTCTGGTCAGTCACTGTGTAGCTTTGTAATCTTTACATTTTCCAGACACTTTTATCCAAAGTGACTTACATTGCATGCAAGGTATACAGTTCCTGCATTCCTTTGGAATCGAACCTGTGACCTTGCAGTTGATGAAGCCATAGTCTGTTGAGTTGCTGAGTGGAAATCTTTGTCTGAGAAAACAGACCAAACAAAGTCAGGGTTCTTAGGTCACAGTAGTGTAATAATCCACACCTGAATGCATATCATTACGGCACTGTTGTGAGGATCACCATACATGTAACGTCACTGCATGCAAAATGAGCAGCAGCTGAAGAAAACATTTGCAGTCAACATTAGGGCTGGGTGATACGGCCAAACATATTATCACAATATTTTTTTCCAAGTCATATGATACCGATATTTATCACAATATTCATTTACCATGAATAGGGAAGGAATTTGATTTATTTTCCTATAAAAACTGTTTTCCATTAGATTTTTTCCTGGATTGTGTGCTTTATGATTCAAAACAAATGTATCATATAATTGTGTCTAATGATATGAATGAATAACTCTTGAACAAATTTGCTGAACTAACAAAGCTAACAGTAGTGATCGTAGAGAACTGAGCGCTGCACCCTGAACAGGTCACAACCTACCACTGCAGATCGTCTTTTATATTCTACCACTTATTTGCTTGCCAAATGGGTGTGGCATTAATTCATAAAGTACAACCTGATTTAAATGCACATCCAACATAAGAACGCAGGACAACAGCTGCACTTGTGAATTTGCAGTTTCCGTTAATGCAACAAGCCTCACACAGTGGCTTCTTCTTCTTTAACGCTTATCTTCATATCAAGTTTTCATCCATAACTGCTTTGGACACCTAGATAAAGACTAGATGCTGTGATTTACTGAGTTTGGGCCATCCCTCTAGACGAAGTCTCTGCAGTTGGGTTGTAATAGATGGCTGCATTCAGCAGCACTGCTGGAAACATCAATATAACCTTGAGGTGGAGCAGACGGCTGTAGGACCATCGCCATCCTTTACATCCAGCATGCGTGGCGGCGGGAGCAGCATGGGCTGCCAGTCGGCTTACATTTCTGCCAATTCTTCTTTGCTATTCCCTGGTGTGTCTCCACACGCAGGAACACCAGAGGCTAAGAATAGCACACAGCTGGCACTGCAGGGCTTACATATTTCACACTCAAACCACCAGCACTCACGAATATCAGCCTGCAGACGCAGCACTGACAAAGCTCAATGAAGCTGATCCTCTGCAGCGCTTCAGCCATTAAAACACGCATGAAATCCAGAGCTGCTTCTCATATTAGGAGGTAATTTGCTTAATTAGTGTTGTTAAAATTCAATGGTTTACTAGTACTAGTGATGACAGTGATGTGCTGAATCCTCTATCACTGAGATGGTTGAGTGTGTGTTTATGCTCCAGTCATGAATGATCCTCAGATCACGTGTGTTGTTGAGAAGAGTGTACTGATACTGCATTGAGTGATCAGACCGCTTTCACCTGCTGGATCAGAAAACGGATTAAAAAAAAGCACACTGAAGAAGCAGCGGTGTAGTGCAGGGTATAAGCAGGTATATGGCGTATACCCACTTCTTTATTAGTCGACATTGCATATGCATCATTCAGTAGTGTTCTGCATTAGTCTAAACACAGCTGGCACTGCAGGGCTTACATATTTCACACTCAAACCACCAGCACTCACGAATATCAGCCTGCAGACGCAGCACTGACAAAGCTCAATGAAGCTGATCCTCTGCAGCGCTTCAGCCATTAAAACACGCATGAAATCCAGAGCTGCTTCTCATATTAGGAGGTAATTTGCTTAATTAGTGTTGTTAAAATTCAATGGTTTACTAGTACTAGTGATGACAGTGATGTGCTGAATCCTCTATCACTGAGATGGTTGAGTGTGTGTTTATGCTCCAGTCATGAATGATCCTCAGATCACGTGTGTTGTTGGGAAGAGTGTACTGATACTGCACTGAGTGATCAGACCGCTTTCACCTGCTGGATCAGAAAACGGATTAAAAAAAAGCACACTGAAGAAGCAGCGGTGTAGTGCAGGGTATAAGTAGGTATATGGCGTATACCCACTTCTTTATTAGTCGACATTGCATATGCATCATTCAGTAGTGTTCTGCATTAGTCTAAATCCATGGGCGGCGCTAGGGAGGGGCTAGCAGGTGCTTCAACACCCCCAAGAAAGACCAAAGCACCCCCATAGCACCCCCCAAAAATGAAATAAAATAAAAGCATTTGACTCATAACGTATGCATAACTCGTGCAATGCAACGTGACGTGATTTGCAGTCGTGCTTTTCATAATGTCATTATAGCTTTTGATTTAAAAAATGGATCGGTTCCTTGTGCAAGTAGGCCTGCCCCCTACTAAAGATTTTTCTAGTCAACTAGTCGCACGTTTATATTAAATTGATTAATATAATATTTACTAAAACATCCTTTAGGCATAGGCGTGTATAGCCTATTCCGTGCTCAAGCGAGCACATAAAGCTTGCCACAAAGCACCGGCAAAAGTAATGATTATGAATGTGCCCGTGGAAAAGAAAACATTTTAATTATTTACTAATAAACTAGTGCTTTCTCAGTCAGTGCCGGCTGCAAAGATTAAATATCGAATGCCGCCGCGGATTCGTCATCTCCACAGTAATGGACGTGCCATTAATAGCCTAGAGAGAAATGCACCTTTTCATACGAACTACATAATTAGATTATATATATATATATATATATATATATATATATATATATATATATATATATATATTTTATTTTTTCATAGATTTAATTTTTGTGAGGCAAGTAGGCAGTTCATTGTTGTGGCGCGCTCCATTTAACAGAGACTGGCGGAAAATGCATCCTGTTTATTTTCTTAAGTTCATAATTTTGGTGTTATTGTGAGTGTGCATAAATAAAAGCAGAAATAGTTTTTTACGAATGATGTAGCCTATTAGGCTACTCTAATTTGTATGACCAAAAATGACGGAATAGCCTATTTTAAGTTCTTTCCACAGGAAAAAATGCAAGGGACTGCACGGGCGCCTTCATGTCATGCAGTAAGCGCGATAATACTCCCACACTTCTCATTAACACTTGATGTTATCTATTGCGCATATTAATCTAAATTAACGTCAGAGTGAACCGCCATATAGCAGCCCTACTCCTTTCCATGTGAGAGATCTTTGTCCTGTCTCCTACACTATAAGACATATCTGAGAAGCAGCTGTGGCGTTGCCCGAAACAGCAGCTTGGCACATTGGCCATCAATACACAGAGAGTGAAGGCTCTGATTTGAGACTGTAAATAAGTAAATACAGTATATGCCCAGTGCTTTTTGATGTCATATTGCCTTTGACTCACAATCCGAAATAATGCTTGTTCAGTGAATTTTAGGTGGACTGTATAAAAATCTTTGGGAACTGTCTTAATGAGTGAGTCATTGAGGCCTTCATTCAAACGATTCGTTCAGACGGCTGATTCATTCAAGAACGAAGCAAGTGTCTGTCTTTATGAATAGACCACTGAATCATTAACTTAAATTATTAATTCAAAAACGCGAATCATTCAGTAAGGAAACACCACTGTGTGTTGCTCAGAGATGCGCACGATTCGTTAAGCAAATCGAGCAAAAACAGTCAACACTGACCATATTGCACTAAAATGTAATATTAACTACTCATTTGAACTGTTGTATAAAATCAATGTAAAATTTGCAGTCGTGGTTATTGAGGGAAATGTCATGTTGCTTAACTAGGATGTATGTTATAAATATAAAAACTACATTTTTACCGCAGTATGTCTCTTCTGTGTGCGGTTATGTTCATTTGTTTCGATTTCTCCACGAGATTCTCTCACACAGAAAGGCTGCGCGAGCATCAATGATTGTTACTGTCAATATATTATCTAGGCTATTATATATCGCCGTTTACACCAAATGTAATAAAATCAGAATCATTATTCTCGCCAAAATCTCGGTGCAGATTAGTTGTCCGGTCGGACAAGTAAAATTCTTCTACTTGCCCCCTTCAAAAAAATCCACTTATCCCAGACAAAAATTTATGTGGAGCTCTGTTACTGTATATAAAATTCAACCTGCCAAAGTGGGAGTGACCGTGTTACCCGCCACTGCTGAAATCCACCCGCATTTGGCGAGTTGGCGGGTGTTAATGTCAAGCCCTGACTGTATAGGCCTATTAGAGAACATCAAAATTTCAGTTACAAATAAAAAAGAATATTACTTACCCCTGATAGCACAGGTACATCTCAGAGACGTCTATTTGATGTGCATGTTTACATCTGTAAGATGTATTTTTAGAGTGTTTGCTCATCTGCAATACATCTATAGGACGTTTCCTGTTAGACATCAAATAGTTGTTTAGAAGATGTCTTTAAGATGTTTATGATTTAGAATGTATGTAAAATGACATCTTAATGACTTCTATCAGATGTTTGTACACAGCAGATGCTTTGCAGATGAAGCTATCTTTAAGAGACATCTTGCAGACATACCAGTGTTATCTGGGACAACCCTTTTTTAGTGCGATGGATGGGCCTCCATGTTTGCACACAGACCATCAAAATCATTCTCTAGCGCACCCCTGGTGGTCAGTCTGTGCCCCCTAGTTTGGGAAACACTGGTCTAAATCATGACAGTCCAGCACAAGTAGCTAATCCATTCGCATGTAAATAAATGCAAATATTCCCTAAAAACACCCAGTGAAGACAGTGATGTGGTCACGACTCGGGTACTGTCAATCTGACAATGCCAAACACCATTGGATCAGAGCACTATCAATCACTGCCTGATTTGCCGCCTGTCATTTTGCCAAGATGAAAGTGAAGTGACGTGACATGTGGCCAAGTGTGGTGACCCATACTCAGAATTTGTGCTCTGCATTTAACCCATCCAAGTGCACACACACAGCAGTGAACACACACCCGGAGCAGTGGGCAGCCATATTGCTGCGGCGCCCGGGGAGCAGTTGGGGATTCGGTGCCTTGCTCAAGGGACTCAACTCAGTCGTGGTATTGAGGGTGGAAGAGAGCGCTTGTTATTCACTCCCCCACTGACAATTCCTGCCAGACCTGAGACTCAAACCTGCAACCTTCATGTTACAAGTCCGACTCTCTAACCATTAGGCCACGACTGCCTGTCAATATGGCCTTTTGAAGCCTTTCGAACTTGCATTGCTACATCAGTGCTGTTAGCCAACAGCTCAGCTAACGATAGCCAAGCACCCGCACCCATGCCCTCTCTGTCCCCCACCCCAGTCATGAGAGGATGCCAACAGAGACTGAGATGCTGTCTCTTTGGCTGAAGACATCAACCAAGCTGAGCACTTTTTAATAACAGGACCTTGTAAATTATGTTAATAACATATGTCAGGGCTCAAAATGACCATTTGCCCGTCACTGTATCTCATGGGAGAAAGAGCAGCACAATTCTGGATAAACAGAGTGTTTTCACAACACGTCATCAATCCGGAAGTCGGCCATATTGGTGGCACTGAACGTAAACAATGCCATTGAACCGAACAGAACTCACAAATTTCGCTGATTATTGCTGCTGAAAATGGTCCATTATCATCGTGTTTTGGGCTGTACTAATCGGTCGGACCAGGTCAAACATATGGAGTATAGACTGCCAAAAGTTAGAACAAATCAAGACATTCATGACATTTGCCAAGTATGGTAACCCATACTCGGAAATTTGTGCTCTGCATTTAACCCATCCAAGTGCACACACACAGCAGTAAGTAGTGAACACACACACGGAGCAGTGGGCATCCATTTGCTCCAACGCCCAGAGCAAAGAGAGCACTGTGCATTCACTTCCCCACCTACAACTCCTGCCGGCACTGACAAGTGCGACTCTCTAACCATTAGGCCACAATTGCCTATTTAGATAATGGAGCTATATTTATTATTATTGTATTCTAGGAGCCAAAGGAGCCAAGCCAGCTTGTACGGATCTTTACCACCTATTATATTTAGTTTGTCAAAATATCTCACCCTTTCCTGCTTACTAAGTCCTTCTCTATGATTTAGCAGTTTCCACACTATTTTTCCATGTTTTAGACATCATAAATTAGTAGAACAACGTCCACATTAACCGTGCAATCCATGCTGGTGTTTACATCCGAGAATCTCCAATATGGCCGTGCATCTGGGTAACTAACCAAACCGTGACGTTGGTGCAAACGCTCTATTGAGAATCACAATTTTTTGTTTCAAATATAGATCACGATTCTCCCATGATTCTGAACAGATAACTAAACTAAATAGCATGTAATTTACTTAGAGGTTCTGACAAATTGTAAATTGCATTCAATGACTCACTTATAAAGACTTCACTTGTTTCATTACTAGATGATTTAGTGTTTTTATTTTTTTTATTAGTGTTTTTAAATCATTCAGTGACCGCTTCTGTGTGGAAGGGGGCATTTTCATTAAAAGAGAAAGATTAAGCTGAACACTTAAAAAAAAAAAAGTTTAGTTTTTTTTTTACTATTAATACTATTTATTTATTATTATTATTTTTACTATAATTATTCTACTATTATTATTATTATTTCTTATACATTTTTGTATGTGTATCTGGCCCAAGAAAATGCATCCCACAACACAAAAAGAGCTTGCTTTCAATATGCCTCTCAATTAATTGAATGCTTCCATTGGCAGCTATACCTGTAGGTTCCAGTTAGATTATAATGAGGCTGTTTGAAATTCTTGTGTCAATGAATTCAATTCAGTAATATTCGGGTTATGGTAATTTGGTTTCCATTGTTACATCTATACATACATACATATATTTATTTATTTTAAGACACCAATAATGACTGGCCAGACCTGTGGACAGCCAAACAAAAAGAAGATTTTAAATCCAAGAACCCCTCGTTAGAATACAAAATCAAAAGTTTAGGTAGATTGTTAGTTTTGGCAGCTTCTAAAACAGGGGACAAGGAGAAATATACGGTATGTGTGTTTGTGTGCTTGTATGTATGTGGGAGAAATGACACTACACTCATACAAATATGAATACAGTAGTTACATTTTTTGTTTATGCTTCAAAGGTTGTCTGGTCTGTAGCACAGGGAGTAGGGAGCAATGAACACTGTGTAGGGATCATATCGATTGGAACACAGTTCATGCACGTAGCTCTCTTCTAAGGAGCTGGTTAACTGAATCGGGTGTGTTAACTAAGCGAGACATGCAAAATATGCAAAGCGAGGACTGTAATTGGGAACCGCTGGGCTACATCATGTGTCATTCACCTCTGAGAAAACTACAATACTACAATACCAGGAAGGAAGATCGGGTTGTTGATGTTTGTCTGCCATTCTCGCTCTGTCTGCACAGTGTGCATGAACGCGCTGATGACGTATCCGAACCGGGTGCGCAGATGTATGCTAATACATACATTGACAGGCAGGTAGGAAAGCCAATTAAAACGCTCGGACCGAGCATTTTGATTGGATGAACATTTCTTGGTCATACGCCTTCCACAGAATATATAAATACAGATAAATACATTGACCACTTAACTTAATGATTGTTATCGGGATGTGAAGAGACTTTCAATCAGCATAACAAAAAATGTTTCTGAAGACAATCACCTATTGCACCTTTAATTATAGGTAGGACACTGGAAATTTAACAATTAGATGTTTTAGTAATGAAAATTATCTACATTAAAAAATTGTGAGCTCAAACTTAAGTTAATGTACTCTGCCTTTGCATTGTCTGCAAAACGTGAGAAGTCACACCAAGGCAAATGGCAGTAACTTCCACATTATCAATATTTGGTTGCTGATCACCATTTACTAAATCGCTATAGTAACACCTGTATAAAATCTAGTGATCATGGGCATGATCATCTCATATAAGCTAATGCATATAGGCTAGTAATGTGATTGTATGAATTTTTTTTTTTTTACCAGTAACAAGCAGACTAAAAGTTAAACATGTGAGTGGATCCTGTGGATACCAATTTATTTGCTATGCTCATTAACGTAAAAGAATGCTAGACATAGCATAATTGCTTTTATATTGACTTGTATTAAATAGCCTAAAGTAAAAGAACGACTTGTGGATTGATGTGAACGCCAGCAAGCAGGAATAATGCTCAGAATGCTTGTGGATTAAACATCTCCGATGGCGTTCATCGCCATGGATTGATTTTATCGGGTTACAAGAAAAGGTAGGATATGGATTTAACTGCAAACTGTTAGTAGGCTACTGATTTTATGATTGATCATAATAGCTACGGCATTCAAGTCCACACGAGTCCAACTAAGTGACAGCCTGGTGAATAATCTGCATTACAAAAAGAAGAAAAAAATATTTAAAGGTTATTCATGATTACGTATTGCTGCCAAGGTATCTAGTCTTTGCAGTGCTTTGTTATATGGAGCTGTTTGGTAGATCGCGATCTATCTAATTCGTTTGTCTACACTGTAATTAAAATGTGGCAGACTTTAATGGACAGTAAAAATAAGGCAGAACACCCTATAACTCCAAACCAGCACCGTAACTTCATTTTGACGCAAGGCTAAACAAAGGCAGAACGCCGCGGCCGTAACTAAATTTGAGCATTCCAAACAAAGTGAAAGAGCCGTAACTGGTGTTAGACGGTGTTCTGCCTTGGTTTCTCGAAGTTGCGGTTGAGACAACCCATTATTTTCTCGGAAAAACAACGAAATGGACTCAAGATACTTATGCACATGACAAACGATGTCTTGAATATCCCAAAAATATCAATAACTAATTTTCGACAAAAACAAAGTTATTAAGGTCTTTTGCCTTTGCACGGCAGAGGTGGCATAGTAGAGGATTTACTCACTTGTTTAACGAATGCTGGCTTTACAGAAGAATGGCTTCTTAAAAACTGGGTAACATTTGTGACTGATGGTGCCAGTGTCATATTAGGAAAGAAGTCAGGAGCAGCAACCAGGTTGACCTCGAGATTCCCAAAGCTTTTTGTATGGCACTGTATGAGCCATAGACTTGAACTAGCTGCGTCAGATGCAGTTGATGAGGTAAACATAAAAAAAAAAAAAACGTTTATATGTTCTGCTTACTCAGTTACAGCTATAATAGTGATGCCTTTGTCCATATAAGGGATCTCCTGGAGGGTCGTGAGTTCCGCTACTTCTGTGACTGGATATGTGGATTTTCTGTGCGAGATCGCCCTCTGGCGTCCAGTATGAATGAAACAGACATCATCTGTTTATAGTGCTAATGGCCAATCCATCATTTTTGGGGGAATTTTTATTTATTTATTTATTTATGCACCGGAACCGTTTTAAAGGGGTCATATGATGCGATTTTCCTTTCTCTTTGAAGTGTTACAAGCTCTTGGTGCATAAAGAAGATCTGTAAAGTTGCAAAGACTAAAGTCTCAAATCCAAAGAGATATTCTTTATAAAAGTTAAGAGTCAGCCACGCCTACCTAAAACGGCTCGTTCTAACACGCCCCCAAATGTCTACGTCACGATGTGGGAAGATTTCCATAACGCCGCCCAAATGTTCACGCAAAGAAAGAAGGCGTAACTTTTATTCTCGCTGTAGTATTGTTGCTGCCGCCATGTCGTGAAGGCGCTGTGTGTTTCATTGTGAAAGCGAACCCTAACCCTAACCCTAACTACTTTGTTTGACCTTCCAAAAGAGGACGATATCCACTTCGTCATGCCTAGAGCTGATCCTTGCTGGTTGCTGAGGAAATACATCAACTTCGCGCTGTGGATCGCCGGATCGGCTTTCACCATGGACGAAGCGAAGTCCAGCCCGGGGTCGTCACATGTGGTTGCCGCAAGCCCACCGGCTGCTCCTTTGTCTAATCCGGCGGCCGTGCTGTTCTCAAGCCCGCCCCCCACCGCTCACTCTAGCCCGCCATGTGTTTCATTATGAAAGCAAAACTACTTTGTTTGGTCTTCCAAAAGAGGACACGACTAGAAATCAGTGGTTAAGTTGTATTTACAACACTGTTCCAGAACAGTACAACCCAAATATTCAATTGTGTGCAGCACATTTTATGGAGGACTGTTTCCTGATCCTGGAAGAGTAGACTACAATGCCGGCTGTTCTGACTCTCAGACTGTAAGTACGTTTTCATTCAAAGGATTTGCCACTGATGATTCAAATGCGAGTTTTGAGCAGTGTAGAGTAGTGCTTGTTTGTCATTGCTCCGATCACAAATGCAGACATGGTTTTATGTTTACACGGCGTGATGCAACGCAACGCGAAAAAGACAGTATAAGTCATTATAATCCGTAATTACGTCCCCACTGGATGCAACAAATGCCTTGTTTGTAATGGGTTTTCATGTTTTTGAATCGTCGCTCCGGCCGGACAGGGCATCACAGTATGGTAAGGGGCGTAACATTTCCGTCACACACTTGAGGTATTCGGCCAATCACACCGCACTGGATAGCTGGCCAATCAGAGCACACCTCGCTTTTCAGACCGATGAGCTTTGTAAAAATCGATGCGTTTCAGAAAGTCGGGGCATAGAGGAGAAAAAATTATGTACAGTATGTGGAAAATAATGTGTTTTTTTTTACTTTAAACCACATACACCAAATACACAAAATAATGTTCTATTTAGCAACATCATATGACCCCTTTAAAAGTATTGATTTGGCACCGGTATCAAAAAAAACCTAAATGATACCCAACCCTAGTTCTTACAAAGCCTTGTGAACAATCTTGAGCAACGCTTGTCTTTCGAAGATGAGACCATCAAGGACCTCAGCAACCTTGATCAGAGTAAATGGCCATCAAACCCCAGCATCTACCATGGTGAAAAACAAGTTAAGCGAATGTGCAAGCAATTTAACTTGTGCACAGACCAAGCACTGAATGGGATGCGGGACCTACTGGAAAAGCCCAACAGTGAGCCCAATGACCTAAAACCGCTCATTAACTGTATGAAAACATTCCCTGTCAGCACAGCAGAGTGTGAGAGGAACTTCAGCCGTATGAACAATATAAGCACAGACAAAAGGGCTGTCCTACTGGTCTCAAATATATCAAACTTAATGATGACTAACATCAATGGACCCCTTCTTCCAAGTTTGATCCTAGAAAGTATACAAGAGCCTGGTTGAAGAGCCATCGTGCTGTCTCTTCTGTACGTTCTAGACAATGCAGTGTGAAAACACCGGCAGAGAGCAAGGCTGTCTGGAATATTCTGTAGTGCATGGGTAGGCAGGCTGTTCACAGGTTTAAAAACCTTCACTGACATTAAATCTTGTTCAAAATCAGTTATTTGTTATTTCATATTATTTCAAGTGTTGCACTACTTACCTACCTGAAGTTAAGTCCCTTGGGCCAAAACTATGAGCACTTATTTAGAAACTCGGCATTGGGTTGATGGAGTATATCACTGTGGTTTTCGTGAATATGTTGCAAAAATTTATATATATTTGTTCATTATATTTAACTAATTACATATAACATGTTGTTTTGAATATATTGTTGTATTCTTTGAATGATGATTATGTTTTAATGTTTGTTAAAAATAAACTAATCTCTGACCAAACACCATGCTTGCTTTAAAAAAATTGGGGGCGTAAATTAAGAGTATACCCATTTCTACAGGCACCACTAAACCACTGTGAAGAAGGAACATGACACACATCTGCAGACACTCCTCAAACACTGCTGTAAAGTCTCCTAGTATCCCACTGCCAGACACTGGTCTCACCGGGTGTCACTGTCAGCTCCATCTGTCTGTTCTCTATAGGGTGATCGTGCAGGACAGTCCTGAGCTTTGTCCAGCGTCCTGCAAGCACGATCCCCTATTTCAATTTTGCCTGTATTCTTTTTTCCTTCCCTGAAATTATAATGCCACAATAAAATATTTAAGAAACCAACTGTGATTGGCGTTTAAAAATCCATTTGTGTATCCATTGTTCTAGCTGGAGAGGGAAAAATAACCAATAATCGCACTCATAGAGAGGATTTTCCCCCCCCTTGATGATTACTGTATAAACTGAGCAAAGGAGCCAGTGTGAACCTGA
Source organism: Sinocyclocheilus grahami (assembly GCF_001515645.1). NCBI lineage: Eukaryota > Metazoa > Chordata > Actinopteri > Cypriniformes > Cyprinidae > Sinocyclocheilus > Sinocyclocheilus grahami. Next base: position 91,424 of record NW_015505420.1, on the reverse strand, counting down.
CCAAACGTGAACTCTGGCTGAAGGTTTAATACAGCTACACCAGCCAGGACTTCATCTAGACACATACTGGCTGAAAACATCCTGCTCAAAGCTGCTGTATCCAACAAAAATACAAGTTCAAGATGCACCGAAACACATTTAAATGGACAGTTCACTGAAAAATTAAAATCTGCTGTTCCAAAGAATGATTTGTTTGCAACCTTCTCATCACTTTGGACATTTCCCTGAGGCTCTGGATTACTGGTAATAATGTTGTAAATAATGTTCAGTTTCTTGCACAGACTGACCGTTTCACTTTATAAGACCTCAATATATCATCAGGAGCCACGGGGATTAATTTTGTGTTGCTTTTTTGACTCCCAAAGTGCCGGTACCCATTGATTTAAATTGTATGAATCACCAAGGACCACAGTTTCAGCTAAAAATCTTCTTTACTGTTCTACTGAATTAAAAAAAAAAGTCACCTTAATCTTTGATGGCCATCAGAGGATGAGTAAATTAACAGCAAATGTTCATTTTTGGGTGAACTATTCCTTTAATGTTTGTATAGTTTATATGCGCTGTAAGGCATGTTATCATTCTGCTTCACTGAAAGTATGATTCATGCAAACCAAAATTTACACAGTTTAACAGTAGTAATATCTCTCTCACACACGTCCTGCAAAATCTGCTGTCCTGCAAAAGAGCAATAACTCAATAAATCACATCATGATCTCACTGATGTTATGAGAGCGAAAGCCTGTGTGTGTGTCTGTGTGTGTATGAGCTGAAGGAGGTGTGTCTGTTCCTCTTACTCAAACTTTCAGTGGTGACTGCAGTGAGCAAGGCAGAAACTGGGCTGAAGCTTGAACTCAGGAAATGCACACACACACACACACAATAATTTCCTAAACCGAAAACAGATTCCTCTGCTCCCACACTCCTCTCTCTCTCTATGCAGCTGGACATGTTTTTGGAGCTCAAACACTTTTTTAGACATTGCCGTCTTGTTTTCCTATTGGTGGCAAGAGTTTCCATGCGCGTTGTTTTATGTCAGTCTTCTGTGAAAGTGTGTTTGTGGGAATGTGTGCTCTAGTTTCAGTATTGACTTGCAGAGTTTCTTACTGAAAACAACACAAACACACACACAGCTGTCACTCTGTGACTCACAGTCTCACCATCATTACATACCCTTCATTTACAGTCATGAGCAAATGAAAACGCTTGTATTTTAATCCAAAACATATCTAACGTTTTGTGATGTTCAAATAACAGCCTTCATTTGAAAGTAATTAGGCCTAATAATCAAACTAGCAAACTAACAAAAGATGAAATGTCTGTAAGGTAATTAAGGCTGTGTTTAACTATAATTATCTTTAAACATTTACATTTATTTTAAAGTTTACACTCTTAAAAATAAAGGTGCTTCATGATGCCACAGAAGAACCGTTTTGTCTAAATGGTTCCATGAAGAACCTTTAACATCTGAAGAACCATTCTGTTTCACAAAAGGTTCTTTGTGGCGAAAGAAGGTTCTTCAGATTATAAAAGGGTAAGAAAGGGGGTTCTTTAAAGAACCTTTGACTGAATGGTTCTTTGTGGAACCAAAAATGGTTCTTCTATGGCATCGCTGTGAAGAACCTTTTGAAGCACCTTTATTTTTAAGAGTATACTGAAATGAATCAATAAGAAGGAAAATAATTAATTTAATGTTTAATACAAAGACACAAGCAAATTACTATATGCAAACATGAAAGCTGCTCTATCTGTTATGATATTATATTATCAAGTGTATATGATTACCTGTAAGTCTTGAGTTGTGTCACACGCAACACTTCTAAAGAATGACAGAGACCTCAGAAGCCGATAAATTCAGTATAGACACACATGAGACATATTAGAGACATAAATGAGATCGGGGGCTGTACCAGAGAGAAGAGGTTGGAATGACAGTCTTCTAAACTCGCCCCGTTCGCCACCCAGTTCGCTGCTGTAGTCATAATCACCCGGAGCCGAACATCCCGATTAAAGCCGATCAGAGCCGAACATCACAATTAATCGCAGCAATTAATCGCAGAATCCATGCCGAACATCAGAAGATCAGATGAACCACAGCACTAAACATGTTCGTAGGCTATGTGGATCTTCTGCTTTTTTAGTTTCTCACTGGATTAAATCCGTAATCGGTTCGAATCGAATCACCTTCAGTCTCGAATGGTTTTTTGTTTGTTTTTTAATCCATGACAGATGAAGCGTCCATAAATCATATAATCCACAACACGACAGATTGACGCTCGTGAAGTTTCAGATCATCCGGTTGACAGTGAATTGAAGAATCGGTCAGATGTCACACACACGCACGCACATGATCACATACAGCTTTCACTTTAATCACACACATACACACACACACACACACACACTGAAACAGCGCATTAAAATCCTTCCGATTTCCTCCTCACAGACTGAAGTGAGCGGTGAACACATCTTCCTCTTTTCTCTGAGAGGCCACGACGAAACAACGACGCCAGACACACGTTATAAAGATCATTCGCCGATAATCATCCACACAAACACGCAGCGTTGTTGAAATGACTCCAGTCTGAGCGCGTATTGTTCACGCATGGCTCATACAGCAACGCTGAGCGCGCGCCCGCGTGACACATCGTGTTTCTCTGTGTGTGTGTGTGTGTATATGTGTGTGTATATGTGTGTGTGTGTGTGTGTGTGTGTGGTCACGTGATCAGGGATTACGGCAGCGTTGGAGAATCTGCGGTAATGACGCGGTTCGGCCGCTAGAAGCGCTGCTGATCATCAGCGTCTTATCTTTTTAATCTTTTTTGACATGTTTTGACCAGTGTTGGGAGTAACGCATTACAAGTAACGCGAGTTACGTAATCAGATTACTTTTTTCAAGTAATTAGTAAAGAAACGCATTACTTTTTAATTTACAAGAGAATATCTGAGTTACTTTTTCAAATAAGTAACGCAAGTTACTTTTTTTTGTTTCCAATTTATTGATTGGCAGCTCTCCTGTCCCCATGTTGAGAGAAATCAGATGTTATTGTAGTTCTAAAATAAATATGAATATGCATAAATTAATCTCACTCACAAAAAAAAAACACACACAGATTCAGTATTCCTCAAAATGAATAAAAATAATGCAACTCATAATATGATGCAAACCTGTAATAATTAAATGTTAAACAACACAAATATCCTTTATGTATTTAATCCCATTCTATTAACCAATGTCTTTGCTTCTGACCTTCGATGATCCAGTTCTACCATACTAACAAGCAAAAATTACTCTAGACAAACATTTGTGTGTCGTTTTTTATTGCTGAAGTGTGTTGAAATTTCTTCTTATTGCATTCTACTGTGCTGACGTAAATGTACTTTCCCATCAGCCTGAGGCGTATTCCTTTCACTTTTGGTGTGAAAAGGCTTTTATATTTGCCAAAAATAGAACTTTTTTATTTTAAAAACAAACAAGCAAGCCCTGTCCAGATTTAAAAAGTAACGCAAAAGTAACGTAATGCATTACTTTCCATAAAAAGTAACTAAGTAACGTAATTAGTTACTTTTTTATGGAGTAACACAATACTGTAATGCGTTACTTTTAAAAGTAACTTTCCCCAACACTGGTTTTGACACACTAAAAACTTTCAGTTATAATACACTGTTATAGAATGTGATTATTTTATATTGTTTGCAAATGAGACCTCGATGTTGGCGTCTCTATGACTTAAAATTAAGGCTTATTTTCTTGTTCATGTGCTGCTGACATGGATGATTAATAATCATATTCAATCCACCATGATAATTTTTCCACATGTAAAATTATGTTCCATTACATCAAGAGTCTGTACACATCTTTGATAATTGCCTTTAGTACAAATTAAACCTGTGATCTACAATATATGCAGCTGTTGATCACAACAAACACATGTGGACATGGCTAACAAAGAAAACTTATTTCAGTATCCTGAAGAAAAGATCAAATAAGTATATCAAACCAAAATCTTGGTTCAAGTCTAACATATTGTTAGTTGGTCAGTTCTTAAAATCCGTATCCTAATTGTGTGTGTTGAATATTTGGGTATCGTAAGTATCAGTTTGTTCACACTGTAGTATATTAAACTCAATTTCTGATAAAACACTAACAACAGTCTTATGCCTAAATGGATCATGCAGTTCTGAGGCTGATTTAATATAAGGGCTGTTCAGAACAATGCACTGAAATCCTGTGAGGCCTGACCCAAATGCTATAAACTTCAGCGGCACAATCAATGTTGTGATAAGAACAGAGGCCATATCTCATTTGCCAAATTATGGTTATTTCCGTAATGCATTGTAAAGCCCAGCTGTATCTGATAACCTGCTCTGCTGGAGAAAAGTGGATTCTGGCATCGTGCCTATTCTTATTGCTAAACGAGAGAGAGAGAGAGAGCGATGTATCAGAAAGATTAGAGCTGAGCACAGCACATATCGATCTCACAGCTTCAAGAACATGGCAGAATTCATTTGTAGTTTCTTCATCTTGTTTAATATGCCTAGCAGGTCTGGAAAGGTCTCTGCTAAGCTGCAGTCCAGTCATGTTGTGGGGAGTTTCAGAGATACAGGATGTTCTCTGGTAAATCAAAGGTCCACTCATGTATTTAATGCCACAGAATGAGTCCGAGTTCAGGGAGACATAACATGCTAATGATTTTGTCTAATGAGCTTTTATAACATTTATGACTTTAATAATGCATTTGACACTGGAGGCCTGAATACAAACTTCAAAAGAACAAAAGATCTCTTACACTATCTCATGGCATTTATGATATTAGAGATGCTTGCAATCTTGCAAGTTTCATTCGAAGTTTCTCTACACACAAAAAGTTTGTCCTCAATATATGTACAATCCATCGAAACAGTTTAGTGCGGCAACAAATCAACAGAGAAAATCTCAAACATTCATTGCTTACACACACACTCAGATGGACTCCAAACACCTCAATGGCATTTCCTGGAAAAGTGGCTGTCTGGCAGAAGAATAGATGGCGCACATTATAATGAACAGAGTCTGACACAAGCTCATCGATCATCCAGCCAGGGAAAATTATAGCACTGTGGTCACGCGAGAACCTCTCATAACCACTTCACAAAGACACAGCACTGCTCAAACAACATGGAGTCCAACCTTGCTTTCTCCTGAATGAAACTACTGCTGATAAGATTTTTTTTTTAAATTTTCCTGGTCAAAAATTATCACCTTTTAAAAAATGCTTGTAAATCTCTCACTATGCTATATTATCACCAAATCTTGGATGCAATCTTTTGGTCAGCGTGTTTTATTTCAACTAGCACAGGTTTTGTATTTCTTTTTAGAGCTGATTGATTGTAGGTCTCACTGATCTGAGCTTATGCACTTCAGTTTTTGAGTTAAAGGGGCCATCCGATGCCAATTTTCCACAAGTTGATATGATTCTTTAGGGTCTTAATGAAAAGTCTGTAGCATAGTTTGGTTAAAATAGATTGTCCTTATAAATCTTGATTAGTTCCTTATTTCTGATGTATATAAACTCCATTATATTTAGGATCAATCCGATCGTATGCGTTTAATAAATGAGGCCGCAGAACTGAACCAGGCTCCCAGTGTATTACTGACACTGTTCACATGTAAATTCTCAGAGATGTGGTAGAGAACATCAAGTGACCCATCACAAAATACTATGCCATTTATTTAAGCCTTATACCCAGCGAAGATCATTTTTACTTTATCTTTTATTGAACAACTATAAACCTAATTTGAGGCGTTGTAAAATGTTTGTGCTACAAGAAACTATCAACCATGGATTTTCATAGATCTGTTTGTTGACATGAAGGGCAAGAAATGTTTTTATCCTTTGAATATTCACAGAAGATCAATCACCATTTAGCTTTTCTAAGCGTGGAGAGATGTGGCGACTCCTGCTTGAATCAAAGAGCCGTCTAAGTGACAGATGAACAGTGTGGCCGTTCTCCCTGCTGCTCCGAACAAAGCCTCCATCACAAGCGTCTACAAATTAATTCAATTCATCAGCCCTTTGTCTCCTCGGGCCTCCTAATGTGACCTGATATTGCTGGAGGCTCCTAATAATGAGTGTTTGTGGATGTGATCAGGGGTCTGCGTTTGCTCAGGCAAATTAAAACATTACTCTCACAGTACCTCTGTGCTTCTCCAACCCGCCAATTGCAGCAGATTTCTAATTATTGTAATGAGTGAGAGATTCAGCCCTGGGGCCACCGAGAGGAGAAACACTCATGTTTGAGAGCAGCGTGAGACACCGTGACGTCAAACCCGAATCCAGAGCTCAGACACCAGCCGAATGCCATTGAGACTCTACTCTCATATTGTAGTGCCTTATGACCTGCACAGCATCAGTTTACATAACATGTCTGTTTATTAAATCAGTTTTGTTTGTACAGGCACTTTTCAGCTTTTCATAATTTTCTAATAGCATAAATTTGGTTTATAACTCCTTAATTTATCATAGTCCATGTCAAATAGTTTAGATTAGTGGTTCTGATCCAGGGATATCCGCAAACTCATTACAATGAGGCATCAAAATAAGACGGAAGCTTAAGACAAAAAAAATAAAAAGAGTTCCCAGAGTCTTGGAAAACCCAGACACAAATCAAGCAAACATTTTATAATTTAAAATCTTAAAACCACTTTTTCCCCCCAAGCACTCTGCTTTTCTTTTACATGTCCATCTGCTCAAACTTCACTGTAGTCACTCAGAGGAAGAATAGTGAGGTCGTCGATGGATAACCGGGGCTCCAGCGCCCCCTGATGGACAAAACTCCAGCACTAACAAGAGAATGAGAAACTGCATGCCACCAGTTCAAAATATTTATTAAAAGCTAATCAGTATTTGGTGAGCAGATCTCTGCTGGGTCTGTAGCCTAAGCGTCCTCCTCTCCAGAAACACAGGTAGTAGCTCACGGCCAAAACTCCCATGATGGTCACCAGCGCTGCTGCCACCGAAACCACCAGCAGCCACAGCAGAGCTTGAGTCAGACCTACACAATCCAGAACACACCTCAAAAACTAATTCAGTCACACGCCCTTTAATAAACATCCTGCTGAAGAGCACAGACCATGTTCAGTGCTAGACTGTGTGTCCAGAGATGTGTCGCTCTGAGATTGATCCTCCATCACAAACGGCCCCAAAACTTTACGAGCCGACATGCCTAGTGGTGAAAATCATATCAATCGTTAATGGTCACATTGCACAGATCAGATGTGCCTGATGGCAGAACATTCGATGGCATACCTTTCGTGGAGTCTGTCCTCCAGAAGCACGTGGACTCGCAACAGGAACACACGTAGCTCTGGGACGGATCATCCAGGAGCTCCCATCTACCACAAACCACACGTCACAAAATATTCAACCGAACAAGCTCCTCGGAGTCCACATGAGATCCAGAAGTAGTTCATGATTAGTTTGAAACGGAAATAGTTTTGACCTGCGCTGCTGCTGCATGTAGTGACACGCCTTCCTGTCCACACTCTGGATGTCCCATGCTTCCAGATCACAGTGCAGGAAAATCTGCCACACAAACACTGGCCAACTGAGAATGACATTAAACAAAAATGCATAACATCCTGATATAAGCACTGTAAGCGCAGCACTCACATTCTGTCCAAGAGCAAACTTGAAGGCTTGGAGATAGAGGCGTATTTCAGCAGGATGACGCCTCGGCAGAAAGCTGGAGTTTCCGGATTTACTTTCCATCAGACACCTACAAGCGACAAGTAAGCGTCAGTAAACACACAGATACACAGGAGCGCCCATGTTATGTTCGGTCATTCTGACGGACTTTGCTCACAAGGTATAACATTTTCCCAAATGAATATGACATTTATGCATTTCGTTGTGCACATCCAAAACCCATAATTAGGCTCATGAGCAGGATAAAACACGAATTAAAGCAAAATAACTAATGTCTGCACACTTAACTTAGGCTCCAAAAGAATTTTAAAAATTTTTGGAACATTTTTGTGAACTATTTATTTGGTTCATTGTGCAGACATGTATTCTTTTGCCTTTATTTCAGCTAGCACAGGTTTTGTGTTGCTTTTTGGAACGGACTGATGGTAGGCCTCATTGATCTGAGCTTACAGACATCAGGTATTTTTTTTAGGCGAATAATCTTGCGAGAACTTTTCACTCAAAAAACTGAGGTGCATAAGCTCACATCAATGAGACCTACTATTAATCAGATCGAAAAAGAAACCCAGAACCAGTGCTAATTGAAATAAATCAAGTTGACAAAAAGATTGAATCTGAGATTTAGCTATCGTATAGGAGACAGATTTAGAAGTAATTTTTTTTAAAAGCTGGGAACACCAAATTGGGTGAAGGATGTTGGCAAATGGTGAAGAAAGCCACGTGTGGTTACCCGACGTTGGTGATGATGGGATGCACCTGAGCGGCACGGCTGATGTTGGCATCCGTGGCAGCCACACAGCTCTCCATGAAGATTTTCAGCGGCCCGTGGCTCCGTGACTCCACCGTGGCTCTGATGGGAATATTGGACCCCAGCTGGAACCTCATAGACTGAGCCGGAGTGCTGAAATCACCTGCAGGCCATCAGTAGAGTCATCATTAACTTCCTGACCATGATAAACTCAGGTGTACATGTGACCGTTCAGCAGCATATGCACCCTCCTCTTTGGTCTCACCCTACTGACACGCTGTTGATTTTAGTGCTATACACGCACTTAATGCATCGCCACATGAAACTGTATCTGCACCCCATTTACTTTCATAATGGGTTCATTCTTGGTATTCTTCGGTGCTATTTGACATCATAAAACAGGAAAAATTGTGATATTTGGTGGATTAAAATGCTGTAAAATGTTATCACCTTCACTATGCTTAAAGTTCAAATGGGGATATTTATGTGTTAGACAACTTGAAAACTTACATTCCTCGTAATTAAGGCAGTAAGATCAGTGAGGCAAGTGAGGCAAGTTTTAAGATAAGAGCATGATCTTTACACTGGACACAAAAAGGCACTGAATACCAGAATGACCCAATGTGACATACCGGAGTGAAAAAGGATATTCACTGATTATGTGAATTTAGTCCATGAGGATTGTGGTCAAACGTGTCTGTAAATTAGTTTCGGAGATGAAGCAAGTTGTTACTTTTATTAAAAGCCTCTGAAGAAAATAAATCAGGGAATGAGTGCTGAAGATGAGGAGTAATGTAAATGTGAGTTGAACTAACTGTTCATAAGCTCCATGCTGAAGGTCGCCAGTCCTTCATTCTCATCTTCCACAGCGCTGAATGCTGTCGTCTTGCTTACAGCTCTGTGCAAAACAAGCTCAAAGACTGAATGAAAGCTTAAACTCATCTCTCCATCATTAATTCGGTGTAAATTGATGTCTTTTCACAGTGGCATACCAGACATCTATGAAGACCCCTGTAAAGAACGAGATGGGGGGCCCCGCCCACCGGTGATGTCATGTACTGCATGAAAAATTGTGCACCTGCTGCAACATACTACGGATTCTGTCTCCCCAATTTACATAACACTAATGAATGTGGCGAATTATCATAATGATAATTGAATCATCATTGCATTGATGCACTTCGAACAACATTATAGGAAAAACTAAATTTAAGGGTAAGAACAGGTAAAAATAGTGCTTTAAAAAAATTGCACTTTTCCACTTGTTACAGGTGGTAAATGCTTAGGTAAAACTTTGCGTGGGTTGTCCTGGGTTCTTCTGCAGAGTTTGATTTTTTTTTATAAGACTGTCTTAATGCATCATGGCCATCTTAGAAGTAGCCTACAGTGTTTATGACAAATGAAATGTGTGAGAAAATGGATTATCCCTGGTTGTCGTTTTAGAACATTAAGCCAGGTTAAGAGTTTTCATGCGTTTTCCACGTACTCCACTGCGCTACCTTTGCGCACGCATCTCGCGTCTTTCGCTCCCGAAATAGTGTCTCGACTCTCGAGTCAAAAGAAGTCTAATGGTGGGGTCCCAGTGGTGTCCCGTGCGCCACTTTTTCATCACCTACGGGTCATAGACGCACTGGACCGATTGGGAAATGAAAGGCAGCTCCGGCCGTCGGTCATAGATCAGCATGTTGGAGTACGTGACTCTGTCTGCCGTCACCTGTCAGGCCGGTGGAAGAGAATTAGCGAGATCTCTCATCTGGGTGAATCTCTCAATCACGCTCATGTACCTGTTTGAGAAAGCCACAGTCTCGCAGTAACACGTAGAAGAGCAGCGTGTCGTCAGACACCGTGAAGCTCGGCGGACAGTTTCCCAGCAAAGCTCTGAACGGATCCAGTTTCTGAGACAAGTCCAGTCCGGGTCTCCAGCGGACAGTGAATCAACAATGAGCATGTGCCACAGAGCAGTTTCTCAAACAGAAATGTCCATGACCCCAGACGGTGACTGACAGTCTAATATTGGCTACACTATACAAGCCCATTCTTGATAAGGAGCTCAGTGCTTCAGAACTGCGGTCTTCTCAAGAGGATGCCGTGTCCAGCCTGGGAAAGCTGATAAGATGCTCGGCCCTCTTCACTTCAGAGCAGCACTGGCCATCTGATTGGAAAGCTGAAAGTGCTGCTCTCGCTGCTATCAGATGGGCTTTAATAGTTCACATGCTGGAGCTCTTGAAGGAAAAACATTCCTCCAGGATTCAACCACAGTCAAGATAAATGCATTCAAAGGCTCATATCCTAATAGATCAATCAAATTTCTCATACTTCTGAAAAACAAGTTTACTGGAAATACACTGTAAATTTAAAACTCAACATCTTCTCAAAAAAATAAATAAATAGAATTTCTTGAAATTAAACCGCAAAATCAACTTGTTCGGAACTTGCTGACTTTAAGTTAGACACTATGGTCAGGGTTACTAACATGACTCCATTAACTTTTTTTGGATAGTGAAAATTAGACTAGGGACAAATCTGTTTAATATCAAACATCAACTAAAATGATTTTTATTCTGCCATCCCAATAGTTTAGATTTTTACTTGCCCTGCCAACACCATCATTGGCCCCACCATAAATGAATGATCAATTTTTTTTTTTTTAGCAATTCACTTATATTTGCTAGAATCATTAGTATTTTGATGAATGAAATGAAATTATACATGAATTGAGAACTAAAATGTGAACCACTTTGAAAACATTAGGCATCATACACTTACCGACATTGTAAATGTTTACAGAGAAAAACACTAAACGAAAGTACTACCAGACAGCTACAGTGTTTATGACAAATGAAATGTGAGAAAAATGATTATCCCTGGTTGTCTTTTAAAACATTAAGCCAGGTTAAGAGTTTTCATGCGTTTTCCACGTACTCCACTGCGCTACCTTTGCGCACGCATCTCGCGTCTTTCGCTCCCGAAATAGTGTCTCGACTCTCGAGTCAAAAGAAGTCTAATGGTGGGGTCCCAGTGGTGTCCCGTGCGCCACTTTTTCATCACCTACGGGTCATAGACGCACTGGACCGATTGGGAAATGAAAGGCAGCTCCGGCCGTCGGTCATAGATCAGCATGTTGGAGTACGTGACTCTGTCTGCCGTCACCTGTCAGGCCGGTGGAAGAGAATTAGCGAGATCTCTCATCTGGGTGAATCTCTCAATCACGCTCATGTACCTGTTTGAGAAAGCCACAGTCTCGCAGTAACACGTAGAAGAGCAGCGTGTCGTCAGACACCGTGAAGCTCGGCGGACAGTTTCCCAGCAAAGCTCTGAACGGATCCAGTTTCTGAGACAAGTCCAGTCCGGGTCTCCAGCGGACAGTGACCGAATCATCGCCGCCGCAGTCTACAGACAAATCTGAACACAAACTGCTCCAGTTAACGAACACACACGTACACATATTGAGATGAGGAACTTACCATTCTGTGCCATTGCAGCGGCTACAAACATCAACAACAGCCGTCCTGAAATCATCTTCAGTCAAACAAGAACAGCAACATCTCTCCCCTGCTTAAGTGGATCTGATGGTAATCAGGTTAACCAGCGCCAGCTGAGCGTTAACTCAGTAACCAGCCGCTCTCTCACAGGTGTCAATCACAAGGGTTTATGGAACCCTCCACACCAGAGGCCCGTTTCAGAAAGGAGGTTGGGGTACAATGCTGTTTCATACATTCAGAGTTGTTTACACTGTTAAAGAGTTGGATTCTCAAGCTAAGCATGGACAAAGTTTCAAAAAACAATTTGGACATATGACGGAGTATATCTGTGCCAAAAATCCGGGTTCGTACAAGTGGCAAGGAACCAAAACTCCATCAGTGACAGAATGGAGAAAAAACCTTGGGAGAAACCAGGCTCAGTCGGAGGGCCAGTTCTCCTCTGACCGTATCATCGGCATAACAGTGGAAACTAATCCCGTATTTCCTAATAATATTACCAAGTGGCAACATGTATAACGAAAATAGCAGAGGACCTAGGACAGATCCTTGTGGCACTCCATATTTTACTGGTGATAATTGAGATGACTCCCCATTTAAATGAACAAGGTGGTAGCGATCGGACAGGTAGGATCTAAACCATCTTAAAGCCTGCCCTTGAATACCTGTATAGTTTTGTAATCGATCTATGAGTCGCACACACATCGAGCAGAGTAAGAGCAGGAGCGCGCCCATCAATGCGCTTCATCCAGCGGCAGCGCTGCACGGGACTTGCTCGGGAACAATGTCTCCAATCCAAAGAAGTGTGTGTTTGGTTGTAAGGGAAAGATAACATTGTTCAGCTTCCTAAAGTACCCAGCGTTATGTAAACAGTGAATACAGTTTGTTTTTCCAGGGCAGCAAAGGAGTTTCACAAGTGTTTGTTGACGAACGTTTTATAAACAAGGCCCAGTTCGACGCTGGATTTGCACATCGTTTGATACTGAAAGAAGGAGCGGTCCCAGCTATAAAAGGTGCCAGTCATGATTCAGAACAGCAGACGGTAAGCAGTGGCAGCTCGTCAGGGGAGGCACAGCCTCCGCAAAATTTTGAGGTGTAAAAATAGTAATAGTAGCTTACAATTTAATGTTAATGAAATCTCAATATAATATTTAATGTCTTCATAATGTGTATTTCTTAATTGTAATTTCACCATTGCAAACAATAAAATATTACTTAAGTCAGAATGCCCTGGGTTTTTACCGCTGCTTTTAACGTCTCTGTGGATAGAGAAGGGGAGGGGGGAAGCACAATCCAAAAATGGAGATTCTGGTCTCTGTTGATAAAAAATTAACCAATCAGCATCGAGTATTTCTACGCATCAGCAGAGCGGCTCTATTTCTTAATGGCTTACAAAATTTACAGAGGAGGCTAGCCTCCCTTGGTTTATCAACCAATCACCGTTGAGACATCAATGACGTTGTAATATGCTTGAACGACTCTGTGGCGCCTACAATGTAGTAAATATGGAGGGACGAGATATTGAATATTTGATCACAAATACATTTACAAAGCTCCCTTTTGAGCAGCAGCTAAAAAAAAATTAAGGAAGACCCACGCCTAATCTGGACATAAAACAATCTTCATTATGTGGCCAAACGCGTTGTTTTAGAAAAAATTATTTAGCAAAACAGGCTCAGTGAACTTGAACAAACTCTTCTGCTGGCCTTGTCTACTATTTGACGAATCAACTGGAGGATTCAATCCAGAAGAATTTAGCAAGAGCTATGGAAAGTCATGCAAAGTCTCGGAGCCACATATCTTCCACTGTTAAGCTGAAGTTGTTCGGGCGGGTAAGAATCGATGAGGCACTCAGCCAGGCCGCTGCCATTGGGGTACTGCGGCATAACGAGCAGGTGGCGAAAAACCGTGATCTTTTGCGCAAACTGATCATTGCTGTTCTATATTTGGGCCAACAAGAACACGCATTTCGTGGTCACGATGAGTCTGCTACAAGTAAAAACAAAGGGAATTATGTACAACTTCTAGAAACCTTTTCAGAGTTTGACCCAGCACTTGCAGAGCATCTGAAAACATCCACCATTTTCAAAGGTACTTCAAAATCGATTCAAAATGACATAATTGACAGTATAGCCACTGTTGTAAATAATGCAATAGATCAAGAAATTCAGTCAACTGATTTCTTTGCCATACAAGCAGATGACACTACCGATGTCTCATGTAAATGCCAGCTGTCCATCATTCTCCGTTATGTGAATGTCAGTGGCGCTATTTGCGAGAGATTTATGGGTTTCCACGACGTTAGCGCCGACAGAGACGCCGAATCACTTTCTGAAGTGTTAATGAAAGTAATTCAGAAGTACAACCCAGAGGCCAAGTTAATTTGTGAAACATATGACGGCGCAAGTTGTATGAGTGGGCAGCGAGGGGGTGTGAGGGCCAGTGTGAAAGAACAGTGCCCACATGCACTTTTTGTGCACTGTTACGCACATAGGTTAAATTTAGTGCTGGCGCAGGGGACGAAGAATATTCAACATGCCAAGATGTTTTTTGCCGCACTGGACTGTTTCCACAATTTTTTCGATCGATCACCTAAAAAGACCGCTTTACTGACTGAGGCTGACAATTCAATTCGAATTCCCGGAGGCTTGGCTACTCGGTGGAACTTTAAAAGCCGCGCCGTGAATGCAGTATGTGAAGGCCGCCAGAGTCTGAACATTGTCTTTGACCGAATCATGACGGAACCAGGCTGGGATAATGACGCGATCGCTCAGGCCATGGCACTCACACAGAAATTGTAGGATTTCTACTTGATGTTTTCCAAGCAATTTTTTGGACACACCGATGTTTTGTTCCAGGTTCTCCAAGCTAGATCGCTTGATTTGAGACGGTCGTTTGACTACATAGATTCGACCCTTAAATCACTGAAAGCACTTCGTACTGACAAAACATTCCAAGAAGTGTATGACAACACTGTCCGTGCTGTTGGGCACGAGGATGGCCGAAGGAAGCGGCGCCGCCGCGGCTGGCGAGACTATGAGGAAGGATTTCACTGCAGCGAGCAGGGTGAATATCCAAGCGTCACTGACTATTATCGATCTCTGTTCTATGAAATTATGGATGCAGTTATATGTCAGATGACAGAGAGGTTTAATGATATGAAAACTTTTCAGCATTTGCGTATTTTGTTAAACCAAAGGGGTTTCCTGATGCAGAACTGGCCTCACTTTTAAAAGTGTACCCCTTCTTTGACAGTTGGAGGTTGAAAAATTAACTGCTTGTGGTCTATGAAGAGGAGCGTTTCCATAAAGTGCCGAGCGACTTGCTTCAGATGATCATACAGTACGATTTGCATAGCACCCTGCCAGAACTGTTCAGATTGCTTAAGTTGATTCTAACAATTCCTGTAACAACTGTGTCTGCTGAAAGGTCTTTCTCTGGCCTGAAGAAGGTGAAAACATATCTTCGCAGTAACTGTGGACAAGAAAGACTGTCACACTTGGGAACAATTTCTCTGGAGTCAACCTTAATTGATGAATTAAAGACGACAGGTGTATTCTACGACAGAGTCATAGACACATTTGTCGCTAAGGACAGGAGGATGGATTTTTTCTTCAAGTAATAGGTAAGTAAAATGTTAAATATATTGTTTTTCTGTATACGTACAATGTCGTTTTCCTACATAAACGTAGCCAAAAGCAGGCTTTTATTAAGCAGTTAAAAAAAACGCCTCAGGGAGACTACAATTTAGTGTGCCTCCTCTATTTTAATATCCACGAGCCGCCACTGACGGTAAGTGAAACGGCATCAAATGTCTGTTTTCTTGGCATTCGGCGCCCAAGTGCTCATCACTCTTTAGCTCCGCCCGCAGCACGCCTCCAGGAGCTTGTTTTTTTCCGGAGAGAATCTGAAAGCTATATATTTCTTTTATAAATATGTTAAAACTAAAGACTTTTTGGAGATATGAAGGATGCAGTACTACTCTATAAATACTCAAGATTAACATGAGATTGGGTGAAACTGTGCGTTATGCCCCCTTTAAGTGAAAACTCTGAGTATGTTAACCCTGAAATGAGGGAAACTCTGGGTTCCCTTTCGATTCGGTCTCTCTACATTGCTATGGGAATTACCCTTTCCTCCAAATACTACTGAAGCCTTATTGGCGTTCAAGCACGCTAAATATGAGGGGCTCCTACTCTATATAAAGCAGCGCTTGTACGTCATCTATTCAGAATCTTTTTCTTCAGCCAACCTTCTATGAGAAGCAAGAAGCCTATCAACAAGACTACTCACCGTGATCTACACGCCTTCTCTTCCCCTGCTGTGTTTTCTGGTGAGCTTCGGGAACAAGGATGACTCGCGATTGCCTCTCCTGCGCAGAGCCAATTGAACTCTCTGATGGCCACAAGTCGTGTGTCGTCTGTCTGGGTCACGCCCACACAGAGGCGGCACTTGGGGGGTCGGACTGCCCCCACTGCAGAGATATGAGCCTCCGGACTCTCAAGCTCCGTGTGGCCATCGTCCAAGGCGATGAATTCGCTCAACTAGCCCTGCCGTGCTCTTCCTCTGCAGCCTCTTTCGAGCCAAGGATGAAAGTGCCGCGAGCTTCTGATGCGGATCTGTCAGGGTCAGGTGACGAGCCCGCGCCGGCTCAGTGCCCACGCGCTCCTCACCCCCCTGCTGCAGGTCCCCTTCCAGTGCACTCTATGACCGCTGTTCTCCGCCCCTCCCCCATCGCTCAAGATATGGTGTCCTTGGAGGGTGCTGAAGAAGATGATGATGCCATTTCGGTGGCAGCGTCTGTGAGAGCGGAGTGGTCTAACAGCCCGCTGTATTACACTGCGCCCCATGGCAGCGACGCGGGGGACCTCCATCATAGTGATGTCGAGCTCCTTAGCGTCCTGTCCAAGGCAGTTGATGAGCTCGGTTTGGAGTGGGCGCCTCCTGCCGAGCCGGCCAGAAGCCGTCTGGACGAGTGGTAACTCCAGTCGGATCGCGGCCGAAAGGACACCCGGCGGAGGCCCGGCCCCTTTTTGCCCGAGGTGCACGATGAAATAACGAAGTTGTGGAACGCGCCACTCACCAGTGAGAGTGCACAACCCGGGATCCTCCCTCCTGTCTTCTGTGGATGGCGCTGACCAAGTGGGGTATGTTAAACTCCCCCCCCACCCCCCACCCCCGCTTAATACACTTTTGCTGTGCCCTGTACATGCGGTGCGCATTTATACCGAGCGCTGTAGACAGTTCAGGCTCTCGGTCCAGCTATTTGTATGCTTTGGAGGGCGCACAAAAAGCCTGCCTGTGTCCAAGCAAAGGCTGTGTAAGGCATTTCCGAACATCACACAAACCAGATGAGAGTCGTAAAAGCATGAACCGTGACCAGCCAGGCGGCAACTTTCTCCAATGAGTTCCTGTCTCGCTCTGCTTATCTTTACAAAGAAAACACGGCGCTAATGATTTGCCAGGCCATCTCCATGTCGACACAATACTACGACAACAAGAACTGACCCCTCCCATCTGGACCTGTTTAAGCTACAGAAGGTCAGTAGGTTTCGTGACTGGTTTCAGCATCAGTAAAACATCTAATGGACCAAAGAACAAAGAACCTGGTATGTAAACAGAGCCCCGCACAGAATCGCACGGCCCTCATGACCATTGGACGCATAAATTGCTAAAATCCGATCAACAAAAGAAACAATTTAATAGCTCCCTGTCCAGCAGGAGATTCTCCAGCAGACTCTCAGATCTGACCTGAGAATGA
>NW_015505420.1:72486-73121 GCF_001515645.1 Sinocyclocheilus grahami | reverse complement strand
TGTATTTCACCCGTGGCCAGGGAGAATACAAAAATTACATATTCAATTGGTAATATACACTGACATCAACTTCTCGCTGGCCGAGTAGCTGATAGAGTGTAAACTATCAAATTTAGAATAAATTCGAATCAGGTTGAATTAGGCTCTTCAAATCCGAGTCCTATCAAAACCTGAATCAATAATAATAATTAATTCCCTTACAACTGAGTACAAAATTCCTTACATATGGTGGAGAAAAAATAAGCTGGCAAGATTTGACTGAACAATTAATGATACCAAGATAATATTATGAATTTTGTCTATTTTTATCCGGAAAAATAGATAAAAGACAAAAGAAACTGAATTTGTTGTGTTATTTGGTTATGTTATTTTAGCACGGAAGAGCGGGTTGTTTGAATATGAAACTCGAGTTGTTCTTTAAAGAATTGAACTGCAGAAAAACGTTTTAATTTGTCCGAGACAAAATAAGTCGCGTCAGAGCGCACAAGAAAGAAACAGGCATTTTTCCCCGTTTACTTTCTGTAAAAGGGCCTTCAGAGTGTGATTTGTATAAGTGCGTGTTCCACTTCCAAATGCAGCTCTGCTATTGTCTCCCGGTCTGAGGAAATCAGAGTAGCTAGCTGACAATCCTCTTG
>NW_015505420.1:69821-70976 GCF_001515645.1 Sinocyclocheilus grahami | reverse complement strand
AGAATTTTGAGAAATTGAACAGGTATTTTGTGAAACTTGAGAACGCCGTTTCAAAATTGTCTTCCATTTACCTGTCACTTGCTTTAGAAACCCTACCTAGCTAAGAAGACTGACAGGCACCCGCCACAATTTGAACAAGCATCTAGGAACGAAAATTTGGTGAATGGTGTCAATCGGAACAGCTAAAAAAAAACCCAATACTGTCATTTTATTGTTTTCCTTCACACGGAGGAATTTTAATAACAGTCACAGTCCTGTGGTTTGTGGTATTAAGAAATCCCCATTCCCAAACGCCGGTTTAGAAGCATCCTTCTAAATCAAACTTAACCAAAAGGAAAAAGAGAAGAAAATTCAATTATCCTCATTCTGCTACCAGAAAAGGGTATTTTGTTGTTCTATCTTTCCCTCTCATCTTACCATGAACTTTCTTTCTTTTCAAAAGAAAAAAAAAACTTTTCTCTTACAGGAAAATTGGAAGCAGCCAATTACTATCCTGTCCACTGCTCAGTGTTGTTCTTTTCTTTTCCTTTCATCCCTCCGTTCTCTAGCTGTGCTACCTGTGTGCTTACTAATTTTCCCCGCAGAGACTACAAGTTAGGAGCACGCCCACCAGAGAATCACAGTAACCGAGAACTACACTCACCTGTCCCTTACACACTCACTGTCAAACCACAAGTGACATTGCACACTTACACCTCTGTTTTGCCTTGTTTGTTTTGTTTGGTTTGTTTCCTCTTCTTCAAGGTCTGTGTCAGTCTAGGTTCTAAGATCTCCCTCATCACGCCAAAAGCCAAAACATGTCTCGCACAACAGACCCTGTTGGCCACTGGGAAGACCTCGAAACCTGGCTAAGTGTTGCAACAGACAGCCTCCTACCTAAGGCTGCTGAAACACTGAGGCATCAGACACAAGACCAGCTGGATGACAACATAGCAAACCTCATGAAACAAGACCCAAGTCAGAGTTACAGTCACAAAGAATTAGCAAAGATCACCGGCTCCTTAAGCCACACACTCATCGCCACCCTCAAGCTGAGTGACAGACACGCCGCCCATCTCCAGCAGGAGCTAACACGCGCACAACGACGCTTCGAGCAGCTAGAACTGGAGACTCAGGAATGACAGGAAGGGCATGATGAAGTGGAACAAGGCGCCG
>NW_015505420.1:66239-69482 GCF_001515645.1 Sinocyclocheilus grahami | reverse complement strand
AAGAGAAGAGAATTTAATTATCCTCATTCTGCTACCAGAAAAGTGAAATTTGTTGTTTTATCTTTCCCTCTAATCTTACCATTAACTTTCTTTCCTTACAAAAAAAACTTTTCTCTTACAGGAAAATTGGAAGCAGTCAAATATTATCCTGTTCTCTGCTCTGTTGTTATTCTTCTTTCCTCCCTCCGCTCTCTAGCTGTGCTACCTGTGTGTGCTTACTAATTTTACCCACAGAGACTACAAATTAGGAGCGCGCCCCCCAGAGGATCACAGTCGCCGAGAACTACACTCACCTGTCCCTTACACACTCACTGTCAAACCACACGTGACATTGCACAGTTACACCCCTGTTTTGCCTTGTGTGTTTTGTTTTGTTTTGTTTTCTCTTCTTCAAGGTCTGTGTCAGTCTAGGTTCTAGATCTCCCTCACCGCGCCAAAACATGTCTTGCACAACAGACTCTGTTGGCTACTGGGAAGACCTCGAGACCTGGCTAAGTGTTGCAACAGACAGCCTCCTACCTAAGGCTGCTGAAACACTGAGGCATCAGATACAGGGCAAACAGAAAATGGCCTCAGAAAAGGGCGCCAAAACCCCAACAGTTCTTGACTTCAACACTCAAAGTCAAGGTCTGGCTCTAGAGGGCGCCCAACATCAAGACCATGCCAAGCCGCCACACAAAGAGTGGAACACACCCTCGTCCAACAGAGAGCGAGACTCCCATGCTGGTACCCGACCTAAACAGAGGAACAACCGCTGGGATGGACCGCGTGGACGTCAACACTCACCTGGACGTCACTGGGAAAACCCTTGGGACCAATCCAGACCTCGTGAGACTCAATGGGACAGATCGTGGAATCAGCCCAACTCATTTGGAAACTCAAGAGGAAAAGGCTCATGGGAATCCAACGGAACCTCCAAGGGAAAACGACAGACACACCCTGGAGCACCCAGTCCAAGGAATCAACGAAGAAACTCGCAAAGATTCCAAGCTGACCAAGCTCAAACTGAATCCACACAAGAACAAAAGTCATCACCGTGTTTCGACTGACAAGAGCTGATGAAAATGATGATGAAAGAGTTCTTCCACCGAAAGGAGGAGGATCGGAAGTGGGAAAAGAAAGAGAGACCAGAGTCAGCCTGACTAGCAGCCGGAAGAGAAGGTAGCGACCAGCTGACCCAACCAGCCACAGAGAACAGCACTCCTTCACCTCACTCTCAGAGAACCGTGACTCAGAGAACAGTAACCTCTATAACTTCAGACGGACAAGAAATCCTACCTGAACAACCCGCAAAACAGTCAGAAACTGACCCAACACCTGATGCGTCAGATCACAGCAGCGTCCGACAAACACCTGCTGACGAAACCACTCAAGTTCCTGAAAGTGCTGTCTTGGTCATCTGCCACTCCTCCGATGAACACCAGATCAGTCCTGACATCCTACCTGTCTCATCCCAAACTCCAGTCCCTCAACTACTGGGCGACCTCATTGAGAAAGGTATAGCACGACAGTTTTACCTCTCCATCATCATCGAACGCCACATCAAAGTCGAAGACCTTTTGGACACGGGAGCCGACCTCACTCTAATGTCAACTGAACTCCTTGAAGAAGTCCAAGAAAGAACAAAGAGGTCTAATAGCACCCTCAAACTTCAAAGGTGCGAGCTGAACCTTCAAGCGTATTCCCACACGGGCCTACAACTAAACCACATGGCCCCAATTCACCTAACTGTGGGACCAATGGACCTTGTTCACCCAGTATACGTCTCACCACTCAACACGTATCCACTCCTCATTGCAAAAGACCTGCTTAATCTCTTTGAACCCTTAATTGACTTCAAGCAACTAAAGATATGGACGCAAGTCCACGAGCCTCTACCCTTCCAGTCAGTAGACTCCAACGAGTCACAGTGTCAAACCACAGACACACCGCCGCCAACTCACTGACCGATGATGCAATGTCAAAGCCAGGGCCAGAGCCAAGCTCAACTCCAAGCAGCAAGAACCTGGACCCTTTCCTCTGCTCATTGCAGGCGCCTGACTCAGACTCAGGCCCCCTTCAAATCATGACTGCCATAAATGTCCACAACACATCAGTGTCCGACGTATCAGCCTGAAGCTATTCAGAACATTGAATCAAGGACAGTAGAGCCTCCCACATGTCTCAAGACACAGCCGCTTCCCTCTCAGTCCCTGGTCGACAACCATGGCTACCTCCAAGATCATCTGCGCTGTGGACATACGATGGAACAACACACACCTGAGTCACTACTTCCTCGTCGTCCCCAACCTACCTCATAACATCATGGTCCGGCTCAATGCCTGTGTGGACATCGTGAACGATGTCATATGGGCTCCCTGTTGCACCAGCTGACCACTGCAGTCAACCTCAAGAACCTTCGCCATGATCAGTGAGCAGGAAGCTGCAATACCTGCCTACAGCAATAGTGTCAGTGTCTGCCTCAACATGCGACCTGGCCAAACTCTCAACAGTAAGCTAGGCTTCTTCCAACCTTCCAGGACCTGCCTAAGACTAGGACTGACCTTGGAAGCCACACCTCTCATTGAAATGTCAACTCGGGCTGTGTATGTATTGTTCAACAACTATACGGCCAAAGACATCAACATTCCCAAAGCCAGTCACCTGGGATGGCTCATTAACCAAACGTTCCATGACTTTGAGCTAACGGTACCGGTCATAGGCCACATACCATTCCAACTACTGTCAGATGGATATGATGACACAGTAACGGTCAAAAGACGGTCCAATGGAACCATTGCCATCACTTCTATTCTGCCAGTGCCCAGAGAAAGCGTCTGCCGATCAGAAATCACAGACGACACTCACCTCGCCGCCAACGCTGTCTCAACACAGCCCACGACAGAATCACCTGCACAGATGACCGTCAAGGCCCAGAGACCCTCAAATGACTCAATCATGGAGGAACCTACACCGGGTTCAGCGCACAAATCCAACAGATCCTGAATGAGGCGGATGCCCTCCACAAGGAAGCAGATCGCCAAGGACTCAAAGAGGTCCTGTATAAGAACAAGGACTCCTTCGCAAAGGACTCCCTGGACTGTGGACTGACCAACATCCACAGTGTGCGCATCCTGACAAGCCCAAATGCACCACCCACATTTGTGCGACGTTACAAGATTCCAATAGTGTCATGTGAGCCAGTGCAAGAAATTGTTGACTCCATGCTGGAAAAGGGGGTCATCCGGCCCTGTAACAGCACAT
>NW_015505420.1:65299-65942 GCF_001515645.1 Sinocyclocheilus grahami | reverse complement strand
ACAAGGACTCCTTCGCAAAGGACTCCCTGGACTGTGGACTGACCAACATCCACAGTGTGCGCATCCTGACAAGCCCAAATGCACCACCCACATTTGTGCGACGTTACAAGATTCCAATAGTGTCATGTGAGCCAGTGCAAGAAATTGTTGACTCCATGCTGGAAAAGGGGGTCATCCGGCCCAAATCGATCACGTCCTGAACCAGCTGACAACAGCAGGAGCAAAGATCGCCCTCCACAAAGTTAAATACGTCGGTCTGCTTATCGGACAAGACGGTATTGAACCACAGTCCAGTCGCACCCAAGCAATTCAAAACATAAAGACACCCACTAACATTTCTGAGCTGCGAAGCTTTCTGGAAGTGTGCAATTACTCACGACAGTTCATTGAAAACTACGCTGACATCGCACGACCACTAACCTCCCTCCTGAGAAAGGACGAACCCTTCGTCTGGTCAGAAGCCCAGGACACGGCTATGAGTGAGCTCAAACAATGTCTGTGCACTGCACAATGCCTGGCCTACCCTGACTCAGGAAATGAATTCTATCTGGACACTGGATTCTCCAGTCACTGCCTCAGTGCAGGCCTGTACCAGCTCCATGACAACGACAAGCGAGCGTTCGCTTATGCCAGCAAAACACTG
>NW_015505420.1:59350-65114 GCF_001515645.1 Sinocyclocheilus grahami | reverse complement strand
CAGCACGCCACTGGCGCGCAAACCCCGCCTCCTCCCACGTTGAACTCTCACCTCAATTCGCCGCTGATGATCTCCTCACCCTCCAAGCTTCGGATCCAACACTGCAAACTATTGCAGCTCACCTTTCAGACCCATTAACTCATCCCATTCCCACCTCCGACCTAGTCACTTCCTATGATCTCTGCACGCTCAACTCTATCAAGCACATGCTGGTGGCGTCCTCACATATGTCCCTGAGCCCCTCACTGCGCCAAAGCTCGTAGTCCCTCAGGGCCAAAGGGGGATAATGCTGACACATGCCCACGATTCACCATGCGCTGGACACCATGGCTCCAAAGGCCACCTACGAAACGCTCAAGCAAGTAGCATACTGGCCTGGCATGCAGCAAGACGTGGCAGAGTACGTAAAAGGATGCCTGGTGTGTTGCCAGTTCCAACCGGCAAATCCAAACCACCGCACACCACTGCGACGGAAAGGAATGACCTTCCCATGGTCGGACCTCCAAATAGATTGGGTGGGACCCCTACCACGGTCAACACGGGGTAACAAATACTTCCTCACCGGGGTTTGCAAATTCACAAAATAGGTAGAGTGTCTCCTAGCTCCCAAAGATACAGCAGAAACGACAGCCTGCCTTTTGATGAACCACATAACCTGGTGACCTGAACCTCATCACTGCCTATACCACTCACCAATACCTGGAAGAGTTGCATCAACACCTGAGAACAACTTTCGCTTTCATGCAACAACAACTCCAAAGAAGTGCGGAAGGTCGAAATGCCTACTATGACCAAAAGGCCTCTCACCAGGAACTTAATGTCGGAGACAAAGTATGGTACTACAGCTTCGCCCAACCAAGGCAGAATGCTCCCCATCGCCTGTCAAAGAAATTCCTACCTCACTGGACAGGATCCCATGAGATTGTGGACAAGCTCTCACCTGTTGCCTATCGAATCAAAATCAGACAAGGGCGCAGCGAGCCAATCCTTCATTGGGTCCATCGAAACCAGATAAAGAGGCACCAGGGCTCCAACCGACAGGAAAAGGGGGAAGATCAAACCAACTGACACAGACCAACAATCTCATACTCTACACCACACTGACATAGCTTCTGTCATTTTAGGAAGACATATAGCTATCTTTCTTAAACACAACACCTACACACTCTCCTCCGACGCACTGCTAGGACCAACCTCTAGTAGAGAGGAGGGACTCCACACATGTGACACTCGTTTGCTGTCTCACCTCATTCAGTGTCCTTGTGTCTCTTTGTGTGTTTGTTTTTTTTTCTTTGTGTCTCTCTTTGTGTTTTCCTTTATAGCTATATGTTTTTAATTTTTTTCCCCTCTTTCCCTCTCTCTCACTACAATTTTCATTCCCCTCTAGTCCCCTGATCAGGGAACTCTCTTAACTCAACTTTAAATACAGGTCCCGAAACTAGGATTGACTCCTTTCACAAAAAATAAAATAAAATAAAAAATATTTTGTCGTAAATCGTTGAAACCGATGGCTAGTCGACACCCCAGCGCGTACAGCTACCCTCACCTACGATCAACACGTCACTGCCACGCACATTATCCTGCCCAACCAGACTTTATGGATCAGTGTCCCTAAGGGTTAGATCCTCCATATTGACGATTTATCATTGTATCACCTTACCGACGACGAGTATCAGGCCGAACTCGAAATCTCACCCTTCTTCAAACAGCATTCCTTCGTCCTCGATCCAGAACTGGAAGAAAGGCTCAAGGAGGAAGAAACGCAACTTATTGATTTGACTCCTGTTGATACAGCTTTAGAAGCTATCGCTTGCCTTCCGCCCGCTGGCGCTCCAATTATTCGGTCTTGGTCTGCCACTGACACAGCGCTTTGCGTTTCTACTATTGTAGGATATGTTGTGACTCTGAAACTTGCCTTCCTCCTCCACAAGCGAGTGAATGCCATTCAAGAGTCTTTCAACAAGTGTACGTCCGGCGTCCCGCGCATGTTCCGATGTGATAAAACTAACCAAGAACCTGAACCTGAACCTGAGAACTCAACAAACCTGATTGAGATTATGCCTATACCGCCTCGTCGAACCTCTGACAATTAGAGCAATCTAAATGACACAATAATGATACAAGTAATCCTAAATAATGCACCCCTATGTCTTCTCAAGTTTCTGACCTGATCATTCCCAAATTACCCAAGTCCTGCACCAGGATTCAGTGATGGAGATGTTGTTTGTGTCTTGTGTGTGTCTGTTCTCTCTGCCTCTTGTTCCAGTGCCCGCTGATGTTCGCAATGGGAACATCACAGAGCAAAAGGGGGATACATGTAGGGATTTCTATCATGAACGGACACTGATATGCCCCTATCAGCCATCATGAGGTTTGCTAATCACCCCAGCATATGACTCCAATATTCTGGGTCGACTTCCTGTCAGTCTTGTCGTCATCTACTCAGAGGAGTGATTAAAGACTAATCCAATCAAGAGACAGCAAAGCTTTCTTTGTATCAAGAACTAAAAAGTTATTTCACAATATATAGTTGAGAGAATACCTCGTGATCGCTTAGGCATAGGACCCTTATATGTATGCACAGGAAATGGCTAATTTAATCACACCCTCAGGCTTGCAGAACAACAAACCTAAGGAACAGTGATAACATGATTCAATCTATACAGCGTGACGCCACATGACCCATTGAACATCTGCTTCCTGCCCTTTCTGAAACCCTTACGTTTATTTTGCAAAGAAACATAACATACACAGACAATTCATAAGACAATCAGTGAAAATCATTGAAAGTACAGCCATCATGAGGTTTGCTAATCACCCCAGCATATGACTCCAATATTCTGGGTCGACTTCCTGTCAGTCTTGTCGTCATCTACTCAGAGGAGTGATTAAAGACTAATCCAATCAAGAGACAGCAAAGCTTTCTTTGTATCAAGAACTAAAAAGTTATTTCACAATATATAGTTGAGAGAATACCTCGTGATCGCTTAGGCATAGGACCCTTATATGTATGCACAGGAAATGGCTAATTTAATCACACCCTCAGGCTTGCAGAACAACAAACCTAAGGAACAGTGATAACATGATTCAATCTATACAGCGTGACGCCACATGACCCATTGAACATCTGCTTCCTGCCCTTTCTGAAACCCTTACGTTTATTTTGTCACAGACAAAGAAACATAACGTACACAGACAATTCATAAGACAATCAGTGAAAATCATTGAAAGTATCGGAGCAATATATTCACAAATAGTATGTTTATGTCTGATGATGTGTGATGTGTTTCCTGTAATCAAATTTGAATTCAGTTCTAATCAGGTGGACTTCAAATTTTCAGATCCGAGTCCTTTCAAAACCTAAGCTAGAAATAAAATTAATGATTAATTCCCTTATCAAGAATTAATGAGTTAAATTCCTTACAGGGGTATTCAAGATTATGCCATCCATTGAATCAACTGCTTAAAGGTTATTCACCACATTCAAGTCCGATGGGAAAGACAGAAAAATACATCTGCTGTGGAGTACTTCAAGGCAACTGATCCTTTTGGGGAGAGGTGGGATGACAAATGCGAGAAAGCATTTGAGGAGCTGAAACTCTGCTTGACAAAAGCCCCAGTCTTGGCTTTTGGCGATCCACAATTGCCATACGTACTTCATGTAGATGCTAGCCGAGATGGGCTAGGTGGTGTTTTGTACCAACAACATCCAGAGGGCTTACGTCCTGTTGCCTTTATTAGTCGTAGTCTTTCACCATCAGAGGAGAATTACCCAGCTCATAAGCTGGAATTCCTTGCTCTCAAATGGGCTGTGGTTGATAAATTGCATGACTACCTTTATGGTGTCAATTTTGAAGTGAGAACAGACAACAATCCTTTGACATATATTTTGATATCTGCAAAATTGGATACTAAAGGCCAAAGATGGTTGTCTGCATTGTCAACATACACCTTTAGTCTGAATTATAGGCCTGGCAAGAGAAACGTGAATGCAGATTCTTTATCCAGACGTCCCAATTTTAGTGTAGCGCCTGATGATGAGTGGGAGGAGATTTCAGCTCCTGGAGTTCGTGCTCTGTGTCAGTCTGTCATAACATGTGAGAATCAGGAAAGTGATAATGAGTGGAGGGTACGTACTTCTAATTCTTCGGATGACAATGTGTCAATGGCATTAGGTAATGTTGTTTCCTTTTCTCAGAATGAGCCAAGGAATTCGGACTCTAATGAGTTGAGGGAGGCTCAGGGACTGGGTGCTTGTCTGGGAAAAGTGAGGTTAGCCATTATTCAAAAGCAGCTTCCCAGTAGTGTAAATTTTGACCCTCCAGATCTGAAGCTATGGAAGAAAGAGTGGGGAAATTTAGTAGTGGAAAAGGGAGTGTTGTACAGAGTGATTCCTTTGTCCGACAATAGGTTAAGACGACAACTTGTGCTCCCTACTTCTTTTCGTAACTCGGTATTGACATCTCTTCATGATGAGAGTGGACATTTAGGGTTTTATAAGACCTATGCTCTCAATAGAGACAGATTTTTCTGGCCAGGAATGAAAGCTGAGGTCGAAACGTACTGTAAAACTTGTGAACGTTGTACAGTCAGAAAGACCTTGCCGAAAAAGACTGCTCTCATGTCGCACTTGAAAAGCTCTAGTCCTTTAGTCTTGGTATGTATTGACTTTCTGATGATCGAACCTGACAGTCGCAATGTATGCAATGTACTTGTGGTTACTGACCATTTTACCCGTTATGCGCAAGCATACTCCACCAAAGACCAAAAAGCGTTGACTGTAGCAAAGACCTTGTGTGAGAAGTTCTTTGTCCATTAAGGGTTACCGAACAGGATTCATTCAGATCAAGGCAGAGATTTCGAAAGCAAATTGATCAAAGAGATGTTGAATGTGCTGGGTATAAAAAAACGTCCCAGGTTACGTATGTAACCATGGTTCCCCGAGGGAACGAGATGCTGCATCGGAAAACGCTAGGGGAACGCCTTCAGCGATACCAAGCTCTGAATCATATGTGTAATCAGTCGAACGATGGGCGAGACGTCTGCGGCGGGTGACGTCATGGCCAGGAAGCTTTAAAAGCACGTGAGGTGCCGCCGGCGCTAGCTTCTTAGGAGTGAAGCAAGCTCTAGTAGGGATGCCGGAAGTATGGCCTTGCGACGCAGCGTCTCGTTCCCTCGGGGAACCATGGTTACATACGTAACCTGGGACGTTCCCCTTCGGGAACTCGAGCTGCGTCGGAAAACGCTAGGGGAACGAGATGTCCACGCCGCCAGACTTGCAAATCCCTGCCTGGTGTGAAAGGGCACGGCTATGGCAAGAGAACAGAGGGGCCTGGAGTGGCTCGCAAATCTAGGTCATAGAACCTGACGAAAGTGAGGGGCGTAGACCATCCTGCCGCGTTGCAGATGTCCTGCATAGGAACTCCTGCCAGAAAGGCCTTGGAGGCCGCCATACTTCTTGTCGAGTGAGCCTTAACCCCCAATGGTGAGGGGAGATCAGAGGACTCATAGGCAACAGTAATGGCATTAACTATCCACCGGCTGAGGGTCTGCTTGGAAGCAGGATGACCTCTCTTAGGGGGACCATAGCACACAAGCAGTTGGTCCGCCTTTCTCCACTGGGCAGCTCTGTGGACGTATGCATCCAATGCTCGCACTGGACACATACAATTAAGCCTCTGCTGGTCGGGCTCCCTAAAGGGAGGAGGATAAAAAGCCTGGAGTACGACAGGCCGTGGTGTAGAGGAGGGGACCTTAGGGACAT
>NW_015505420.1:56011-56587 GCF_001515645.1 Sinocyclocheilus grahami | reverse complement strand
TGCTAGCTGGGTGCCCTGAAGCGGCGGACCGGCAGGCATTCGCCGAACTAGCTGCTTGAAAGACCCCCGAAGGGGTGGCAAGGCTCTCGGCTCCGCTACGTTTCCGGGCGGAAAATACCGAGAAAAACCTTCGCTGGAGACCGCTGCGCCCTGGCACACTGGCCGGGTTGGCAGAACGGTTTCCTGAGGGCACTGAGGAGAGACGGACACCGTGTAATGCGATGCACCCCGCTCTTCCCCAGTAGGGGCCGCACTCAGCAGTCCTGGATTTATTTTTATTTTTCCGCCTGTCAGGACCGCTTCGTCGAGGGCTTCCTCGACTGAAGCACGACCCTCAGATCGGACCTAGAGCGCTGCCGGCTTAAAGTAAGACTGCCAAGGCTGAACATGACTAGTACTTTAATTAGAGCCTGACTTAGAGTTTTATATTGGTGAAGATTTTCAAACACTCTCTACGGGGTCAACTCTTACTAGTTTCATAAACCTCTCAGTCATGACAAAGCTTATAAACAAGTGAGGCGCACAGCTGATCAGGGGTGCGTTTCCCAAAAGCAACTATGGTCGCAAGTTCCATCG
>NW_015505420.1:55135-56001 GCF_001515645.1 Sinocyclocheilus grahami | reverse complement strand
TAACTACCATAGTTAGCTAACGATGCTTTTGGGAAATGCACCCCAGGCTGGTGATTGCCTAGCCAAGCAATAAGGACCCAGGCGGGACCAAATTCCACACCTGCCTGACCAAATTAAAGACTAGTAGTTCCTGGCACCACTTCAGTGCACACTGAGCTGTGACGCCTCCAATAATTACAGCAGCTGATTTTCAAAATCTACACCTTGGTCTTCATAGACTAAACTGTGGACTGCTGCCAAGCCTATAATCATGCTGCTGTGTTGTTTTAACCAATACTAAAAGATCAAGCCGGTTTGTGCTAATTACAGGTTGGCCATAAGAGTCCCAAAACCAGTTTGAAGCCAGACTATTTGCATGTATCAGTAAGTTTTTCACATTTCTAGCCTGTGAGTCAGTATATGCAAATACGCCATAAATAGTAGAGAACAAAACAGTCTATTGGATTGCAGAAAGTAATCCTTGTAAATTATTCTATGAATCTGTTCAGAGGTATTCAACCATGTTTTGGTGGGATCTGCTTCTTCCATTTTCTTACAAATGAGTTCCTTTTTTGTCACTCTAAAAGAGATTTTCCAGAAGATACAGATATGGCAAAAAATACTTTCCTAAATTATGTGAACCACAATTTGTGTGATGGAGTTGACCATGTCATGATGGTATCCCACTAGAAAGTTTGCTACTGTGACAGGCAGTTTTACATTTAATCATGATTTATTCTAACAACAACAAACATAATGAATGTCTCATTTTAAAAAAGGTCTCCAAGCAAAAGATGTACAAAATTTAATGGCACTTAAGCAGCTTCCCTTGCATGTAATTTGGACCTAATTACTGGAAGTGTTGATTGAGCGGACATTAATCTCCA
>NW_015505420.1:48708-55096 GCF_001515645.1 Sinocyclocheilus grahami | reverse complement strand
GGACCTAATTACTGGAAGTGTTGATTGAGCGGACATTAATCTCCAGAGCTTCTCAGTTCTCATTAGGCTTCCCAAACTGTCTGCATCATAACAAACCGTTTCGACTCAGAAGCAGGTCATCAACTCAAGTGCTTGAAAAGACCAGATTAACAACATAAGAGTATCCATAGTGCCATAACAAAAATGTCTCATTGTAAGTATTTTTTCTTCTAATGAATAAAAGACAGTCTGTCAGGTGTTGAGACCTTTTTAATGAGCTTGTATTCACTTCATCTCATTTATTATCCTCTAAATAGAAATTAAGCCCACCGTTTCTTTATGGGATATCGAAGAGCTGTAAAATAAGAAACAGTCTCTCAAATACACAGGCTGGTTATTAGAGGTGTTAAGACTGAAACGTTGCTGCAAGCCAGTCAACAGATAAAGAGTGAGATGCCGAGCGTGATGAACCTGGATGAGCCAGATTAAAGCTGAAGTCTGAGCTCAGACAGATCTTTACATTTCCACTTGTGTAGATGGGAACAGCAAGAAGCCCTGCTATTTGAAAACAGACAAATTAGTTTAGATTCAAGTCTTGCATACTAATTCATCATGATTCAGATTCATTGCTGTTAATTTGATTATGGAATGTAACAAATACGAGTGATTTACTGAGAATAATTGCACTTCAAATTAGTTGAAGACACCCATATTTAGGGGATTTTTGCATGTAATAGATCACAACAGTGAGCTCTCACAAACAAAGCATTACTGATAATTAAATTTACCAAGCAAAGAATGCAAATGGTGTTTGTTAAACGTTTGGTTTCACAAATAATTTATCTGTAATGAATGTCTTTTTTCATTTGCTGAGAAGCACGTTCTGTGAGGGCCTTGTTTGTGTGAGTGTGAACATATGAGTCCACTGCTGCTTCAAATAGTTCCAAACAGCTCCAAATGTCTAAAATGTGTTTGAAGAAACTCTTGAACTATCAGAACAATTGAAGAGTCACTTAAAGAAACTGTGATGGATTTACACTGATGAGAAATCTGAAACTGCTTCATGATGGTTCAACATCAATAGATTGTCAAGTCTGTCAAATCTTTCAGTGAATGCTGAGCTAGATGCAAACTTAAGAGATACAATAGAAAACCGCCAGTTAAAAAGCAATGTTGAAAGATAATACTTGGCAACAATTGAGTAGGCTACATTTTGTTAAGATTTTAGCTTTGAGTTAAGCTTTGTTAATAAAATAAAGCCTAAGCAGTTCACCTGGCAAAGGCGTTGCCTGCTCTGTTATAAAAAAGGAAAGGGTACCCAGTGTAATTAATTCATTGCATTAGGGTGAATCAAAAAAATAATAATTCACAGATCATGCTCTACGTGCAGTTTTAATATTTTTCATTCATGGTCCCTCTCCAAATAAATAATTTGATCCTCCACTCTGCTGCACATTCTGAACCTGAACAGATGAGAGAGGTTCACACGGTGAGCGAGTCACAGGGAAAACATTGAAATCGGCTCACTATAGGAGAAAAAGTAAAGGGAATTTATTAAAGTGATAGCCTTCTCAAAATCAACTAATAAAATGTTGCTGAATCGTTACCTTGGATTTTCTATGCACATATTACCACATCAGTTCATTTCATTTAACTGAAATCATAAAAGCATAGTAATAAAGAACAGACACTCTACAAAAATGTAAGATCAGGAACAAGGAACAGAGATACAAGAAATTTGATCAAAGAGCTACTGAGAATATGATATTTTGTAATATTGTAATGTAGGTGAGGATTTGAGATTTGAAATCATGATGACCACCCACCATGCAGTATGTCAGAGAACCTGATTCTCTTTCCTGAGGTGGAATAAAAATCTGTGTAGAGGTACTGAATGTGTTGCTTCTTTGAAGTAGAGACAGCTGCATAGGCAAATCTAACCAGAAATGAACTTGTTTGTAATGCCACAAAGGGACCTTTGAATGAGGTTGGGCAACCCGCAGTACACCGGTGAGTGCAAATTAATCTTGAAGACTATATCTCTGAGATTTCACATGACCTCAGCACAATTTTTTTCTTTAGAGCCATTAGCTTAAAAATGTGTGTGTAGCCATGATATTTAAGCCAGTATCTCTCTCTCTCTCTCTCTCTCTCTGTGTGTGTGTGATACCAATATATACATCGTGTTAAGAACACTGCTGGGTAGATTACTTACCAATTGTAGTCAGTTCCTGATTATATATTATGTGATGAACAAATTGTAGATATTAATGTAATAATTTTGTTGTTGTTTTTGTTGTTGTTGTTGATTTTTTGGTTACACTTTACTTGAAGGGGTGTGCATAAGACTGACATGACACCTTCATAATCATGACATGACACCTACATAATCATGACATGACACATATCATGAATATGAAGGTTTTTTATGCATGTTTATGACAACTGTCATTAAGTGTCATTTGCTCAGTTATGTAATTTTTAGTGCAAAGCTGACATTGTTTGAGATGTCTTTGTTATGGGCTATGGTTAGGGGTAAGGGTAGGGGTAGGGTTAGGTCAAATAATGTCATATTTGCATTAAAAATGACATAACTGAGCGAATGACACTTAATGACAGTTGTCATAAACATGCATAAAACCTCCTTCATATTCATGACATGTGTCATGTCATGATTATGAAGGTGTCATGTCAGTCTTATGCACACCCCTTCAAGTAAAGTGTTACCGATTTTTTTTGTTCTAATATGTTTATCACATAGATTTGAATAGGACTATTGAGTACCTTATAGATAAATGCATAAATAAATAGTCATGCCTGGTTTTGGGTTTTGTTTGTGGTTCATGGTTTTCATGTCTTTTATTTTGTAGTTTAGTCATGGTTCCTGTCTAGTCATGTGATTCCCTTGATCCTCTTGTATTCCTGACTAGTGTATGTGTCATGTTCTGACAGGCTCATCAACCATAACTCCTTCAAAAACAGCTAGAAACCTTGGAGTTGTGACTGATGATCAGCTTACTTTCTCAGACCACATTGCTAAAACTGTCCGGTCCTGCAGATTTGCGTTTTTCAACATTAGAAGATCAGGCCCTTTCTTTCAGAACATGCTTCACAACTCCTTGTTCAAGCTCTTGTTCTGTCCAGGCTGGACTATTGCAATGCTCTCTTGGCAGGTCTTCCAGCCACTTCTATCAAACCTCTACAATTAATCCAAAATGCCGCTGCAAGATTAATCTTTAACTGGCCGAAAAGAACACGTCACACCTCTGTTCATCAATTTGCACTGGCTACCAGTAGCTGCTCACATTAAATTCAAGGCATTAATGTTTGCCTACAAAACCACCACTGGCTCTGCACCCATTTACCTAAATTCATTACTTCAGAGTTATGTGCCCTCTAGAAGCTTGCGTTCTGCAAGTGAACGGTGTATTATTGTGCCATCTAAAAGAGGCACAAAATCACTTTCACTGACTTTCTCACTAACTGTTCCCTCCTGGTGGAATGACCTGCCCAGCTCAATCTGAGCAGCTGAGTAGTTAACCATCTTCAAGAAACGACTAAAAACACATCTGTTCCACCTTTATTTGACCCTCTAACTCTAACACTTTCTATTATATTTTAATTCTACTTAATCTATATTTATCTCTTTTTGTTTTTTATTCTTTATTTAAAAAAACAACAAAAAAACAAACACTAGCTTTCTATTTTTTCTATTCTATCTACTTGTTTTTTCTTTGTTTGTGTGTGTGTATATGTGTGTGTGTGTATAATATATATATATACAGTATATATATATATACACCTACGTGTACTGCGTTAGGCTAACCGAGACTTGTCATTTGCACTTATATATTGTTGCTCTTTTGTTAGTTTTAACTGCTTTTATTGTCCTCATTTGTAAATTGCTTTGGATAAAAGCATCTGCTAAATGACTAAATGTAAATGTCAATGATTGGTTATTGTTCTGTCATCTGGTTCTCAGTTCTGTTTGCTCATTGGTTGATGTCATGTGACCCTTATTGTTTAGTATTCATAGCCCTCATGTTGCTTTCGTCTCTCTTCGAGTATTATTCCTGTAATCTCTGTTGGTGAGTTCTTGTTTTTATTTACGCCAAGTCTGTTCATGCCATGCTAAATCAAGTCAAGTCAAGTTTTTGTTTAATGTTTGCTCACTTTTGGAATTAAATAAAGCTGCATTTGGGTTGTCACTACGCTCGCCCAGTGGACTCTTTACATGAATCAATAAATAAAACATTCCACTATGCCAGGGTATCCCAAATGGGTTTGTGAAATAATAATAATAATAATAATAATAAAAATCTAAACAATCTCACACATACACATACCTATGTGCACACACATGTGCGTTCAGCTGAATTGAAACGCAAATGACAGCAACCAAATTTGGTGTACATTTCTGAGGATCTTCTTAAGAGTCAAATGTGTCTGCTTTTTTAATGCATCATAGTCCTGTAGGCTCAGCTTACATATTTATTCAAACAGATCTATATGCACAGACCCAGCTCCTACTGGCTTCACGTTCTGCCTTGACTTTTCCTGCACCAATTCAAAACAATGTTTTCGGATTGTTTCGGGGTTTTTTTACATATTCATTTCATTTTGCCCTTCTTTTAGCCTTTTTTTTCACTTCTCAACACATCAAATGCAAACTAGGGGCCACCAATTAAGTCGGAGCTAGTAGTAGACTAATTATAGTGCAAAAATAATCCTCCCGTTTCCTGTCTCTGTGGAGTCTGCTGTTGATATACATGCCTCCCATCCAAACAGAATTAATAATCACTATAGAAGCCCTTTTGCAGATGTGCTGTGTGGCACTTAGCTTGTACGCTAATATAAAGGTTTTTAACTGGAACTCATTTCACACAAGTTAAAGAAAGCAGCAGGGACTGAAATGTACAGCTGAGCCTTAGGGAACAACTGGGATAATTGTAAAATTTTATAAATGTAACAGAAATTATTGAGAAAAATGTATCAGTGTTTTTATTATTATTATTTGGGAGCAATGTTGGGAGCAATATTACAATTTACCTTTCAGCATTAATGCATCAGCTGCCTCTAGGCTGTTGGAAAGCATATGGAGAAATGGTCAGAGGGCATCCCAGAAAGCATTTGCCATAACTTTTAATATTAAAGGGTGGATAAATGTGTTTTTAAACTGTGTTTCACTGATGTTGTTTTCCATTCAGTAAGTGTTAATTTGAGTTGTATATATGCATACAGCATACATTTTAATATGTCCATTCAATTCCTATTTGTCTAGCTTGATATGTGTTTCCATTTAGTCTGATGTCAATATCAATGCCTGTCCTTCAAAATCTTAAAATATGTCTAGTATTTGTTAAGGTATGTTGTTATATTCATCAAATGTTAGAGTTATATAGAATGTTATAATGTAACACTGACCTTCATGTACTTCTAGTTTAACTGTATCCAACTTGATTAACTTATACATTGAATTGACTCAAGACAGCTCAAGCCTTTCAGGATAACAATATCTGTATATTAATGCAAAAATAAAGTTAAAGACCATTTTATAAACGTATTTTTCTTTAACATTTTTCTTCTCAAAATATACATTTTGTTTCTCAGACACGATCAGTTTTACCAGAAATGAACTGCTGAACATTTGGCAGAACACACCACAAAATCTTCTACTGGATTTTGTTTTATTCTGACGTTTTGCTGAACGTTGTAGTTCGCGGAGCAGCTGTGCTGATCAAACGCTTTAGGATGTGCAGACGGGGGAAGCGAGCCGGTGCGCTCGTGAAGCTCAGACATAGCGGATTTCGAACGCTGTTGACTAGCATCCATCTGGCGAATCTCCGCTCTCTACCCAACAAAACGGACGAACTTCTTCTGCTCTCCCGGACAAACAAGAATTTTTCAAACTCGGCTGCTCTGTGTTTCACGGAAACCTGGCTGAATGACGCCATTCCGGACAGCGCGCTACATCTGCCGGGCTAGCAGCTGTTCAGAGCGGACTGTGATGCAGAATCAACGGAGAAATCGCGCGGTGGGGCGACATGTTTTAACATCAATGAAAGGTGGTGTACAAATGTAACAGCGTTAAAGAAGATGTGCTGTCCCGATCTAGAAGCGCCCTTCATTAACTGTAAGCCGTTCAATTCACCGCGGGAGTTTTGTTCCTTCATTCTCGTGAGTGTTTACATTCCTCCGCAAGCGCACATGAGCTCAGCTTTACAGAAACTTGCTGATCAGATCACAGACACAAAGCAACAACAAACTCTGTTTTAATCATTCTTGGGGACTTTAATAAAGCAAATCTTTCCCGTGAACTGTCAAAATAAAGACAGCACATCACATCATGTCCCACCAGAGACAGCAATATATTGGACCATTGTTACACCACAATAAAGGATGCATATCG
>NW_015505420.1:46167-47892 GCF_001515645.1 Sinocyclocheilus grahami | reverse complement strand
TACAAGACACCATCCCCCAGCACTGTGGAGAATCAACAACTGGCAGACGATCTGAACAAGTTTTATTGCAGGTTTGAAAAAACACCATTAACACTTCCTGCAACCCCCCTCTCCCCCACTCCTGCACTTCAGATCAGTGAAGATGATGTACGTCAGGTCTTCAGAAAGAACATGAGAAGAAAGGCACCAGGCCCAGATGGTGTGACACCAGCCTGTCTGAAAACCTGCACTGACCAGCTGGCCCCCATATTCACACAGATCTTCAACATATCACTGGAGCTGTGCGATGTGCCTTCATGCTTCAAACGCTCCATCATCATCCCCATCCCAAAGAAACCCAAAATTACTGGACTTAATGACTGCAGACCTGTGGCTCTAACGTCTGTGGCCATGCAATCATTTGAAAGATTTTTGGCTTATCTAAAGGACATCACTGGACCCCCTGCAGTTTGCCTACAGAGCAAACAGGTCTGTGGATGATACAGTCAACATGGGACTGCACTACATCCTGCAACATCTAGACAGACCAGGGACTTATTTGAGGATCCTGTTTGTGGACTTCAGCTCGGCTTTTAACACTATCATCCCAAACCTCCTCCTGCCCAAATTAACTCAGCTCTCTGTGCCCACCTCCATCTGTCAGTGGATCAACAGCTAGCAAAGCTAGGAAAATTCGCATCCAGCTCCCGTCTGATCA
This sequence comes from Sinocyclocheilus grahami, assembly GCF_001515645.1. NCBI lineage: Eukaryota > Metazoa > Chordata > Actinopteri > Cypriniformes > Cyprinidae > Sinocyclocheilus > Sinocyclocheilus grahami. The sequence goes on along the minus strand of NW_015505420.1, from coordinate 47,195 downwards.
GCACTGGCACCCCCCAGGGTTGCGTCCTCTCCCCACTGCTCTTCTCCCTCTACACCAATGACTGCACCTCTAAAGACCCCTCTGTCAAGCTCCTGAAGTTTGCAGACGACACCACACTTATCGGCCTCATTCAGGATGGTGACGAGTCTGCTTACAGACAGGAGGTTAAAGAGCTGGCTGTCTGGTGCAGTCTTAACAAACTGGAGCTGAACATGCTCAAAACTGTGAGATGACCGTGGACTTCAGGAGGAACCCCCTGCTCTCCCTCCCCTCACCATCATGGACAGCACTGAAACGAATATCATACCTGTACATACATAATCGTCTATATTATATATTGTGTTTTTGCTATTTTGTACATTGTCTGTTTGGTATATTTGTATATTATTCTTTTTATTATATGTGTTCTGTCTTGTCACTGTCATTCTGTAGCACTGTGGAGCTTCATTCACTAAAACAAATTCCTCGTATGTGTAAATATACCTGGCAATGAAGCTCATTGTGATTCTGATTCTGATTCAGTAAATATCCACACCGGTGTGGTGACTGACTGCCACACATTCACCTCAAAACATTAGATTCATCCGCACTGGAGCCATGCTGGTGCACAACCCACGCAATGAAGATAGTTCCGCAAACAGCTGCAATTGCAGATTTTCAAACAGAGATGGCAACAAAAAGGCTAAATTTACGGCCTGCGGCTTTAAAGAAAATTTTTATTGAGAAAAAAAATAATTACCAATAACTACCATTATGTGAAACAATATGAAATCATGCAATCCATAAAAAGTAACTGTAATCTGATTATGAACATTTAATAATGTAATTACAAATACATATATATATATTTAAAAAACATTTTTTTTATATAATCTCAGTGCAAACAGGGATTACATGTAATTACATCTACATGTAATCAGTTACTGCCCAGCACTGTCTATGGGTATATTTTAGTCCGAGAGAGAGAGAGGGAGAGAGAGAGAGAGAGAGAGAGAGAGAGAGAGAGAGAGAGCGCTATTAAAATGTTT
>NW_015505420.1:10209-45929 GCF_001515645.1 Sinocyclocheilus grahami | reverse complement strand
AGAGAGAGAGAGAGAGAGAGAGAGAGAGAGAGAGAGAGAGAGAGAGAGAGAGAGCTCTTAAAATGTTTATTCCATAAGGTTTTAGGCTAATTGCCATAAGTGCTATAGCTGAAGAAGGACTCATCTATTGATTCAGAAGATGCTTTTATTCAAAGCAACTTGCAAATCTATACATATTGACCTACATGATGAATAACATTGTTATTAACAGGGTGGGTGTTTGTACAGTACTGTCAATATAGTATGTCCAAGATCACATTACATTTGCCATTTGAAATTGAATTAAATAATTGGTGGCAATTGACTACATTGTAAACAAAATGCTACACAATTATAGTATTCCCGCAGCTAATGCTAAAAATACATTTGAAGTGAAATCACTTGATTTTGACTTGCTGACATACCACACCATTGCATCTGATGTGAAAATTAATGAAATATACTTAATGTAAAAAAATGGTCAGAGAATGTCATACTCTTACATACTATAGCACACATTTCAGTTCACTTTCTACCTAGACAAATGATCACACAGATGAACTGTACATAAATATTTCAAGATGACCAGAATCACAGTTCAACCCTTATGCAACACAGTAACTACATAGTGCAATCACATTATGACTCTCACAACACTTGCATTGTGACATTTTTACCCCAAATTCTCATTAGTTTCCTTTTCATTTCAGGGTGAAATATGAGACAGACATCTTCCTGACAGTTTTTTTTAACCTTTACATTGTAATGTGAGAGTTAGATTTTCATAAGCAAAATACATCCTTTCTCAAGCTAACTTACATGTTACCCTGTCTGTTATGAATGATTGGAAATCTTGATTCTCCTTTAGGTCCATGGGAACACAGATAAACACTCCACAAACATTGAAATAATCTCATAGGCAGATGAGTAAGATTATTTTCCATCATCCACACTATTGAAGGGATGCTTGCTGGAACAAGCCCACACGAAACGCGATACAGTTCAGGTGACGTATATTAGAGTGTGGGCTGCTTGCATTAAGATTCCCTTTCGGATAGCATTACTCGACTGTGATGCAGTTACCTTAAGGGACAGAAACCTGTTGTGAATGTGCTAATGTGGCCTGAAAGACTGCACCTGCTTCTGAAATCCTCAAGACATAGAGCCAAACAATGCAGCCAAATGATATGCCTCTCTCCACTGAGAAAGGCCTCTGGTGTGTTTGTGACATACACAGGACGTACCTGTGAGAATGAAAGAATGCATCTCCTAAGCAAGGTGGCGGGGCTAATAACAGGGTTTTTCCCAGTCTGGCATGTCAAATAAAGACAGATGGAGTTTGCTGCCAAATTCTGGGTTTTTGCCGTGCTCAACCATGGTCACATGAACAGCCAGTCAGTAATTGCACTGATTTAAGTTTCACAAATAACACATGAGTTTCAGACTAGATTGTGTGTATTTTTGATCAATCAATAATAAAAAATACACACACTTAAAAAATATGGTATTTCTTTATGTCTTGCGTTGTTTGTATTCTGGTCTTTCTCTCGCATCACATTTGATTCTTACAGCCAGCTGATCCCTCAAGACATGAAAGAATGCATCTCCTAAGCAAGGTGGCGGGGCTAATAACAGGGTTTTTCCCAGTCTGGCATGTCAAATAAAGACAGATGGAGTTTGCTGCCAAATTCTGGGTTTTTGCCGTGCTCAACCATGGTCACATGAACAGCCAGTCAGTAATTGCACTGATTTAAGTTTCGCAAGCCATAAGTACACGTACACAAATAACACATGAGTTTCAGACTAGATTGTGTGTATTTTTGATCAATCAATAATAAAAAATACACACACTTAAAAAATATGGTATTTCTTTATGTCTTGCGTTGTTTGTATTCTGGTCTTTCTCTCGCATCACATTTGATTCTTACAGCCAGCTGATCCCTCAAGACAAAAAACAATTGCTTTTGCCATTGTGCCCGAGATTCAGTAGCGCCTTGGAGCTTCAACACATAAAACACCATCAGACTACTATATGTTCTGTCCACATCGAGAATTCAGTTTTCTTCAGAAATGAAACGGTTCTCAATTCTCAGTCCTACAAATGAATCATCACAATGACAAGGATTATGAAATGCTCACTTACAAAAGAGCATGTATGGGGGTAAACTGACAAAACCGCCCACAGGAAAACTCCCTGTGTTCCTTCCACACAAAGGACCGCAGAATAAGCAGCATACCCCACTGAAGTCGAGATGCGATCATTTATGGCAAGCACATAATGAAAAGAAAGCTGCAGAGTAATAAATAAAGAAAGCTGCAGAGTACAGGCCCAGAAGCTTTTTGACAGTCTCCTTGATCTTTGGAGGTCTGGGAATTTGAAGACGACAGTGCATAGATAGCGTCAGGAGTGTTTTGATAGATCAAAACATGCCTCCAAAAATAAACGAATTCATTCATAAAAAACGATTTCCTCTCAGTAAGAGACCAACATTAGCATGCCTTGCCTTCCTATACACGCTGTGAAGGACTTGATTTAGTACAACAAGAAAGAAGTCACTGAAACATTGTACGTGTCACATTTACAAAACATCTCTGTCAGTGAGAAGACTAGACTCTGTCAGAAATAGAAACTGTCAACTTTATCTCAGTGAACTATGAACTCTATGAAAGGATAGAGACACAGACTGAAAGATAGAGGGGAAGAGGCGTGTCTTCGGTATGTCAGACAGGTTTACTGCCTCTGGCCAGTGAGACGCTCTCATTATTTGCATGTGAAAACTTGAGTCCCCACCCTTCACCAGGTTTTCAGCACTTCTCCTGTTCAGACACATTCAGTTAATTTTTTTTGCAGAGACTAACAAATCTCCTTTAGCTTGTGACATACCTCATCTCTACTGGTACAACACGGGATAAGAATGCTAAGAGACACAGCATGATGATTTCCTCTTAAGTAAGTAACTTTTTACAAATGGCAAAGACTTGAATGTCATGCTCAATGTTACTGAAGTACTGAATTGTTTGGAGCCAGTGAAAGAAAGCTGCAGAGTACAGATGACAGGTTACTTTGCTATATGCCTGCCTGTATTGATTTTGCATATTGAAAGATAAGTTTCACAATGTTAGTGCATGACACTGTGACGGACTAGTTCTGAGAAAGTGTACAATGAAGTAAATAGGGTTCTCACAAACGATTTACATGGATTTTAGTTCTAGTTGTATCTTTGGAATGTGCTGATGTCTTATGATCTCGAAGATGAACAAATATTTGAAAAGTTTCCTGGACCCCCTCAAAACGAACTTTTCTTTTCTTCTTTTCTTTCTGAATGAAGTGTTTAGAGAAACTGTGCTTTTGCAAGCAAAATTCATTTTCAAAATCTTTTAAATATACAATATAAATCAGCAACATCCTATTGCAATCAAAAAATATTGTTATTGTAGTAGCAAATTTCTCTCACAGAACCACAAATTGAGTTGTTTAACACCCAGCATTTAGTTTGGGTTGACTAAAACTGCCTTTGTTATTCAGTCAGCGTATTAATCAGTGTGTCAGAGCAGGTGGGGCTCCGAATGACTTGAAGTTGAATGCCAACCCCTTGTGAATGCTTTAGGCCTGTGGAGATCCCAGCACCTGCTGAACAAGTCAAGTCAAGTTGAATGAATTAATTATGCCTAATGGGATGAATTTGAAATAGGATGAACCTTGATGAATTCTGGGAAATAACCTTTTTTTTAATGGCATCAAGGTTTTCTAGTGTGTGGTTTTCACCTGAATGCATATGCTACTGTTTTGTTCAATTGTACTTACTTGGTAATAGATATACCATCTATAACTGTCCTGCAATCAGCAAACAGAAAATTATTTTCCAAATGAATGACCTGGTTGTTTCCAAAGAGCTCTATTAATATGCACTAATTGATTGATTTATTTTAATATTTACTTGACAATATACTATCAAATCCTTAATATTGACAAACAACACATCATTATGAAGGACTATTGATACTTATGTAACTGACTCAAACAGTTGTGTCTAAGTGGCCATTAGCAGGCTTGAAGGGTTCTCCAACTATTGAGATGATTGGGATAACTTTATTTTTCTTCAGGGTTTATAGACTTACTTAGCGGCAACATTTAGAGAGTGTCAGCTAACTAAACTAACTGTCCTGCACCCAGCAAACATTATTAAGTTGGAAGTGGAATGTTCTGGTTGCGTCTGTTGGCCAGACTCAAAGCAGTTCAATTCGATAACATCAACATTTTCTCGCATTTTCAGTTGTAAAAAAAAAATTACAGGGCAGCTTCTTCGTTATAGGAACAGTGAGTCACTCACAATTTCATCAGCCGCAGAACATGCTACATCTGGAGAGTTTGCTCACTGCTGTTGCTCAGTCTTTTAAATGTGCTCTCATAAAAAAAAAAAGATTTTCACATACATGAGACTTACATGAGATGAAGACTCCAGTCATTTCAATTACCTAATACAAACTCTTTTATTCTATATGCAGTGGGTACTGTCACGGTGGTGTTGAGGAAGGCACACGAAGACGATGATGAAATTCAGCAAGTAGTTTAATAGTATCCAGGATGAAGATAAACCACATAGACGAGGAGTTGACACACACCAATTTGAACGTAGATGCATAGACGTAACTTAGACGTAGATGTAGAGATGTTAAATAGACGCAATACCGGAACAAGACTAGAACCAAAGGTTGAGCTTAAATAAGGCAGGTAGCTGATGACAAACAGGTGATGGGAATTAACTAATGAGCACTAATGAATCATTGAACTGAATGAGGGCACAGAAGAACTAAACAGACCAGATGACAAAACAAAAGGGAAACACAACAAAAAAGTTAATATCTTTTACAGGTACCTTGTGGGGGCCACCACGTTGAGATCACAAACCCAGCTGTGCCAGGCAATGCAACAGTTTATAATAATAATAAGAAGAATAGTAATTAACTTATCGAAACTAATATTAGTAATAACTTAGTAATAATAGTAATACCAATCAAACACAATACAAGTCAGATGTAATGGCTTGACAAGTGCAGTAATCCTAATGAAAAATGAACTTTGGGTAGGGAACTTTTGGGTCCAGTCTAAATGCCTAATATTTACAGACATGATTTTCTACTTTCTGTTGCTGGTTGGCCCAGGATATTATGTCTTAAAGACACAACATAAAAAAAACGTGAGTTTAAATTGATGGTACTGATGCATGAGATCAACATGTTCAAACAAACAGTTCCTGCAATGAAACAAACCATGATAGCAACAGCGTTAAGATAAATGGCAGGACCTGAAGCTCAAAGCTACAGTAATTATTGCTTTTTCTGAGTGGTTTTGTAGAATAGTTGGCCGAGGATATTATGTCTTAAAGACACAACATAAAAAAAAAAGTGAGTTTAAATTGATGGTACTGATGCATGAGATCCATCATTCCAGACCAAATGAGTGTGGAGAAGTAACATGTTCAAACAAACAGTTCCTGCAATGAAACAAACCATGATAGCAACAGCGTTAAGATAAATGGCAGGACCTGAAGCTCAAAGCTACAGTAATTATTGCTTTTTCTGAGTGGTTTTGTAGAATAAAAACATATTGGAAACATATGTGGCTGAAACCAATAAGCAAGAAATGTGTAACGCTTGGAAAACACTGTTTTAAAGGCCAAGAAGAAGCTCCAGCTTCTCTTTATTTTGATGATCCCTTTAACAGTGTCAGTAGAGTATTAGTAGACTGGTAGGGTTAGGGTTAGATTAAGCTGACATGTTCTTGCAAAGTTACTTATAGTCAGTAGAATGTCTGTTGGGACACCATCACAATAAAGAGTTGGCAGATATTAATCAGACAGTCTACTTACACTCTAATTAGAGTAAGTTGACAGGTAAGTGCAAGGTTACTTATTGTCAACAGAATGCTCAAAAGGGACCATCAAAATAAAGTGTTACCGAAGCTCCTAACCAAACTTGAAATCCATGCAAGATGCTATCATGCATGTATCTAGGTGAGTTGTTACAGAATATTGTTGATGTACAGAATTGCTGAACATCATGTTTGTTGTTTCTTAGGTAGCAAAGGCTGTACAGAGTTTTGAGGGATCCAAATCGACACTGTGATGGAATCCGATTTTTCACTGCTGTCCTCCTCAAAGGGAGAGTTCAAGGCGGAAGATTACATACAGCCGCATTACAAGGAAGCGTATCGGTTAGCCATCGACTGCCTGGTCAAAGAGGGAGAAGCTTCTTATCGAAATTTCATCAAAGAGGAAGGGATATGCGGTTTCCTCTCTGAGGAGGAAATCAACCATATTACAGAGAGCGCTGTGCAGCCCCCCACCAGCAACCACTCAGAGGATGTGGACTGTTCGCAGGACAATACGTCCTCCACCGAGGCAAAACAGCCCCACTATCAAGGAAGTGATCCGCAAACAAATACAGGATGCCAGGCAGGTAATGTTGATAAAACAGCATGCTGAAAGGGGTGTAAATAAACGCCTCTTTGAAACCAGTCCTTCTGTAGATCATGTGCTTTTGAACTGCGCTCAGAGTTAAGAAAAACACATGCACGTAGCTCAAGAATGCCCTAGAATCAAACTGAGCTTTTGAAGGATATTGTAGCCTAGTGGTAACAGATCTGGGGTGCGTTTCCCAAAAGCATCATTAGTCAATTATGGTCGCAAGTTCCGTCGTTACCAGCATAGTTCAACGATTCAGTGTTTCCCGAAACCGTAAACAGCTTCACAAACTTACGTGGTTGGAACTACAGCTCTCAACCTACTTAACTGATTATTACACAGTTATTTCACAGTTAATGCAATTACTATAATTACTTCCTACAGTATGTACATGTAGAACAGGAAAAAAAATAGCCACTGATTTTGTATTTATTATTATTATTATTTTATTTTAATTTTTTATGCACTTAATTGCCATGAAAATTAAAGCAAAATACAATTTCTTGGTTCTTTGTTTTGGAATTTGGCTTCAGGATTAAACCCTTAAACTGACTCTGAAATATCATTCACCAATGTAGTGAATGTTTTTTTTTTTTTCTTTCTGGGTCTGAATAATTTTAATGAGTAGGTGTCCATAATCTTGTACAAGTTTTTGGTACAAGGCACTGATGAGAACAGCGTTGCTGTCTGTCAGAGCAATGAACCGTTGCATTGTTACAGGAGTATAGGAAAAGTGCCAACCATTTTCACTGCCCTGCCTGTTCACCTCATGATTCTCTGATAATCACAGAGGACGCTGTGAATTGATTTCCTTTAAATCATGGCTTTTGAAAGCAGCCCCACAGTTGTGATGTCTTGAACTCTTGCTAAAGATGTGATAAGGCCAGGTACATCACTTTCTCCCTCAGGCATCAGTCATGTATACATTACAGCAGTCTCTCCCCAGCAACAGTGGCAGCTAAACTGTGCTGAACAAACACACAGCAAACAATGAAACTAGTTGTGCAATGTGCAATGCTGAAATGATCACTCCCTTTGCAGTTGATGAGACAGGAGTGCCAGAAATATCTAGGTGTGCCTATGAGAAGCAAGCTTTACCACATAAAAAAAACAACAAAAAAAACTACATTTTGTCATGCAAAGAAAACCTTGCTTCTGGGGTGTGGAGCAGTCTTTATTATTGATAAGTGAGAAAGCAATGTATCCTTTCTGAGCAATGCAGTCTTCTTTGTGTTTTGATTATGAGAGATGATTAAAGCCCTGGCTCATTTAATAATGAGGAAGCACGTCTAAGAGCTTCTAATGAACAATTTACAAAGATGGACTGAGATACATGCTTGTGATTGAGAACAATATCATCCACATTTGCTCTCATCAATTCACTGTTGGTCAAATTTGATGACTTTATAAGTAAAAAACCCCCCAAAAAACAGGATGTGATCTTATCATTTGATTAAGCTTTATATAATGGACTTTATGTTTCTTCCCAATCCATATGTGGATGGAGAAAATCATTAAATTATGAAAGGTTTCTTAATGAATACATATTTGTGAATCATTACTTATAATGATAATCTACAGTCTACATAACAATGCAAAAACAAAATGACTGATTTCTCCCAAGTCTTGTCCCTGATAGCTAAACAGAATTCTCTGAAAAACAATTTCTTATTCACCCTAAATTGCAAGCTCCCAACATGCATTACAGCATTATGTGATGTTAATGCTTATAATACTTTAATATAGTCATATTTAGCCAATTAGAGCTGAGCGATAATAATATAGTTTACATTTTCCAACGATACAAGCAATCACACTTTTGAGATTTGCTATATCATATATCGTCCTACACGAGTATACTGTATGTATGCAGATAAAGTTAGATCCAACTTTACATGTAGAGCTAAGCCATAATATAATTCACCTTTTGTACCAAAATTATCAATCATGCAGTATAAATTTGCTATATGTGACCCTGGACCACAAAAGTCTTAAGTGTCAATTTTTTAAAATTGAGATTTATACATCATCTGAAAGATGAATAAATAAGCCATTGATATATGGTTTGTTAGGATAGGACAATATTTTGCCAAGATACAACTATTTGAAAATCTGGAATCTGAGGGTGCAAAAAAATCTAAATATTGAGAAAATCATCTTTAAAGTTGTCCAAATGAAGTCCTTAGCAATGCATATTACTAATCAAAAATTAGGTTTTAATATATTTACGGTAGGACATTTACAAAATATCTTCATGGAACATGATCTTTACTTAATATCCTAATGATTTTTGGCATAAAAGAAAAATCTATAATTTTGACCCATACAATGTATTTAAAACAGGTTTTGTGCTCCAGGGTCACATACAGTATTGCTCTGTGTGAGTATATTGTACTCAAGTAAAATTGGATGTACTATACATCTACTGTAACTTTCAATATATTGCTGGGCGATAATATTGTTTACATTTTACAATGATATTAATTATCAAGAAGCTGATATACCACTCAACGTGTACAGTATGTATCTGTTTAAGGTTGGATATGCTTATAGTGGTATAATTCATTAATTTGTTAATAAATTAAAGTTATTAATTCATTATGTGGCAACCTACAATTGTTTCCTTAAAGAGCTGCTTCTACCTGTTTTAACCGATCAAAATTAGATTTGTTGGTATGATTCATTGATGTTAATATTTGGCTTCCATTTTCAGTGCAAGATGCGCAACATTTTGCATGTGAACAAAAATCTTAACCGATCATGGATCACTTTTCAGTTTTTTCCCCCCGTGCAGAGCAGAGTCAGACCCATTAGGCGACCACATAGGACAGCATCTCACGAGGCCGTGGGTTTACAAACCAATCTCAGTGTGCTGAATGAACTGCACCTCGTGTGGATCTGGCACTCTGATTACATGTGCTCCCTAGAGTCGACTCACAGCAATGAAAGACTTGAGCGATGTATACAGTATCTTGTCAGGTGTGTTTGGGGGGACGGTACTAATCTATGGTGCCAAATGATATCGACTGATATACTAGCCAAGATTCAATTAAACTGAAGGCGGTTTCAATTATTTAGACAATAGAACATTATATAATGGAATATATCGACAGCACATCAGCAGTGTGAGGTTCCCGGGAATTTTACTTCGTTTTTTGGTATAATGGGTTGTTGATGGGTTTTTGCATAAAAGTGTGAAAGCAGGTGTGAGAAATATATTCTTCTTTTTTTTTTGCAAGCTTTTTAAATCATAATTGCCATTATAAGCATTTACTTGTATTTCCCAGTGCGGTGTTGCGTATGCTTTACTTGTACTCGTGTTTTCAGAACAAAGGAATCTTAAAAGCAGTAAAAATATATTATTAGCTTTGATTCTGCCTGGCATTAAGGAAGCCTTTTCAGTATTTCAATGACACATGAACAAGTAAATTAGAAAGGCTGAACGGCTCCTTAAGATGGGGATGAGAAGAGACACTTTGAATAAGAATGCATGAGGACTCTCAATGTGAGCCATTAATGAAAAGTACTGCATGTAGGAAACACATGGGTTATGATGATTATGTCTAAGTAAAGACAAGATATACTCGGTTTAAAAATGTGAGTGTGTGCGGAATTGATGAGCTAAACAAGCATAATTGAAGGCTTGCTTATTTCCAACCATTATTTTATGAAGCATCTTTTTTCATATTGCTGTTTTACCCCTGTTGTGCATTTTTGAGTGGTACCATACAACCCGAGTCAAGGTAAAATCTCTCATAAAGCCTCTCTTTGCTTTATTTGAAATACAATACTGTAAAGGTCGGTCAAGATTATATGCTGGACAACATTGTTCATACTTACAAGGTCTCATCAAGTTCTGTAGAAATTCTTTATTTAATCATTTTTTAATCAGTACATGTTGTCTAGGGTGTGGCGAGATACGACTTACGCTAAGATTCATTGTCATTGAGTGTTAATGGAACATCTTAAACCTGTCAAGGCTTGAATCAAGGAATGTTGGTCTTCCTGAAAGACAAATGCTAGGACTAGACCTTTTACAGTCTTCTCCCCTGACTTCTTTCTGTTTAATATTATGCAAAAGGCCCAAGAAAATACATATCATCCCCTGTCGGTTTCATGAAAGCCACCTTTCACGTTATTGAAATCGGTCTAGATGCGATTTTTCTGAAAACGCAGAAAAACAAAGGGTGCCGTTTTAATAAACTGAAGCAGCTTCTGGGCTGACACCTCTGTTTCGCACCTCTGCTTTGTTCAGCTTTGTGTAACTGACAGGGATGTCATTGACTTAAGAGAATATCGTAGACTGCCTGTTCTGAAAGCGAATGCCCCAAAATCCTGACGTTAGGCTGACGTTTTCATTTTTATGTCTTTTTCAGGTCATAGCAATCGCAATGGATGTTTTCGCCGATGTGGACATCTTTAAAGAAGTGGTGGATGCCTCAGTCAGAGGTGTTCCAGTCTACATTCTCCTCGACCACAATCACTTCAAATGCTTTCTCAATATGACAGAAAAACAAGACATCCAAATCCAAAAACTCAGGGTAAGTGCGCATATTCTACTGTATATTGCCTTCAAGTCATGTGTCATCAAAATGACCTCCATCCCATAACAGCATAATTTACTGTATTAACACCGTTTTTAATATGTTTGCTAGAAAACAAACGTGCAAAAAAGAATAAAACAAATATAGAGATTTGTTATGTTATGTTTTGGTCCAGTGGTATGATTCTGGCTTTGCCTTGTATACACCTTTTAATAAGCCAACTGCGCTACTGCATATCAGAAAGTGTGCATTTGGTTGCGTTTCATTGTGTGGTTTCACTGAAACGCAGAACAGGCAGTGAAGCGAAGTGCAGTGTGTGTCTGAGTGTGTCTGAGCGTCCCGTTCTGCTATCTATCTAGACAAATATGTTGCCTCTCTATCATTGACAAGAGGGAAGCATATTGCTTAATGTATGAACCTGTGCATAAAAGGGTTTTCTCGATTGAGTGCTCTCGCTAAAGGAGACAGAATGTGTGTACTTGATCAAAACATACTCTCTGTACTGAAACATAAGGAAATGAAATCAACTGACAAACAAACTGTCAAAATGCTGTTCCAGATCATTCTGGCTCAATTTAATTTCTATTTAAGAGATGAGCGCACACAAATACAGTGTCATGTGTGTTACCATGATAGTGTTGTGACTTTGTGTGTATGACACAATGGCCAATGCTTTTGATTGTAAAGACTGTGACAACGGCCGTCTTTGAACCTCTCACATTATATGACACAGGACCACTGTTTAGGAGCCACAATCACAGAAATCGCCACAACTGTTTCACAATGCCAATCTTTCGTCTGGGACAGCTGAAACTCAGTGTGTAGAGCCGTTCTGAGATGACCGTCGTCAAGGTCTTGCAACCAAAGATAGCCTGCAAATATTTTTTCACAGTGTCAGAAATTCAGCATGATAATTGCACACTGTGTTTGCTGCTATGACCCACGTTTACTGGCCAGCCAATAAAAACGCAAAATGAAATCAACGTGACATGGCGCTAACACTTAATACTGCTTACCTCAAACTCTTTTCACTTCCTCTTTCACAGCTTCCTCTTTTGTCAGCAAACTTAAAAAGTACAACTGCCAAACTGTGCTTCACCATGCTCTTTTTGTTTACCACTAGCACATGCTAATTTTATTCTTCAGTAGTAACTTGCATCATAGTCTACTGTACGTGTCACGAGGTGTCATCATCGTACAGTATTGCATGCATGTCATACAAGTTTATTTGATTCATGTTGCACAGAGTGATTTATAATAATCTTATAGCATTGCTAAAATTGTGCAGTGTGTAGAAGGCTTAAAGCAGCCCAACATGGCCCCGCCCCCTCTTTTGCATGGGGGCGGGGCTTATGTACATTTCAGGGTTTGTGATGTCACTGACACAGGAAGTAGCTCGTTGCAGTCCCTACCAGCCATTTGTTGTAGGCCTTACAATGTGAATTCTGTAAAAGACAATTTCTCCCTTGCATTGAACTTTGAGCATCGTAACTTTGCAGATGTTGTTTACAACCAAACAGCCACATTACACACTAACTACAGTTAAAAAGGTGAAATCATAATCAATGACCCCTTTAATAAATGACCATTTCATAAATATGGTGCAGTTTAGATTAATTTGTAAAATGTGGCTAATTTTATTAACATTTCTTAAATTTTGTCAAATATTTCAAACAGAGCCATAAAGATTATTTTTACTATGGAAGTGCATTAACCAGAACACCACACTAAAAGCAACAAATCAAAGGACGAAGAAGACGCAACTGCAAACGTAATGGCAGGAATAGTGTCATAAGATGAAGCTCAGTTTTTACACGTCTACCCACATAAGCATATTTCGGCATGGCTTTTGCATCATGATCAAATGTACTTGTGACTGTGAGGGAGCGAGACTGTGAGTTTATCTCAAGCTCCAACATCAACCAAGCAGCCAAGAGAAAGAGAGACACAGTATGATGCTACTTCTGTTTGACAAGCATCCCTGTTCTCTGTGGCATAATGAAAATACAACCGTGCTAAAAAGGCTTTCTGTCATCCTGAGAGAAACACAGATTCTATTCCTGGCCAAAATCACTTAAACACATCATGCAGTTGCGGCTTTCAAACTCTTGACGAGGACCTTCCCAGGGGACAGCAATTGTATATCTGTGACCATGTTGATTCAAGAGCTTCAAAATGCAGGTGTCAAGGGCAACAAATGCAATTTTTGTTATTAGATACATATATTTGATTCCTGCGTGTGACTAGATTTCATCATTTATCTGCATTATATTCTTCTAGCTGATGGCTGGGGCTGATGTCAATGTAAAAATTTGACTGACAGAATGCATAACCAGAAAAACAAAATGTCAACAGCAATCTGCATACCTGTCATGCTGTTACTCTTGTTACTTTTACGGAGCTCTCGTCTCTCAGAACTTTTTGTTCTTTGTTCAGGGCGATAAAGAAATGAAAGTTGTTGAAATGAAAGAGCTGTTCTTTGAGAAACTTAAACATATACTGTACATAACCACCAAAAGAATATTAGAAAACATTTTCGACCTTATCAATTTCAACTAAAGACCGTCTTTGCTCTTTGTGAGCAAATCAGTTACCCATTTACTGACTTGGACTTTCTTGTCAAATATGACGGAAACATTCATGTTCTGATGACGAGCCATATAAAGAAGCTATGAAATGGAAACACTGTCCCTCCCACTTCTTCCCAGAGGGCTTTAACGATTATTTTATGAAAAACAAGCTGCAATTAAAATTTTGTTTCCACCACACCTTTTTCTGCTACTGACATTTTTTGAATGTCTGTGAACTCAATATATTCAAATGTCACTACACACAGCATAGCAACAGCAACGGATACAGATCCTAAAATTTCTATGATTGATTTACTATTTTAAATGAAATCTAACAGACTTTCTTCACCGTGGACACAAGAAACTTTCATTTTACAGTTGCACAAGACATGCCCATCGTCATTAGTGTTGTTTGGGTGCACACAGATGGACCATATAAATGTTAACAGCTTTGTCGCTCTAGCAGCAGTGATAAGAAAGGACCCTTGGCCTCACCAGACAGACTTACTGTCATTATCTTTGTTTGCAAAGCAATAATGAGGTTTGTTTGCCTTTCATTTTGTTTCTGCTAAACAGACTTAACAATGTCTCTGTGTAATTTCTCATCAAATCAACATGAAACACCAAATACAACATATGTGACCTTGGACCACAAAACCAGTCATAAGGGTCAGTTTTCTGAAACTGAGTTCCATACATCATCTGAATAAATAAGCATTCCATTGATGTATGGTTTGTTAGGACAGGACAATATTTGACTGAGATACAACTATTTGAAAATCTGGAATCTGAGGGTGCAAAAAAAAATCAAAATATTGAGAAAATCGCCTTTAAAGTTGTCCAAATGAAGTCCTTAGCAATGCATATTACTAACCAAAAATTAAGTTTTGATATATTTATGGTACAACATTTACAAAATATCTTAATGGAACATGATCTTTACTTAATATCCCAATGATTTTTGGCATTAAAAAAAATCAATACTTTTGACCCATACAATGTATTTTTGGCTATTTCTACAAATATACCCCAGCGACTTAAGACTGCTTTTGTGCTCCAGCCAGGGTCACATATGTTTGAGTAAAAAGGGATATTCAGTAGGAAACAAATGCTGGACAGGACTTTGTTCATTGGGAATTGATTGGATGAAAAGTACATCTTACAAACCGGAATAAAAAAAGGTGGTTGGAGGAATAGTAAGAGATAATTGTCACATTAGCAAGAAAGAAAATTAAGGCGGAAGTTATATTGCATCAGACTTTTTAATAATCGATTATATTCACTAAGGGCAATCAATCATATATTCATTACTACTTTTTGAGAACTCTCTCAGAACAAAACTAATTTAAATTGAATTTAAATTCTGGTAACATTTTAGATTAGGGAACACTATTCACTATAAACTAGCTGCTTATTTGTACTTATAAAGCACATATTAATGGCATATTCCGGATATTCTAGCTACTTTAATCCACCCCATACCTAAACCTAACAAAGACCTTACTAACTATTAATGAGCAGCAAATTTGCAGTCTATTGAGGGCATACTCTTAGTTAATAGTGAATAGGTGTTCCCTAATCTTAAGTGTTACCACATTTCTTAATTACATTCAGGCTTGTGCCCGAAACAATGTGGTACTTGATGTTTTATTAACAAAGCTTGGGAGGAGCAGTTCAGATAATCAACTAATTTAGCACAGTTAGAGCATGTTCAGATAATCAACTTAATTAGCATAATAGTAAATATGTATGCAGCCAAGTTAACTTTTTCTGGCATCCCTCCTCCACCCTAACTCCTCCCTCCTAACTATTCCTATCCCGGCTTGGGATAGTGAGGGAGTTCTCTGGGTTTGGGCTAAATTCCGAGCTCAGAGCCCTCCCCTCAGACAGCATGCCATATATGCATACTTGCATATTTATATTTGCTTGTTTTCTTGCTAAAATATATCTATCTTTTTTTTCCTTGGCTATAGAATATGAGGATACGCACAGTGAAAGGCCAGGAATATTGTTGCAAATCTGGGGTAAAGTTCCATGGAGGAATGGGGCAGAAATTTCTTCTTGTTGACTGCCAAAAAGTATTTTTTGGATCATACAGGTGAGGCGGCATTTGTTTTCTTATTATTTTATTTTTAATTAATTTAATGATAATAATATTTTTTTTGTTTGGGTTTCCTTCAGGGTATTAATTTAGATTTTGTTTATTATTATTATTATTATTGTAATGTGTATAATTTTTTGTGAAGTGATTTGCACAAATGAAAATAAATGGCTATTGCATTATAATCCAAAGCCATTTATGCTTAAAAATGCATAAAAAGTGTCTTAAGTGTCCATATACTTCTCTGGGCTACTTTATATAAGGACTCCAAAAACATTTAACATACTGTATGTCAACAAACAGTGCACATCATGATGTGAGATGGACCTCTGGTCCTCTTTGAAATTTGGTGTGCATGCTCTATTTCTGGGATTCTCAAAAATGACTACTTGACTAATTCTGGCTTTCAGAAGCATTTTTCAAATGATTGCAGTCGTTTAAAACTTTCCCAAAATAAACTGCATTCCAACACACTTGCATATGTTGCTAGGACTGAATTTAATAACTATGCTTATGTTCATTTCTTGTTTGACAGCTTCATGTGGTCTTACGAGAAGATCAACCTCAGCATGGTTCAGGTTATAACAGGCCAATTAGTGGAGACTTACGATGAGGAATTTCGGACGTTGTACGCTCGATCGACAGTCCCAGCTCAGTTTCAGACTGCCAGTGTGAACCAGTGTGAGACAAAGCCCAATGGAAAAATGGATGGATATCTGATTCATTCCAGCCACCCCTTTGAAAGGAAAGATCATTTAAGGCACACGCTGGACGCTGTTTACCGGCAAACCTGTGAAAGGAGATCAGGATTCTCGGCACTGAGAGAGGTTGAAGAAAGACCACTTGTTACACCGCATGCTCGATTCCTTCAAGATACATCAGAGTTTTATAAAAGACACAGCTACGCAGGAGAACGGCAGGAGCCTGTGTATCTGCCAAAATTGCCCAAGTATGGCTCTAGTAATTGGAATGTGGCAGCAGAGAGCAACAATTATGGCGGTTTCTCCAACAACGAGGACAACCAGTATGAAAGTTACGTCATCAACCCGATGTTCAGAGGCTTAAATATGCGCCAGTCTTACCACGGCCACGACAAACAAATTCTCAACATGAGGCAAAACCTGCCCAGTTTAGCAAGTACTTCCAAGTCCTTCCTTCGGACATGGAGGATAGAGTCTTACCTTAACAACAGCAACGATGCACCTTATGGCGAGAACTACGATTATCTGGACCAATTTGAGGAGAATAAAATAGCTCCTCTGCAACACTCTCGTATCAGGTCATCGGTTGTTTTCACGTCCACCATACCGGAACAACCAGAGACGAACAGCTACTCCAATAATTCAGCGTCCTCCAACCACGATCCGGCACGAATTCAGTCAAACACTCAGATGTATTCCTCAACCCACTGGAATCAGACTGCACAGCACGATGACTACTTGCTGAAGAGGCGCAGTTTACAGATTTTAGAAAACTCAGGAAGTAACATGACCTATAGCTCCGGAAGGGATGCAATATATGCAAGTTTAAACAGAGCCAAAAATCGATTTGCAAACAAGGAGCATGACTACCAGCAAGATGACAGATACAAAAGACACAGCTTGGCCGATCCCAGGTGCAATACATATAACAGTGACTTTATTGAGCCCTCTAGTTACATGTACGCATCTTTACCTAGAAGACAGAAAGTCTGCAACGTGTCCGCAAACGAGAATCCCAGAAATGCAGCGTACACACCAAATTTCAAAGAGGACCAGAGGTCCGTCTCACATCATGATTTCAAAAAGGCAGATGAGAGCAAAACTACCTCAGGAAATAAATGGCAAGAGCCTCCCTCGAGAACTGTGTCAGCAACGCTTCTGGACACGGAGGACAGTCAGCCTCCGAAACCAAACAGCGCATCATCGCAGCGCTTCTTGAAAAAGAGCACCAAGAAAATAAAATCCCTTCTAAACATCCCACAAAAGAGAGACAGCTCCCCGAAAGGAAATAACTCAGAAAGTCTCAAAATGGGAAGCAGCACAGATACGATTCTCTCAGATTATGATGACACTGTGCAAGGCAAGAAACACCAGGGTAGCACTGCCAATTCCACCAAGTCCGTTGAGAGCAGCAGACTGAAGCGAGTTAATGGGAAGATCCCTGGAGCTGAGAATCACTCTCCTGGCCTGGCGGGAGAGGCATCTGCACCTCGGTTTATCACCGAAGAGCTTCATCCGTCTCACACACCTGCAAGTGCAGAGACTTCCAAAACACAGGAACAATCCACGGTCGTTTCTCAGAACGAGAAGACAGACTCGACACTAACCAGATCAGATCTGGTGTCAAAGCAACAAGTATCAGTAAACAGGCTGTATAGCAGATTTGAGCCACTTTGCTCATTTGAAAGCAGGCGTCCCACAGCAGGCCAGCCTGCCTATGTACCTGCACAGAGTCACGTAAGCGAGAAAACAAGGAATTCTGTCTTTTTAAGAAGACAGCCCATGAATGATCATAGCAGTTACACAAACCAGCAGACGCAGGGACATGACAATAGAATTGGCCGTTTCATTCAAAGAGTTGGAAATTTAATTCATAAGAATAAGTACTGAAATAACTAGTGAAATGATGTTGAAACTGAAGCGTGTCATTTCTGCACCACTATATTGACCAAATGGAATTACAAAAATTGCACAAATAAGTATTTTCAAACAGGTTTCTAAATAAGCACTATTCTCCACTTTTCAATGGTCAGACTAACAGATAGTCCTGCCCCTAACTATTGCCAAGGTTGTTATGTCAGACTGGCTGGGATGCTCGTGCTCAATGGCTTGTTGAAACTGTCATGGCATATTAAACTGGGATAGGAGAAAAAAAATTCAGATCCTAAAAAATTACACATTTTGGCTTTGAAAATGTGCAACAGTGATATTGACTTGAATGCATTATTGCTAATGCCAGTGTTGAAGGTTTGCAATATAACTGGTGGAAAATTCTGCAAGCACTGCTACACTGTTACTTTGTAGTAGCTTTTGTTTTATTATTATTAATATTATTTGTACAGTTAAAAGGAATGTTTTGTGTTGGGATAATGGGCAGACTGGGTTAATTATTTCTGTTACTTGAGTCATTGCCACTTGAAACATTACCTAAGGAAAAAAACACACCAACTTTTGTCTGCTTACAAGCTGTAGTAAACCATCCGTACAACTTTAAATTGCACTTCAGCCTGGACAAATGCTTCCCAGAGATATCCCAGATTGTTTAAAGTCTACATTGAAATGCTGGAACACATACAAGATATATAATGTCGGTTTGTGGGTAATTGGTGCTTAGCTATTGTTAAGATTGTTTGTGTCATGATTGATCCAAAACAGTTCTCTATTAAATATGTGCATTAATGAGTCTCATTTCACAAAGTGCACATGTACAGTACAATGTATACTGAACAAACAATATCAAAACGCTATTCTCTTACTACAGTTGGACTTTTTTTTTTTTGCACACAAATACAGTCACTATTGCTTGTGTCCCAACAGGCTACTTACCAAATAAATTAATGGTCATGACACTGATGTTGAAACTGAATTGTGATGTGAGGAACAGGAAGATAATCATGCAATTTACTCACTTGTTTGAGTTTACTAACAGCAAGTTTGATAACAGCTTATATTGTGTATATAACACATATAACAGCTTTAATTAATGTAGTAAGTATTCCTGGACTTCATACTGACAGCTACTAGTGAGGATGCAGCATCATGCAAAAGCAAAAGCAAGTCCTTCAAGGGTGTGTTAACGAGAATCGGCTGGTCATGGCTTTCCTAAGGTGATTCATCCCAAAAGCCAAGCAGCTTTTATTAGGCTACTGAAATGACTGGACTCCTCATCTCTTGTGCACATCAGTTTGAGCATATCTGTTAAATTTACTGTTAATTTATTTGGAGGTAAAACATTTTTAATGACAAAAGTGGACCTATTCTGTTGCCCATGGATTACAGTTTTCTTTTGTCATTATATAAAGGTATAATTGGGAAGAAAAAACAAGCTAATTCAGTTATATTCTTATCTATCTTTAAGCACACAGTTATGTTGCTGGAACTGCTTTAGCAGGTTCTAGCATTAGTGCCTTATTCAACAAACTCTCATGACATGAGTTTTTATTTTAAAATGAGTTTGCATTTTTTACCGTTTTTTATAATCAAACTGTATTTGTTTAAATTTCATATGCTATACAAATATTTTGCTTGAATTCTTAAGAAATCTTACATTTCTTACAAACTTGGTGGCTCAGGAAGTAAAGTGTTGTGTTAGGGGTAGTTGTGAACTTGGAACACGAAGGTCGTGGGTTTGATTCTCGGTACCGGCAGGAAATGTAGGTGGGGGTAGTGAATGAACAGCACTCTCTTCCACCCACATTACCCATGACTGAGGTGCCCTTGAGCAAGGTACCGAACCCCCAACTGCTCCCAGGGCACTGCAGCAAAAATGGCTACCCACTGCTCTGGGTGTGTGTTCACGTTGTGTGTGTGTGTGTTCACTACTCACTGCTGTATGTGTGCCCTTGGATGGGTTAAATGCAGAGCACAAATTCCGAATATGGCTTCCAAAAGTAGTATACTTCAAGTTTATTTTATGAAGTATACTTAAGTAAAGTTCAAGTATATTTTTCAGTATACGTTATGTAGTAAGTATACACATATACTTGTACTAGTAGTATACTTGTAAGTGTACTATTTCAATACTCCTTGGGACTAAATTGGCTCACTTTCTAGTATATAAAAGTATACTTTTAGGTATACTTTAAGTATAACAGTAGTAAACTTTGAGTACACAACTAGTTTACATCTATGTTTTTAGTTTGTACTGCAACTATACTAAAAGTGAACTTATAGGTATACTGATAGTTTACTAATTAAATACTTGTAGCATTTTTAATACACTTTGAAGTATAATCTTAGTAAACTACTAGTTTAGTAGTAGTATACTCGTAAGTTTTCTTTAAGTGAACTTTACATCATATTTTAAGTATACTACTATGTCCCTATTTAGGTATTAATTTGCATATATTTTGTTATATGAATATCTGAACATACAAAACATCAAAATAAAGAACAGGGTATCTACTTGTAAACAAAAAAAATTTATTCTAGCTTCATGCATTCTTTTTTGAAACACTTGAATGTGGGTAAGTTTTATAAATAAAAAAATAAAGAAATACACAAGATTATTATCAAAAAGTTGAAAAATGACTGAATGATAATCGAAACGTAGATAAAGTCGATCAACACCCCACAGCTTGACAGTCATTATTACCTCTTCATTGGTCGACATTTTATTCCATAACGTTACACAGTTTTGATGCTGTTTTATGTCTGATGATGGTGTTAGAATACATGTGGAAGCATCTGTTGTTTCATTTTTTTCGTCTCTTGTGTTTTGGAAATTCTGAACAGAAGATGTGTACTAGCGCCCCCTACCGTATAACAATGAAAACATTCTCGGAGCACAAGTATAGCTCAAATATATTAAGACTTTTTCTAAATATAAGTCAAGTATACTTAAATGTCATTTTAAGTATATTTCTGAGAAGTACATAAAAATTAGACTGAAAGTATACTTTCCTATTTTTAGTTTAAAAGACGTATACTAATAGCACACTTGAATAAACTTATTTTTCGTAAGGGTTAACATACTTGGCTACACATTACTTCACTTCAATGTGCTTGCTATGCAACAATGTATGCTCATGATGTTAATGTTAATGCTTAGAATACTGTAATAGCTGATTGTCCACATTTAGCAGTAAAATATATCTGTGAGTACCATCCAGGAATGAATGGTAAAGTCCAGGTAGATGCAGATGCAGCTAAAGTAGTTAATCTAGTGGTTTATTATGGAAGACCAGGAGATACAGATGTTGATCCACTGAAATGCCAAGTGTTTCTTGGCACATGGCGCAGTTTGTAGACACTGGGCAGCAACATCAAGATGGGCCTGAACTGGATCTGGTCAGCTCTAGTAGCCTCTAGTTATGTAACCAAATGCAAAAAGACTTGAATTAGCCTAAGATACCATTCAGTTAATTTATATCAGAGTTTGCAATTTTGCACTTAATCAGATACAGTATAGAATATGAATTTGGTGTACTGTCCGAGGAGAGAGCTCAAAGCTCAAAATTTGACTTAAACCCAAAGTACTCCCCCCATCCTTGAGAAGGAAAGGAAAAAATAAGAGAGAGGAGCTGGGGTGGAGGAGGGATGCTGGAAAGCTGTCGTGGAACAGAGGTATGTTGGCTCTACATATATGAATGTGGTAGCTAATTCGTATTAATTCTTAAGAAATCTCAGTCGTGTTTTGTTTATGCTCCTCTAGGATTAAGTTTAGGGATGCACTTTCATACTGTGCATAATTTCAGAGTAGCTTTTACGGTGAACTGGAATTCTTGCACATTTCTATTTGACAACCTCTTTCAACAGTAAAAATTTATTTATTCATATGTAAATCCTTTGAAAGAACAGAGGATTAATTTGTGCTTATCAAGGCAATGACATGTCAACCTCATATTTTATATCTTTTACAAAATGGTTGTGTCTATATGACCATATCACACATTTCTACCAGCATCAAACTAGAAACATAAATGCTTACAAGATCCACCTTGGTGTGTCACAGAGGTCATGAATGCATTGACTGCTTATCCATCGCCAGATGTTTGGCCGCTTGTTTTAGCCATTTTGTGTCCATCGCATTTCAGCTTGCATGCTGATAGACTTCAACAGTATTCCCTCAATGTCATAATTTACAAATATTTATTAAAATGATTAAACATAAAAAGTATTTTTTTAAAAATTTGGATTTTTTTGCAGTGTGACATCCAATTTGTATTCACAGAATACAATTCACATGGGTGAAAGTATACTTTCCTATTTTTAGTTTAAAAGACGTATACTAATAGCACACTTGAATAAACTTATTTTTCGTAAGGGTTAACATACTTGGCTACACATTACTTCACTTCAATGTGCTTGCTATGCAACAATGTATGCTCATGATGTTAATGTTAATGCTTAGAATACTGTAATAGCTGATTGTCCACATTTAGCAGTAAAATATATCTGTGAGTACCATCCAGGAATGAATGGTAAAGTCCAGGTAGATGCAGATGCAGCTAAAGTAGTTAATCTAGTGGTTTATTATGGAAGGCCAGGAGATACAGATGTTGATCCACTGAAATGCCAAGTGTTTCTTGGCACATGGCGCAGTTTGTAGACACTGGGCAGCAACATCAAGATGGGCCTGAACTGGATCTGGTCAGCTCTAGTAGCCTCTAGTTATGTAACCAAATGCAAAAAGACTTGAATTAGCCTAAGATACCATTCAGTTAATTTATATCAGAGTTTGCAATTTTGCACTTAATCAGATACAGTATAGAATATGAATTTGGTGTACTGTCCGAGGAGAGAGCTCAAAGCTCAAAATTTGACTTAAACCCAAAGTACTCCCCCCATCCTTGAGAAGGAAAGGAAAAAATAAGAGAGAGGAGCTGGGGTGGAGGAGGGATGCTGGAAAGCTGTCGTGGAACAGAGGTATGTTGGCTCTACATATATGAATGTGGTAGCTAATTCGTATTAATTCTTAAGAAATCTCAGTCGTGTTTTGTTTATGCTCCTCTAGGATTAAGTTTAGGGATGCACTTTCATACTGTGCATAATTTCAGAGTAGCTTTTACGGTGAACTGGAATTCTTGCACATTTCTATTTGACAACCTCTTTCAACAGTAAAAATGTATTTATTCATATGTAAATCCTTTGAAAGAACAGAGGATTAATTTGTGCTTATCAAGGCAATGACATGTCAACCTCATATTTTATATCTTTTACAAAATGGTTGTGTCTATATGACCATATCACACATTTCTACCAGCATCAAACTAGAAACATAAATGCTTACAAGATCCACCTTGGTGTGTCACAGAGGTCATGAATGCATTGACTGCTTATCCATCGCCAGATGTGTGGCCGCTTGTTTTAGCCATTTTGTGTCCATCGCATTTCAGCTTGCATGCTGATAGACTTCAACAGTATTCCCTCAATGTCATAATTTACAAATATTTATTAAAATGATTAAACATAAAAAGTATTTTTTTAAAAATGCTTTTCCAGGCACAATTAAATTCTGTCTTTGGATTTTTTTGCAGTGTGACATCCAATTTGTATTCACAGAATACAATTCACATGGGGTAGCGGTATAAGTAAGTATATATATATATATATATACTTGAGTGTGTGAGTGTGTGTGTGTGTGTATGTGGGTGGGTTAAAACCATTAGTTATGATTTGGCTTAAACCTTAAGTTTTCATTTAATATTAATTAAAAGGTTTACTTTCCAAAAGACAAAAACATAAAGTGGAAAAAGGGGTTGCCAAACTCCTAGAGGGCAACCTGCTCCAACACACATACCTTTAGTTTTCAAATATAATCCAGGCCTTGATTAACTTGATCAGATGCATTTAATCAAGGCTGAAGATGAACTCTCCAGATACTGAGGGTACGTTTACACAACAACGATGTGCTATAAAAGTAAAAGGTTTCAGTTTGCAAATCTTGCATACAAATAACGTTGTCAAAACAATCCCTGTTCACATAGATCTGCGAAAATGACTAAAACATGTATTATTCATGCCAGGCCAGAAGCTGGCAATGCTACTTTGTAAAGAAACCCTACACACTTGCGCACATACCTACACATAATACACATGGCATCATTTTCACAAATTCATGTTTTTGTAGTTTATGATAATGTTGTTTCGGTTTCTAAAATTTGCACTTTGAAACCCATTTTTAAAAGTTTGCATTTTGAGGCCCCCAAAACGCTGTTGTTGGGTAAATGAACAGCTAAAATGCACAACAAGTGCCATATAAATGTCATATAAATGGCACCCCCGCCAGAGTGTTGGATTTACATGGTTTAATCATGTGCATCAGTTCCACAAATAAATTAATTGAGTAACACAAACATAATTTGATCACATAACTTGCACAACGTCAAATGAAGTTATTTTGAAGTGACCACATTAAGAAGTCTCAAAGTGATTTTACATGGTTCCCTGATAGGATTTGATCCAATAAAGTTTACATATGCCCTCAGCCTTAAAAAAGCTCCTGTCTTTAGTTTTTACCACAATGGTAACGCAATGTAACTGAAACAGATCTAAATCCCAACATAACTGAACTCTAAACTCTATGAAGTTTCTCAAACCCTCCCTCCTTTTTAAGACACTTCATTCAGTATGATTTATATGCTGTTTTCCTCATGGAAGCCACATTTACGGGTATTACTATCCTTGTTGGGAACATTTGAACCCCATAACGTAGGGAATACCAGGCACACACACACACACACACACAGGTTTACATTTGTGAAAAGTGGGGACATCCCATAGGCGTAATGTTTTTTATAATGTACAGACCGTATATGCTATTGCCCTACACCAACCCTACCCCTAAACCTACCCCTCACAGGAGACTTTGTGCTATTTCAGATTTTCAATACACTTCATTCTGTGTGATTTATAAGCGTTTTGAAAAGTGGGGACATGGGGTAATGTCCTGAAAAGTCACCTTCTCCTTGTAATACCTGTCATACCTTTGTCATTATACAAATGTATGTCCTCATTTGTCACAAAAATGCGCACACACAAAGACATATGCCTGTTTGTTTGTTGGCTTTTTACAACTTAATTACACCATAAACAAAAGCTAAAAAATAATAGGCCTAGCTTATATCTTTGCAATCCTTTATTTTACTGAGTTTGTGCTTTTTCATTTTGTCTTTTTATTTTTAATTGTAAACATTTTTTACTTCATTTTTAGCTCTTCAACGCAGTTTGGAACAACTACACTGTGGGCAATGGAATCTTTTGGACTGTGAGCGTCAAGCCTTTTTCCCCCTAGCCACTACAACATTCCCAAGCCAATACATACATTACATACATACATACATAAATAAATAAACGAACAAAATAAGTGAATAAATAAATAAATAAACCACAGTCAGTAAATTTATAGCCAGTATGTGTTCTGCACATCAACACTCTGGTGTCAAGTGAAAATACAATTTAAACAAAACGGCATTTATTATTATTATTATTATATGGGGAGTGTTAAAATGCACTTTAAATGGCACGGTCGTTTCACCTTTTTAGTGTATAACAGGTAGGCTATAATAAGGCTCCATTTATTATGCAACATAGGTCTGACATCTATACAGTAACATAAACATGAGTATCCTCATGAGATACAAAGAACCGTGCAGCAATCACTTGATGCATTCTGTAGGTTCTGACTTCTCAGTCTTGCTAACTAATTGGTTATAGGCTGAGAGGTCCACAGTGCGTCACAATGCTCTCCAACTCTCAGTCTTCTGCTCTTCTCCCTCTCTCTCCCCTCACTCACGCAGTGTCAGCCATCCGCGATGCTGGAGAAAGAGCCCGGCTCTGCGCCAAACATGTCTGGGATCACCGCTAATGACGCCTGTAATGACTGTTTAACATCAGCGCAGCATCTGAACTCCACGGAAATCCACTCCCATTCTCACATCGATGAAGATGATGAACTTCTCAAGTACATCTGGAGGGAGTATTTGCATCCTAAACAGTATGAATGGGTGCTCATAGCTGGATATATCATAGTTTTCCTTGTGTCTCTGGTCGGAAACACCTTGGGTAAGTAGGCTAAGTTTGAAACGCGCAAGTAACTCAGAACAATTTATTTCAGCTGTGCTTTAAAATGTTTTACTGTCAGACGAATACCGGTCTACAGGTTTGTCCATCATGTTTGCTACATTGCTTTGCGCGTGGGATCATATTATAACTCAGAAAATGTTATAGAAAATAATTTCTCTTCTCTGCTTAAAAAACAGTCATATTCATTATGTGAACAACTGTACTGAGTTCAGATCTTTAAAGTCGTTAACGCTACTAATGAATTTTAATTGGGCTGCAATTGTTTATTTGGTTTATTTGCAGTTTCTGCTAGTTTAAGATTTAAGAATAGTTGCATCCTCGCATGCACAAATTATGGGCCATAAATGCATCTACAGTTTTAACAAAATGCCAAGCCTTCAGCTTTCTTTCTTCCTTGACATTTAATCTTTTTTATCCAGAGTCCTCTGGCGAATAAATTTCAAGTGCTGCATTGCTCTTTTACCACATACTATGTGATGGATTTGTGGAAATTTGGTTGAAAGACTGTATGAATGTAATACTGTGCTTTAAAATATTTTGTATGCCACTGAGGATGGCTCAGAATCATTTGGTTGTCACTTTTCTCAAAGTAAAAATGTCGACATTTGAAGTTTTCTCAAGGAATTTAGAAATACGATGAACGCCCCAATGATCTGGATATCCGAGGTAATTGGTTAACTAATTTTGACATATTAATCATGGGTCCCTTGAAATGTTATTCGACTTAGAATTTTTTATTCACATTTTTCATGTGCTATTCTCTTTAAAGGTGCAGTGAGTGTTTTTTGTTGCATCAAACAGAATTGCAGTCTACCTCAGCCAAAGAGTTTTGGACCTGTTATCCAACAAACAGGACGGATTGAAACGACACACTTCACTTTAAAGGAATATTTGGCACGACAAGTCCAAGGCTAAACTCTGGCTGAAATTCATGGCTAAAGTCCTCTGAAGCTGTGTGATTTCTTTGGGTGAGAAGTCGTTATTTGGTGGTAATATTTCCATTCACCGGAGCCCTCAAATCATATATTGTACTTATTTTTATTTGTGCTTTATTTAGATGTTAAGTCTAATTGTGATACAAGACCTCTTCCAGGAATTCCAATTGAAGATGGCAGCTACAGTTTTCATATAAAAAATGTCACATATTTATGCATAAATGCAAACATAGAAACAACATAGGAAAAATAGCAAAAGAAGAAAGACATACAGGTCATATTAGCGATATCCATAAATAGCCATTTCACCCCAGGTCAAGGATTACGGAAAACAGCAACATGTTTCCAGTTTGTATAGGGCATTCAAAGAGGAGAGTGTTTGTAAGGTAATAGTATGCTGCAGCTCATTCCATGTGCAGGAAGCATAAAGAGACGGTTTTACTAAGCTCACAGGAGACATTTCGGTGAATCAGGGTGCAGATGTACTGCTATAATTGCAAGGATAAAAGGCTGGGGATGTAAGTAGCTGCTTTATCTAATAATGTCTTGGCAATAAATGGTAACAAGTTGTTCTTTGATGTAAAGAGGAGCAGCCTCCAGAGATACTGTGGTCAATGCAGGCATTTGTTACAAAGCGTTATGCAGTACGATAGGCAGAAAACAATTGTTAAGCAAGGATGAAATTGCATGTATGTAAATCATATTACCATAGTCTAACACAAACTTTCTTTCTGGCCCCAAATGTGTCGCTGAAGTCAAATGTTGTTGTTTGCCTTTGCGTCTTGTGACCATTGATGTGAAGCTTAATGCAAATGTCTAATATTTGATTTGAGAGCTGTGACAGATTGAGATTTTCAGTGGATAACAGCCTAAATTCTGTCTGCTCCTGTATGTATGACTTCAAAAGAGTCTGCTATTTTGAAGCTTGTCTGATGCGTAGAAAAAATGGAAACCTTAAAATGGTTGCATCTAAATTAACTGGTTTTATTTAAATCATAATATTATTTACCTTCACTGAACCCAACATGTTTAACAAGTGTAATATTTATGGAATAAATCAGGCACAAATAGCAGAATTGCAGATTACCACTTTTTATCCACCTTATTCTTGCCGTAAAAATGGGCAAGACTGGGACTGGCTTCCGGTCTCATCCGTGTCCAGCTATCTTTAGCTGTACAAAACAGCTTGTTTTGCTGTTTGTTGTTGCAAATTGTTGTGTCTTACCTTATTAAATAATAAGGTATGTATTAATGTATTAATGTATTAATTCAAATTAATTGAATGTATTAATTCATCTTAATTATGAACACAGAGATATGATACGATATGATAAGATATTAACTCAACAGTGCAAAGGCCATTTTCCTTTTAAATTAATTTCCTTTACATCATCGAGTGCTCTACTATATATAAAAATGTTAGGTAAATTCACTTCAAGTATTAACATCTAAATGAAATGGTTTTACTAAAGTCAGAAATGTCATTTAATTTATTGACTGAATCAGAATGAATATGTCAGGCTACGCCAGTGAAAGTCTCTGAACATAGCTGGTTTTTACAGTGTACAAGACTTGCACACACACACACACACACACACACACAGGGGCGCATTTAGTGATTTGGGGGCCCCAGGCAAAATACAGGAATGGGGCCCTATACAATTTTACAATTTTACAACCTTGAGGTTTCTTTCACTGTTGCTCGCTGCTGCACGACCGTGTCCCATAGATGTGTCTAATCTTTTAGATTTTTCATGTACATGTTATAAATAAAGGATTTCTTTAATGAAATGCAAGTCAGTACACTTCAATCAAACCGCGATATGGACTAGTGTATGTGAATATTAAATAGCAAAAATACTATTTAGCTACTACAGATGACAACCGCGAGCGTTGCAGTGCTTAAATAGCAAACTAGCAAACGAAACGCCCGTCTGCGCCGTTCATTTCGTCACATTCCGCGTTACAGTAAATTCCGTTTTTATGAATAGATTCGGTCCCCATTTTCTACATCGCCCTACTTTTGATAAGAAGCACGTTCAAGACACGTACAGACGGTTGTCGTGGTAATGAACACCAGAGCAACCACTTGTGCGTCCGCACTGAACGCGCATCTCGCATTTAAAAAGCATTTTAGGGGGCCCTTGGCTTTTGGGGGCCCAAGGCGGTCGCCTATCTTTGCCTAAATGGTTAAGTCCGCCTCTGCACACACACACACACGTTTGTTTTTATGGTTTATGGGGACTCTTCATAGTTAGAGACACATTTTTACAGATCCTCTGATGGCTGGTTGGAATTCAGTACTCAGATACTCACTTCAGTACTCCCATATTGGATTAACAAACAAACATGATTCAAATAAAAATGAGAAAATTTGTCTCAAAAAGACCAGTGGCAAATTTACTTATAAATGCCATTTGCGCATTCTGACTGAATGATGAATTAATAATTATACGTTTTGTGTGTGCTGTCACAGTTGTTCTTGTCAGTTTTTAGAAATCACACAGGAGCCTCATATCATCATGTATTATTTCTAAAAATGCTGTTAATTTAAGCATTATTTATTTTTTTAATCAACACTTGAATGTAGGTAGGTTTCATAAAAAAAGCAACATTTGAGCAAAAAGCTGAGAAAATCAATTTTTTTATCAAATACTACATCTGGATCATATTCAGTAATATGATCAAAGCAAAGATGCAATAGATGGCTTCCATCAGCACTCCCAAAGTTTGCACAGGCCTTTACCACTTTCTGGATTGACATTTCACTCTGTAATATTAGGCAGTTTTCATTTATACGCGGTTAGTGTTGATGATCGCATTATTTTTCACATGCATTCATATTAGATCGCTCGTTTCTGCGTCTTCCTGGTCTGTGTTTTTGATCGGCACTTTCTAGACTCATTCAGGAGATGCTTAATAACGCCCCCTAGCGTATAACAGTGAAAACATGGAAACAAGAAAAATTCCATGTTTGGCAGGGAAGGAGTTAAAGGTGCAATAGGTTATTGTCTTCAGAAACATTTTTTGTTATGCTGGTTGAGAGTATCTTCACATCCCAATAGCAATCATTAAGTGGTCTAAATGTATGTATTTATATATTCTATGGAAGTCATAGGACCAAGAAATGTCCGAGCGTTTTAATTGGCTTTCGTACCTGACTGTCAACATAATGTATTTGCATGCCTCTGCGCATCCGGTTCGCACAGACAGGATACGTCTTCAGTGCGTTTACGTACGCTATTGCAGACAGAGAATGGCAGGCAAACATCAACAACCCGGTCTTCCTTCCTGGGATTGTACTACTTTTACTAACTGTGCTATAAAGTTTCTCACCGGTTAATGACATATGATGTATTGTATTAATGTTGTCTCTGGTCGTCTGGTCTGTGTGTGCGTTCATTCATTCAGGGGGCGTGGCTTTGGACTGCGATTTGCATTTTGGGAGGGTGGGACGTTCGCTTTCAGTGCTATCAGGCTAAAGTTAGCATTTTCCAAGATCTCCTAGTGCACCTTTAAAGGATTTAAACAGATTTAAGGGACTAAAAGAAAAAGAACAAGAATTTTTTTTTTTGCCATAAAGGCTTTTGAATAAAAGTGAATGTGTGCAAAATGCATTGAAAATGGCAAAATGTTTCGTGTCCTGTAAGATTCAGTTATTATTGACATGAATCAGGAAACGGACTCATTCTATATTTTCAGTTCAGAATGGTGAAATTTGACAAAGAAGTCAAGTTCGCATCACGGATATAATCATTTTACATCTCTGTCATAAAAAAAATGTGTAAAATATAAAATGTTTTGCTACTTGAGTATTACTATTTCACTAAAGCATTGCTTCGGAGTTCGTGTTCGGTCTCTGTGAACAGTAGAGCCCACCTTCTTTGATTTGATTGGCGTCTCTGTTGTAAACAGAAGCAGTTCCGGGCAGATGAGGTCGGCTTTGCGCATGCACCGCTCAGAAGTGATGCACGCGGAAGCGCAGGAGAGTTCAAAACAAAACAACGGTCAAGAATTAGAAGTACAAAACAAGGATTTGTAAAGAAGAATGTCGGAGGATTTCAATATAAGCCAAGAGGAGACTGGTTTTCCTTTGCTAAAGTAAGGAAACTTTGCTTCCTTTGCTCCTGTAAACAAACGTTGGTTTTCACGAGACTCACCGGCGCATGCACAGCGCTGACCTCATACGTCATCCACCCGGAACTGTACAACAGTGAGCGCAAGCTACATTAAAGTGATTATTAAGTTTTGAATAGGGATGTTTTTCGTACAAAAAAGCATCGATTTGCTACAGAAGGCCTTTGTTCAGCCCCCGGAGCCGTGTGAGACACTTTTTTAATGGATGAGCGCTTTTTATTTAACTTCTTTTGGACTGAAGCATGCAACACCTGCTGAGTGCCATGAAACAGCTTGAAAGATGAAAGACAATTTTTAATATAACTCTGACTGGATTCGTCTGAAAGAAGAAAGTCATATACACCTAGGATGACTTGAGGGTGAGTAATTTATGGGCTAATTTTCATTTTTGTGTGATCTAACCCTTTAATAGTCTTATACTCTCATATTTCAACTATCACATGTGCAATATAGAGAGACCAGGTCTAGTCATCACCTACCGCAGTGAATATTTCTAAAGGGAAGATTCAGTGTCCTTTTGACAATTTCACAGTGTAACAATCACCCTAATCTTTCCTACTACCTTGTTTGACCCATACTGTATTATCAGTTCATTCTTAATCATAGATGAATTCTGGGTTTGTTAATATTTCTTATTCAATACACATTAAGTTTGTATCTGATATCTCAGTTTACACATATTGAGTGATAGCAAGCATGGAGTTTGCATCAAACCATAATACATATGAACATGTTTAACAGCTAAATCCGAAATAATTCTATAATAAAATGTTAGTTTTGCAGTCCTGTTTGTTTTGTCCAGTGATTCAGCTGCTCAGTGCTGCGTGACACAGTGCAGATTTTCTTCTTTTTACAGTGACCTCTGAATGATTGATTCCATAAGTGCCACACTAAATATGCTAAATAAAATTAACATTAATCAGCTGATGTCACTTGACTGCTTATCTCTGAACAGTCAGTAATCCACAGCTATTTCATGTGTTATTCATGAGCCCCCCAGTCCTATCTTTACATTTACATTTATTTTCTGCACAAATGCTTTCTAAATAAACCCATTTACAGGAATGTGCATACAGCGTCATAACAATTACTTATCATCAGGCAGAACAACTGTATGTCAAGACAGCAGATTTAGTCTTTGATGATATAGACAATGAGTTCATGGAAATCAAGCTGTTCAAATCAGTTAAAGACATCAGCTCAAGTCTTTGTGCCTTTTTTAAAGTAAAATGTCCAGTGAGTGGTGCTGAAAACTTTTTACATTTTCTCCGAAACAGATAAGCATGTGGCAACATTTTTTCACGGTGGCTTTTGTGTGGCTGTACAGAAAGGAAATCTCTGTTGAGTGGCACTAAAAGGTTAATGCTCTTTTGTGCTTAAAAATAACATAGCCTTCCATCTACACTAAACCTAACCCATAGAGTTAACAAAAGCAAATGTGAGAAGAAAAGCATTTCCATTTAATCTTGCTTCTACAAGTCTCTGAGTTCTTTTGTTGAGTGTCATGACTCGTGTTTCACAAGATTCGTATTCCGAGCACTCAGCATCACAAACGCTGTATGTACAGGAATGTTTTCGGACCTTAAATCTAGGCATAGCCATTTTTTTCCAATAAACAAATGTTGCTGTTCATCACTATGATGTTTGTTAATTATATTTAAATTCACACCCTAATTGAGATCCTCAGTAGTTTTGTTCTAGACATTTTTTTTTTTATTATTTAAAAATAAACTTAAATGTTGGTTATTTAAAGGTTACTTTGGCTGCAGTTTTAGCAGCCACAAAGTGGTCCTAAAGGTGCCTTTCTTTTCAGTCTGTTTTGCAGTTTGGAAAAACCATCACATGCGCACTGTGACCAACTACTTCATCGTGAACCTGTCCTTCGCAGACATCCTGGTCACAATCACATGTCTTCCTGCGAGTCTTGTGGTGGACATTACAGAAACCTGGTTCTTTGGACAGACCCTGTGCAAGATACTACCTTACTTACAGGTGAGGAAGCTGACAGTGTATGTACTTTTGGCACTATATTTGATTTTATTTTATTTTATAGGGAAGCCCTTTCAAAATGAAGTTTCAAGTGTTTTGAGATCTGTACATTTGTGAATTATGACACCTTTGATCTTGAACATCTATTACTTCTGACACATCAGTCGACAAAGCAGCAGATTTTACTGCTAGAGGCTGTTTCTGCGTTTTTTAAGTGATTGCTTTGATTTGCATCAGTCGATGGAACTGATAGAGTTCCTGGAGATGACAACATGCTCCTCTGGTCATTTTTTAAGATCACATTTACTTAACCTTCTTTCTTGGAAGGACCTGATGGATGGACTTCAATAGTCCAGCTGTCATATCCTTCACAGTTTGAATGCTATGAGTTCCGTTGTTTCTTCTATATTCCTGATAGTCATGGTTATCTTCCCCAGTTGGATGACTGAATATTAATGAGAGTTTTGAAGTTATCAAGACTGAAGGAGCAGCTGTGAGCCATGGATGCAGCTGCTTCAAGTGTTGATATGTGCCTGAATAAAATCACTTGTTTCTAATCACATTCGTGCCTTTTGATTCTCAAAGAAAGTCACATTGATTGATGCCAATATAATGTAGGATGGTTGCATCTTGCAAATGCGTGCCAGACACTTCTTTGAGCTGATGTTTATCATGAAGCCAGAACATCAAATGTAATTTTACTTGAGCAGGACTGGAGTATGGAAAAAGTCTAATATAGATGCTATCCCAAAGCGTTCATGGAATCGCTGTACGGTGCACTTCAAAAGCATATCTGTTAAAAAGCGCCCATCCATAAAAAAAGTGTCTCACACGGCTCCAGGGGGTGAACAAAGCTTCTGATAACAGAAGACATGCAATGAAAATCAAGCGATAATCATGTAATCTGATGTCCTATTGTTTTTAAATAGGGTCCTCTTCTTTTAGAAATGGAATTTCAACAATCCACATTACCATTGTAGCTTATAGCACAACTGAAAATATATATTTATCCGTAAATCAAAGGAGACCAATCTGGACTGCTTCAGCTACAGCGCAGTGCGTGCATGCGTTCCTGCTGCTCGTTGATGTTGGTCTTCATTTAAAATCTTTCCAGGCCATTTTCTGGATTTTCATTTATGCATTTGGTGGCATGATTATCACTGCTCCCCTTTCTTTTCTTTTTTTTTAGAAAATTGATGTTTTAGACCAGTGTTTCCCAAAGGGGGGTCATGAAGGAATTCCAGGGGGTTCGTGAGTTGATGAAAAACTAATAATGAATTACATTGAATTTAAAAATAAAAATAAATAAATGGGGCTGCATGATAATCGTGATATGATCCACTGTATTCAGTGTCTCAGAGCAGCTTGGTTCACAGTAAATGCAGTGACTCCACAAACATTTTGTGGACAGAAGTTGACAGCATTTCACCAGTATTTCACCAAAATAAAAGCTCATTAATTTCTGACTGTGGACGGAGACACTATCACAAATAAAAAGCGAGTTCACTTTAAAGTCCAGCTACTAAGTCAAAATAAAACACTAATACTAATTGCATGTTATGTGACCATTTACCAACATCAGAGAACCGTGAACATGCAAATGTGTTGTTGAATTATTAAAAGTGTAACTATTAAACTTTAAGGAAATAGTTCAAGAAAATATTTCATGTCTAAGGGCTTTGGCTGGCAAAAAAAGTTAAAACAGCACCCCTGTTTTAGACCAATCATCATTTGTAATTTCATCAGATTCACAGATTAGGCTTGTCAGATGTAATTTTTAGGAAAAAAAAAATTCACCTAATTTCTGGGGGCAAAAACTGCAGCAACATTCACTTGGTCATGTCTACTCTGCAGTACTTTTGCACACAGACCCACACATGACATGTGGAAAAAATAAATATCGTGGCCACCAATTAAGAATTTGTTCCCACCACTTATTATTTTTTTTCCCATTTTAGTTAAATTGTGGCCATGTATGATACATTGTTTCATGTGCAGAGCTCTATACATTTTAACCCTGTTACTTAAAAAATAAAACTACACTTCGATGCACACAGTTAAGCAAAATGCAGTATACATTAGTTTTAAGCTTTTGCATCTCTCCCTATCCATCTTGTGCAAAAACATATACAATAACACTTCATTTGAACATTTACTGTATTCAGGCTAATGCAAAGCATGCTGAGAACTACAACTCTCCTGCAACTCATTTAGTTTGAGTTCAGCTGAATATACAGTGGGGCAAAAAAGTATTTAGTCAGCCAGCAATTGTGC
>NW_015505420.1:2948-10199 GCF_001515645.1 Sinocyclocheilus grahami | reverse complement strand
GAGTTTTGAAGTTATCAAGACTGAAGGAGCAGCTGTGAGCCATGGCTGCAGCTGCTTCAAATGTTGATATGTGCCTGAATAAAATCACTTGTTTCTAATCACATTCGTGCCTTTTGATTCTCAAAGAAAGTCACATTGATTGATGCCAATAAAATGTAGGATGGTTGCATCTTGCAAATGCGTGCCAGACACTTCTTTGAGCTGATGTTTATCATGAAGCCAGAACATCAAATGTAATTTTACTTGAGCAGGACTGGAGTATGGAAAAAGTCTAATATAGATGCTATCCCAAAGCTATCCCACTTCAAAAGCATATCTGTTAAAAAGCGCCCATCCATAAAAAAAGTGTCTCACACAGCTCCAGGGGGTGAACAAAGCTTCTGATAACAGAAGACATGCAATGAAAATCAAGCGATAATCATGTAATCTGATGTCCTATTGTTTTTAAATAGGGTCCTCTTCTTTTAGAAATGGAATTTCAACAATCCACATTACCATTGTAGCTTATAGCACAACTGAAAATATATATTTATCCGTAAATCAAAGGAGACCAATCTGGACTGCTTCAGCTACAGCGCAGTGCATGCATGCGTTCCTGCTTCTCGTTGATGTTGGTCTTCATTTAAAATCTTTCCAGGCCATTTTATGGATTTTCATTTATGCATTTGGTGGCATGATTATCACTGCTCCCCTTTCTTTTCTTTTTTTTAGAAAATTGATGTTTTAGACCAGTGTTTCCCAAAGGGGGGTCATGAAGGAACTCCAGGGGGTTCGTGAGTTGATGAAAAACGAATAATGAATTACATTGAATTTAAAAATAAAAATAAATAAATGGGGCTGCATGATAATCGTGATATGATCCATTGTATTCAGTGTCTCAGAGCAGCTTGGTTCACAGTAAATGCAGTGACTCCACAAACATTTTGTGGACAGAAGTTGACAGCATTTCACCAGTATTTCACCAAAATAAAAGCTCATTAATTTCTGACTGTGGACGGAGACACTATCACAAATAAAAAGCGAGTTCACTTTAAAGTCCAGCTACTAAGTCAAAATAAAACACTAATACTAATTGCATGTTATGTGACCATTTACCAACATCAGAGAACCGTGAACATGCAAATGTGTTGTTGAATTATTAAAAGTGTAACTATTAAACTTTAAGGAAATAGTTCAAGAAAATATTTCATGTCTAAGGGCTTTGGCTGGCAAAAAAAGTTAAAACAGCACCCCTGTTTTAGACCAATCATCATTTGTAATTTCATCAGATTCACAGATTAGGCTTGTCAGATGTAATTTTTAGGAAAAAAAAAATTCACCTAATTTCTGGGGGCAAAAACTGCAGCAACATTCACTTGGTCATGTCTACTCTGCAGTACTTTTGCACACAGACCCACACATGACATGTGGAAAAAATAAATATCGTGGCCACCAATTAAGAATTTGTTCCCACCACTTATTATTTTTTTCCCCATTTTAGTTAAATTGTGGCCATGTATGATACATTGTTTCATGTGCAGAGCTCTATACATTTTAACCCTGTTACTTAAAAAATAAAACTACACTTCGATGCACACAGTTAAGCAACATGCAGTATACAGTAGTTTTAAGCTTTTGCATCTCTCCCTATCCATCTTGTGCAAAAACACATACAATAACACTTCATTTGAACATTTACTGTATTCGGGCTAATGCAAAGCATGCTGAGAACTACAACTCTCCTGCAACTCATTTAGTTTGAGTTCAGCTGAATATATTAGATATATATTATTGAGTTCATGCTACTTTTTTTATAAGTACAATGAGCTAGTAATAGTTGAGCAAATTTTACAAATTTTATTAAAGGGGTCATATGATGCGATTTCAAGTTTTCCTTTCTCTTTGGAGTGTTACAAGTTGATTGTGCATAGATAAGATCCCTGAAGTTGCAAAGAACTTTTTTATCAAAGTTAAGACTCTGCCACGCCCCCCTAAAATGGCACGTTCTAACACGCCCCCACATATCTACCTCACTATGTGGAAATATTACCATAATGCAGCCCAAATGTGCACGCAAAGAAAGAAGGCGTGGTTTCAGTAACCGCAGTTAGTGTTGAAGCAGCATGTCAGGGAGACGCTGTGTGTTTCTAGGCAAAAGCAAAAGCACTTTATTTGGCCTTTCGAAAGTAGATGCATTTAGGAATCTAAGATTGCTTACAACAGAACAGCAATGCATTTTATGGACGACTGTTTCGTGAACCTAGGAGAGGAGGTAATTCTGACTTTGCTATGACAATCTGGCGCTTCTGAATCAGCTACTGTTTTGTTATTAGTTTAAGTATTTGCAATTGACTGTGAGAGAGAGAGAGAGAGAGAGAGAGAGAGGGAGAGGGAGGGGGAGAGGGGGGAACTCACATCACAGTGGAGTCAGCTGTCTTAACCGTGGCTTGTGTACTGCACACATACCAGCTTCATCACTGTGTCTGTCACGCGACTCTGTTCCCCTTTCGGGCTCTGTCTTTACATTTATTTTGAAAGATGAAGCTCGCGATTATGGTAAGGGGCGTTACATTTCCGACGAGTGCTTGCGGTGTTCGGCCAATCACAATGCACTGGGTCAGCTGGCCAATCAGAGCAGACTGCGCTTGTCGGAAGGAGGGACTTTGTAGAAAACGAAGCGTTTGAGAGAGGCGGGGCATAGAGGACCTACAATAATGTACAGTATCTGAAAAATAATGTGTTTTTTGAACATTAAAGCATGTCAACATATTCTGTTACACCAAATACACAAAATAATGATCTTTAAAAAAGCATCATATGACCCCTTTAAGTTTCACTGTTTGGTTTTACAGTGTAATCCATTGTTAATGCATGCATGCATTTGTTACCAAATTCATCAAGAAAATGGATGGGATATTACAAAGGTAGAATGGAAATGATATTGAGGACATAAGACACAACTACACATTTATTACCACCTAAAGTTTCTAAGAAAACATGTTTCATTTGAAACATTTCAATTAAAGAAAGGAAGGAAGAAATAATTGTAATATTTCAAATAATTGTATGAATTTTTTCATGACAGAAATTCAGAGCCCTCAGTGATTTGAAAAAAGTCTGAAAGTTCACTTAAAAATTAAGTTAACTTAACCATGATATTTTGATTAAATAAAACTGTTAATTTGTGAGTTGCTCATCTAGTATATTAGATAGTAACATATGAACTTGAAAAAGACAGTGCACTCTATGGCAGGAATGACTCTTTTATGTGTATTTGGGATGCATGCATTTAAAGAATTTTAGCAATATGTGTGTGTCCAGTTAGGAACATTACAGAAAATGGTTTGTACAAATTTGGAAGCTCTAGTTTTTCTAAAACTTAATGCATTATTTTGAAAACGTGTACGTTCTTTGTCTGGCCATAATTCTTGTCTAACACTGTGGTTTTTGGGATTTCATCCTCTGTCTGTTGTCTTCCAGACAATCTCTGTGTCTGTATCGGTTCTGACACTGAGCTGCATTGCCCAAGATCGCTGGTACGCTATCTGCCACCCCCTGAAATTCAAGAGTACTGCCAAAAGAGCCCGCAAGAGTATCGTTCTGATCTGGCTGGCATCCTGCGTCATCATGATTCCACAAGCCATTGTCATGGAATGCAGCAGTCTGCTCCCAGAGCTCACCAACAAAACCAGCCTGTTCACCGTGTGTGATGAGCAGTGGGCAGGTAAGAGATCCTTTTACTACTGAAACCTCTCCTATCAAGACACGGTGGGGCTATATACCATTTTAGACAGGCCATTTATTTTTGCAGCGTGAGTGCTGGGAGATAGTAAGGTTCAAGCACTTATCTACTGCAACCTGTAGAACATAGTTTGTGGCTGAAATGATCTTCTCTCCACAACAGTGTTCAGTTCAAACCAATCAAATCAAAGATTTTAAGAACAAAGTTCTATGTTTTTAGTACATAACAGAACATATGATGCCTACCTGTATTTAAAAAAATACATCACAATAAACATAAAGATCTTTCAAAGTTGTCTTTATTTACCGTAAGTAAATTAAACATTGACAACATGTTTTATCTTGTGAAAATTCTACTCTCATAGAATAGCTAATAGTGAAACAAAAACATTTAAAGTTGTTCAAATGCATTTTTGTGTCTAACTGTGTATTGGTCAAAATGTACTTTGTATTCAAATATTTTGGGATGGGTTTTGAACATGCAGTGAAACCATCATATCCTCTTTTATGTTTTAGAATTAGTCACTTCATGTCAACGTACTGTTATGAATAATGAACGCCTCATACCGTGCATATTTTTTCAGTAAATTCTCCATTCAGTTTTATAAACTGTGAAATTTGTCAAAAGCAGCACTACAAATCAATGGAGCCCAAAGGAAATTGCCCCCCCCCCCCTTTTTCACCCAGTTGCCATTCCATCTTGAACTGTATGTTGCCAGATTAAAAATGAATCAAAATCTCATGGATTCAAACGTTTATAGTGCTGTGCAGCATATTCCTTTAAAAAGATTAAATCTGTTTGCATTGATCGTTTCCTTTGCTGAGCAAAACGACACCATGAGAGATGAAAAGACATCAAAGGCATAGTGCGGCTCCCTGATGAGAAACGTGGGCCGCCCCCCTGATGAGTTCTCACAATGGCCCCCAATGAGTCAGTTATGCCACAATGAAAGAAGCCAGTATGAAGAGGTGGGGGTCCATGAGATGATTATTGGGTCAAACAGTAATCTCCCATGTGGCAGACAATTTGCTGGATGAGAAAATAACATTAAATCACCTTTTTCCAATATCAATCAAGTAGAATTTCATAGCAACAAGTCAAGGATTTTATTGCAATTGCTGCTTATTGCAACAACAAAGCGAATGAGGTTAAAATTCAGATGACTAAATAGGAATATTTCAATGGGAATAGAATAAAGGAGTTAAGCTTCTCTCTGACTTCCTTTATATGAAATACTTAATTGGCAAGGCAAGGCAAGTTTATTTATATAGCACATTTCATACACAATGGTAATTCAAAGTGCTTTACATAAAAGGAAGTAAAATAATCACAATAAAACAATAAAACAAGGAATTTAAAAACTTTTAAAAT
Organism: Sinocyclocheilus grahami; assembly: GCF_001515645.1. Lineage (NCBI taxonomy): Eukaryota > Metazoa > Chordata > Actinopteri > Cypriniformes > Cyprinidae > Sinocyclocheilus > Sinocyclocheilus grahami. Next base: position 5,107 of record NW_015505420.1, on the reverse strand, counting down.
CATTTAAAAATTGATTTAAAATGAATTTAAAACAGTTAAAAATAGAAAATGATTATATATAAACTACAGTGCAATAAAGCAGGCTTGGACAGGCTTTTATTTTTAACTTTATAATTTTGTCTTAATATCACATTCTTGCAATGTTATATTAAAACATGAAGACTTTTAAGCTGAGTTTTAGGAAAGTTCATAATATTAAAACAAAACATTTTCATATTAATTCAATTACTAGCTAAAAATCTTTGCATAAACCATTTTGAACTAAGCATTTTTGCCAGATCAAAGATGCCAAATTTGATGCCACCTCATTGTATATGCCTTAGCACTATAAATATAAGATTAAAGTGAAATCAAAAGTGGATCTCAGAAGTCGACATCTCCACTCTTTGGGGAGCTGCCGACATTAAAAATCTCTTAAAAGAGTCTTCTCAATAATTCTCTGACTCTCCAAAGAGTTTGATGCTCTGTCACTATTTTGGAACTGCTTTCTGTAGGCTGTAATGAATCAAATCTGTCGTGAAGCTGAAAGTATGACAACTGGTGCAATTTTGGCCCTTTGTGATGTCGTGCTGCCATTGCAAGTCACAGGCTTTAGGATTTAGCAACAGGTGTTTGAGCAAATCACTGTGCTCAGAGCAGATGTCAATCACAATAAATTCAAGCAGATTTGCTAAAGGGTCTTGTTGTCATTTCCTGCTAGAATACCATTTTATAACGCTCACCCTAGGGTTGCCGCACAATTACTGTGATAAAACCCAGCGCTGCTAAATATTACAAACCTGGGCTGTCAATCTAAACAGCGTGAGATGCTTTTGAAAAAATGTGTCACTCTCCATAGGATGTTTGATGAAGTGGGAAGAGTCATTTTATAGAACCACATTGATAATAACACTGGCAAGTGCTCTTAATGCTTACTGCTTTTACAACGCACAGGAAATTATTGTTTATTTTTTAATTCATCAAGCCCATTTTCAGAGATAATCACAGTGTCTCAAGTGTCTATCAGGCCTCTCTGTGACAATGGAGAGATGAACACATTTCTATCTCCATTAAATGACTGTTTGTTATCACATGTTCTTATTTGCTGCTTTTCCTAGAATTGAGAAATGAAGGTCCATAAATAACACATTTTTTTCTAGCTTCCATTGCTTAAATTGCTGCTGCAAAGTCAAACTTCCCTTGTGTTTTCCCCCTCATTTTCATGTCCTTGATTTTACTGGAGCCCTGTATATATATATATATATATATATATATACAGGGCTCCAGACTGCGACTAGCTCCAGACTAACTATTTTTACTAGGAGCATTGTAGCCCCTGACTGAACATTTTTAGGAGCTCAAGTAGAAAATTTAGGGGCACACCTTAAATCAAGCTGCATTGCAATCGTTCGCATATTTTCCCCATTTTAACTGTATTACTGACAAATGCTTTGATAATAAATACACTTAACTCATAGAAATAACAATGTGCAGTATTCTTTTAATTAGGGATATGACAAATATATATATATATACAAAATCTAATTAGAAAAGGTATATATTGTACCCTTATTAAATGTACCATTATTCGTCTATAGCAGCGGTGGCGAACTCCGGTCATGGAGAGCCGCAGCCCTACAGAGTACAGCTCCAACCCTAATTAAAACTCACCTGCCTCCCCCCCTGCCTGTAGCTTTCTAGTAACCCTTCAGACCTTGATTAGCTTGTTCAGGTGTGTTTGATTAGGGTTGAAGCAAAACTCTGCAGGGCTGCGGCTCTCCAGGATCGACGTTCGCCACCCCTGGTCTATAGTCTTATATGGAACTGACCAACAACTTCAGTGATTATGTGATTTAGTCGCAAGTTCATACGCAAAAAAAACGGACAAAATCTGATTTCTTGATGATTTGATATTTTATAATAGTTTATAATTGTGATTTTATAATTTCAAACTATAAAGGAAAAAGTATAAATTAATGACTAATAAGACAATAAGTGCTCTTCTGCTGCCTGTAGCGCATCAGCTCATGGGAAATATGAATAATTAACCATAACTAGTTATAATTAATTAAAAAAAACGGACAAAATCTGATTTCTTGATGATTTGATATTTTATAATAGTTTATAATTGTGATTTTATAATTTCAAACTATAAAGGAAAAAGTATAAATTAATGACTA
>NW_015505420.1:0-1951 GCF_001515645.1 Sinocyclocheilus grahami | reverse complement strand
TAACAAAATATATATTGTGTGTTTGAGTGGTCCAGACACTACAGCCATCTACAGGTTATAATGGTGATTTTATGTATTTTTAAATTTTACATAAGTGTTTGTTCACCGCAGTATATTTTGGTCATCCCATTAAAAATAACATTCAAATTTGATAATTTGGGAGCTTTAAAGTGCTGAAAACAGTTGTGTGAAATGCTTGAAAGCCATTGAAAATTGCTTGAATTTCTCTCTCAAAAGGTTGTACAAACCCTGAAATTAATAATGTAATAGCATTCAACTATTTCTGCAACAACACCATGGTTACAGTTAACGTTATTGCTTCTGGTTTTCTGAGTCAACGCTGTTAGATCTGTTTATAACAGAGATTTGTGTGCAGAATTGGAATGCATCTGAGTAGATCTCGCAGCAATTTTTATTCATTCTGCGGCGAGTTCAAAACGCTTCTCACTGGATCTCGCTGCGCTGTGCTGTAACAGTGTTGCGAAATCAACATTGGTTCCCGAGTAAAGCTGTTCTGAGCTCAAGCAAGTTTGTTTGCGTCGCGGTATGAGCTGATAAACGGTCCGCACTGCACAGCTCAAACGAGTAGTGGGATTTTGTTACGCTGTAGCAAATTAGCTCAAAAGGAAAATGTATATAAATGATTAGTTAATTATGATTAATTAAAATTATTTATATCAGCTGCCAGTAGTAACTGTAGCAGAATTCAGTTGCCATCAAACTGTTCGTCCAGCGAACATTCAGTGTAAGTTCATATCAACTCTAGAAAAGGATATTTCCGTGGCCACAGAAAATACTTTCATACAGTATTAATGCATTAGAGCATGTAGTAAGGATCAAAATTGTAAAGGGACATTAATGTCACAAAAAACGCTGTGTAAAAACAGGAGGACACAAGTGTTGTGCCAAAAAAAAGAATGAAGTTTATTAGAAACTTCGGATGATAACATCAAAACGAGACAACACAAAATTCAGGAGAAAACAGGGCTCCCAGTGCCCACACTAACTGGACTGATGGCTGGGAGGAGGACAGAGAAGAGTTCAGTCTAGTGCTCCTAGTCCAGACACTTTATCCAGTGGATTAATTAATCCTTGCCTGAGGATCCTGGACACAGTACCAAAAATGATAAGCAGAGAGGAAATCTCAAAACATACAAGGTAAGGGCAGACGTAACACAAATGACATACTGACACAGAGAGAAGCCATCGACGGGAATAAATAGGAAGGGGAAACGAGTAACAGGTGCACAATTAGTGGAGCACACAGCGCTGCGTGTTAGCGCTGATTGCTCCCCCACGTGCAGTAGCAGATGACAGGAAAATAACAAACCACCATGTGCCACAGACAGAGACAAAACACGGATGAACAGCAGGAATGAGTCGGAGAGAGGTGCCGACCATTACAGAATCCCTCCCCTCAGGGATGCCTCCTGGCATCTCCGGAAGACTCACCATGACGACGATGGAATTGGTCTATGAAAGCGCGATCCAGTATGTCACGAGCCGGAATCCAGCATCTCTCCTCCGGACCATAACCCTCCCAGTCTACCAGATATTGGTGACCCCTACCCCTTCGCCTCACGTCAAGGAGCTGTCGTACAGTGTAGGCAGGCAACCCCTCGATGAGTCTGGGAGGCGGAGGGGCCGAGGTCTGGGGTTGGAGGGGGGGGCGAATAACGGGCTTGATTTTTGAAATATGAAATACCGGGTGAATTCTTTTAAGCATAGGGGGTAGTTTGAGTCGAACCGTCACCGGGTTAAGCACTTTGGCCACAACGTACGGTCCAATGAATTTAGGTCCCAGTTTAAGTGGGGGCAGTTTGAGAGGGATGTCTTGGGTAGACAACCAAACCTTCTGACCGCAAACATAAAGTGGGGGCTTAGAGCGTTGACGGTCCTCCGATGTCTTGTTCCTTTCGCCAGTCCGGATAAGGGCTTGTCTGGCGAGCCT
>NW_015505419.1:1675189-1678678 GCF_001515645.1 Sinocyclocheilus grahami | reverse complement strand
GAAGTTTTACAATTGTGATGTAAATTTGATCCTGTTGCTGTAACCTGTACCCAGCCTCAGAATGCGAGTATAAGATGAAAAGGCACAGATGCATATGTGAGAGAGGCGTTTCCCGCACCACCCCTCTGCGGGGTGTTCTGAAGATGCCAGTGCATTGTTTGCCTCTCAGGAGATCAAAGTATTCTAGTTTCTTTTATCCTTACACTACGAAAAAAAAAACTGATTTCGGCCCGAAGGACAGAGTCACCTGAATTCACAAATCATGGAGAATGATATTTGGTATTATTTGCATGTCTATGACAGCGCGCTGCGTATTTATAGCCAAAAGAAATCTGAATATCAAACCGCAAACTATCTTTACTGCGGTTTTTAATGGAGGCAATTTAAGGTAAGTTGTAAACACCACATCTGCGCTTGTGTGTACATCTGCCGGCGCCAGCATTTTTCAAATTAACAACGGTTGTTTACGGCAACGCAAAGAATTGTGGGTTATCTGTAGCAGTGAAGGATACACCTCATGCATCCTCCGAATTCCTGTGAAAGGAGGTCGCATTCGAAGGTCTCGGAGTGTCCTACTTGCTTTTCTGAAATGAGACAGCCTCGATGACGTATGCAGCCTTCGAATGCGACCTCCGGAGGGTGCAGCCTTCTAAATGAGACACTGCTAATATGACGTTCCCTCAAATTTATATCTCGTGGCCACGAGATAATATCAGGTTTGCACGAGTTTTTAGTGATGGGAAGTTCGGATAATTTTACCGACTCTGACCTTTGAGTCTCGTTCAGCAAAATGAACGAATCTTTTTTCGAGTCATTTCGTTCATTTCAGCAAAATATAATTAAAATGTTACGCGTTACTTCCCTAATACGTCTACTACTTACGCAAACGTTGATCACACTACAAACAATACAAAACTGCTATAAGAAACAGAAAAGATTAATTCATTGTTTACCTGGGTCTTCAGTCTATGATTAGCTCACCTCACCTCTTATCTGACAAGTCTTCGGGTTTGAGTCATTCGTTCATCACGTGACAGCCCCATACACTTTAACCAATGCAGTCTGAGCCGGAAAGAGAAATGATTAGTTCATCTCTCGAGTCTTTCGAATCGTTCGTTCTTTTGTCACGTGACGTGACAGCATTGGATAGAGAAATTAGTTAATTTACAAGCTTCCTTACAAACGGGTGCATAGTTATTATTATTATTATCATCATTATTATAATTATTATTTACTCTTACAGTTACGTGATGCATTTCTGGTCTCAAATTGTAGCTTTTTACTTCTTATAGTTTATAAATGTGTGAATTTCTGTCATTAAGGTTATTTTCCATAACACTGAATGTTGTAACAAAGGTAACAAAGAGTTGGTTATTATTATTAAGTCTCTTTCCGGCTCAGACTACATTCAGTGTTACCAGTGATGGAAAGACACATAATGTTGGGAATTTGTTTTATGTGTCACCAAAGTGCATCCCTGTCCTGCTCAAAATACAACAGATAACGAAAAACAAAAACTATTCATACAAATTTCAGTCAACACACTCTATTACTACAAAGTAAGTGCAAAATACTGCATCCCAGCACACATGACACAATGATGCACTGTGTCTCTCTCTCGTTCTTCCCGAGTCACATTAAAGATTCGTTCAAAATGAACGAATTGTTCAAGAACGACCCAAAACTAGAGTTAATATGATGTTCCCTCAAATTAATATCTCGTGGCCACGACAAAACAAAGTGAACCGACTGTCACCTTATGGGCACCGTACGCTGGGACCGTAGAATTGGGCTAAAATAAGGCGAAAGTTTTGAACACTGGCTGGTTATGTACTTGCTCAAATATTGATTTCGGATCATTTTTAACCAAAAAAGTTACGGACTGCAGCTTTAATGTCGGACATTTCCCCTGCTTAAAAGTTACGTTCATTACAGTAGCGAACATCAGATGAACATGATAAACATCAGATGGACACGACCTCAATATATATATATATATATGTAAGGAATAATTGATGACGGGCCATTAAATTATTAGAGAAATAATACACACCCGAGGTGGTGGATGCGGCCACGACGTGTAGGCCACGACACCTCGGGTGTTCATTATTTTTCTAATAATTCAATGGCCCGTCGTCAATTATTCCGCTTATACTAGGTTACCACACCTCAAGACATCGATCAGATGATATATTTAAAGGGATTCGTCCGGTTTTTGTACTTAAATCGCTATTGTGAGTAGGATTATTTCTCATCCAACGACTCTTTGGCTAGTTCCAAAACGTAATTTTAAAGCTGGTAATGGAGACTTGAGCCGTTGATAGCATTCTAATTCAGTTATTAATGAAGTTATTAGAAACAGAGTGAGAGAGACAGAGACACACAGAGAAAGAGAAAGAGAGAGAGAGAGAGCTTGTGTGAATTAAACTACCTCTGTGCGTCCCTCAACAGCGTTCTGCAGCAGCGTCTCTAAACAGCGCAGTTATTACCTCGCTAGTGAGAAATGTCATGTGTTGCTATATAGGCTAACTGATAAAATCGTCAGGGCGGCGCTGACAACACTTTTGTGGAAACTGCGTGACCGAAGTGTGCATGTGCGAGCACGTGTGATTGCAGTAATTCCTGTGTGCTGTATAGGTACTGTATGCTAATTTCAATTATTACAGTTAACTATGCGAAGTGATATGGAACTGTAATGCGGTCAAGAGAGCTGCCTGGAACTACGTCCACCGTGCTTTTCCCTGAAAATAATGGCACACCTCAGAACGTTCGTCAGCCAATCAGATTCAAGCATTCAAGGGCCCCGTAGTATAAATATATATATATATAACAAATGACAAAGTGCTCATTCTGAAATCTGAAGATTTATGCTTTGTATAACAGTTACACATATAATTTCATTCGCCTTGTAGTTATTCATTGTTTATGTAATTTTGTTATAGTGTTTTTATTTGTACAGTAGGCTTAGGCTGCTGCTGTTACGGGGCGAACGAGACATGAGATGTGCGGATCCAAGTGCAAGGCTTTATTTACAAAGGCATGGTCAGAAACAGGCATGGGTCAGACAATGGCAAACTGGTATGTAGAAGACAAGGCAAGAGCAGTTTTCAACCAGCCTTCTCGGCTGGATCGGAACAGGACAAAGGTCTATAATTGGCCTCCATAGCCCTAACAAGGCAGGCAGGGGATTCACTAACGGCCTCCATAGCCGTTACAGGACAGGAAATGAGTTCACAGACGGCCTCCACAGCCATGACAGGACAGGAAGTGAGTTCACCGACGGTCTCCATAGCCGTGACAGGACAGGCAGTGAGTTCATAGACGGCCTCCATAGCCGTGACAGGACAGATAGGGAGTTCATCCGCCTCGGGAGGTTCTGCAGCCTCAACCGCCACCTCTGGAGGATCTGGAGCGAGCACCTCCATCTCAGGAGGTTATGTGGTAGTGTACGCAGCCCAAACACACCAAAAAGCGATCCCCATCATGGGA
>NW_015505419.1:1668936-1675134 GCF_001515645.1 Sinocyclocheilus grahami | reverse complement strand
GAAGATCAATTGTGACTTGACTTGACTCATGACGATCAACTGTGACTTGACTTGATTCAGGATGGGCAGCTGTGACATAAAGGGGAGCTGTTGTGTCCGCCATTTTGTGAGCGTGTTCTAGTGCGGCCTCCATTACACGAGTGAGTGTGGGGTCACGTTCCTCCGCGACACCCACAGTGAACGTTGAACCAACAGCCAACAAAGCATAGTCCATAAACTGACTGAGAGGTGAGCGGGGACCTTCACAAATTAAACGTGATTTGAGCGGCTGATTAATGCCCTCACAAAAAAATTCTATGAGCACACAGTCCGGCAGATCAGAAAAACAAGCAAAGTTCAAATACTCTTGAATATAGTCCTCGAGTGATCTTGTGCCCTGTTTGAGGGCTAATAACCATCTTGCAATGTCCATACCTGGCCAGTGTCCACTTGAAAAGCCGCTGGATCCTTGTGAGGCCGAGTATTCTGTTACGGGGCGAACAAGACGTGAGACGTGCAGATCTAAGTGCAAGGCTTTATTTACAAAGGCGTGGTCAGAAACAGGCATGGGTCAGACAATGGCAAACTGGTATGTAGAAGACAAGGCAAGAGCAGTCCGGTAAACAAGCGAGGGTCAGTCGACGGCGAATGTAATCTAACAGGGCGAGACTAGAGGGATAATCCAGGTACAAGGCAAAGGTCCAGGCAGGGGCAAACAGTATCTGAACAGGGCAAGACAAGAGGGGTAATCCGAGATACACATGCAATAATCAGAACACGAGAAAACAGACAAGGCAAGACTAAGATAAGGCTAGGAAAACTAAAGCAGGCTCCGTAAGGTAGCTATCAGCTAAACAGTGATATACGCTAAACAATACTCGGCAGTGAATGGTTGTTTGAGACTGATTCTTATAGTGGGTGTAATTGTTAGCAGCTGTGAGTAATAAGTTTCAGGTGAGCTTGTGATTAGCGCAATGGAGCATGGGAAATGTAGTCTGTGTGGTGTGAGAGTCAATATAATGGGAGGACGACCTCTGGTGGCAAGTGGATGGAAGTTCATGGACGGGATTCGTGACAGCTGCTAATTTTCAACAATGATTTCGTTAACAGCATTTGTTTTGAAGCAGGTAATGATTTAAACAGTGGTTAAATTAATTATTATTTAGCAAATACATAACATTTTACATGGAAATGGTAATGCTAGTAAACATATTTGTGCGGTCTTGGAGAGTCTGAAATAGATGTTGCTCAGATAGATGAAAAGACACTGGGACAAACCATTTTCCCACCGTGTGCCTGTTAAGGGTTTTGCACGACTGGACATTCAGGATATGGGAGAGCTGGGGTTAGCTGACCCCCCACAGGTGGAGCTTTCAGTAGCCAACCACTTGCATCCAGGACACAGGGCAGCTTTTTTTGTCTGCGGGCGCCACGCTGCCTGAGAAAACAGAGCGGTTTTCAGCCTCGGTTTTCCAAAATATATATAAATCCTCTGCTCTGGCTGTCAGGGCCCTTAATGTGACATCTCTTCTGACAGCATACCAGGGGGAGCTGTTGGAGGAGATGGGCCGTCAGTTGGACGCAGGCTCTCCGAACCCAGCCCTTTGGGAGGAGATCTGTGTGATAGCCGATCTGAACCTCCGCACATCACGTGGGGCAGTTCAGAGCTGTGGCAGGAGAAAGAGCGTTGTGGCTCAGTCTCTCAGGCCTTTCAGAAAAGGAAAAAGTGGAATTTCTGGACGCCCCCGTAGATCCCAAGGCACTGTTTGGCTCGACTGTCACAGCCATGCGCCAACAGTGTGACTTGAGAAAGAAGGAGGGAAAGGCGTTTGAAACCTGCCTGCCAAGGAAACCGCCAGTCAGACCTTATCAGCCTGCTCTCGTGAGTTCCATGTCACAGTCAAGAGGGGGATACATGAACTATCGTGGTAGACGAACGAGACGTGAGACGTGCAGATCCAAGTGCAAGGCTTTATTTACAAAGGCGTGGTCAGAAACAGGCATGGGTCAGACAATGGCAAACTGGTATGTAGAAGACAAGGCAAGAGCAGTCCGGTAAACAAGCGAGGGTCAGTCGACGGCGAATGTAATCTAACAGGGCGAGACTAGAGGGATAATCCAGGTACAAGGCAAAGGTCCAGGCAGGGGCAAACAGTATCTGAACAGGGCAAGACGAGAGGGGTAATCCGAGATACACATGCAATAATCAGAACACGAGAAAACAGACAAGGCAAGACTAAGATAATGCTAGGAAAACTAAAGCAGGCTCCGTAAGGTAGCTATCAGCTAAACAGTGATATACGCTAAACAATACTCGGCAGTGAATGGTTGTTTGAGACTGATTCTTATAGTGGGTGTAATTGTTAGCAGCTGTGAGTAATAAGTTTCAGGTGAGCTTGTGATTAGCGCAATGGAGCATGGGAAATGTAGTCTGTGTGGTGTGAGAGTCAATATAATGGGAGGACGACCTCTGGTGGCAAGTGGATGGAAGTTCATGGACGGGATTCGTGACAGCTGCTAATTTTCAACAATGATTTCGTTAACAGCATTTGTTTTGAAGCAGGTAATGATTTAAACAGTGGTTAAATTAATTATTATTTAGCAAATACATAACATTTTACATGGAAATGGTAATGCTAGTAAACATATTTGTGCGGTCTTGGAGAGTCTGAAATAGATGTTGCTCAGATAGATGAAAAGACACTGGGACAAACCATTTTCCCACCGTGTGCCTGTTAAGGGTTTTGCACGACTGGACATTCAGGATATGGGAGAGCTGGGGTTAGCTGACCCCCCACAGGTGGAGCTTTCAGTAGCCAACCACTTGCATCCAGGACACAGGGCAGCTTTTTTTGTCTGCGGGCGCCACGCTGCCTGAGAAAACAGAGCGGTTTTCAGCCTCGGTTTTCCAAAATATATATAAATCCTCTGCTCTGGCTGTCAGGGCCCTTAATGTGACATCTCTTCTGACAGCATACCAGGGGGAGCTGTTGGAGGAGATGGGCCGTCAGTTGGACGCAGGCTCTCCGAACCCAGCCCTTTGGGAGGAGATCTGTGTGATAGCCGATCTGAACGTTGTGGCTCAGTCTCTCAGGCCTTTCAGAAAAGGAAAAAGTGGAATTTCTGGACGCCCCCGTAGATCCCAAGGCACTGTTTGGCTCGACTGTCACAGCCATGCGCCAACAGTGTGACTTGAGAAAGAAGGAGGGAAAGGCGTTTGAAACCTGCCTGCCAAGGAAACCGCCAGTCAGACCTTATCAGCCTGCTCTCGTGAGTTCCATGTCACAGTCAAGAGGGGGATACATGAACTATCGTGGTAATCGCCCCCCACCACCCCAGCATCCGGCTAATGTGTCAGCACAGCCAAGGCCGGCTCAGACTAAGGGGAAACAGTCTTATGCTGTGGCTGCAGCAAAGCATCATCCTTCTAACCCTCAAGGGGGCAAAAATAGATGAGCGACCTTGGGTCAGGACTGTTTAACACAGGGGGACAGGAAGCAGCACCTGGAGTTTTCTGCTCCACCCCCCTCAGAGTTCAACACTTTTCTCCTGCCCCCGGGGAAACGGAGAAAGTTGTTAACTGTTAGAAAAATTTAACTGAGTCGACGGCGAATGTAATCTAACAGGGCGAGACTAGAGGGATAATCCAGGTACAAGGCAAAGGTCCAGGCAGGGGCAAACAGTATCTGAACAGGGCAAGACGAGAGGGGTAATCCGAGATACACATGCAATAATCAGAACACGAGAAAACAGACAAGGCAAGACTAAGATAATGCTAGGAAAACTAAAGCAGGCTCCGTAAGGTAGCTATCAGCTAAACAGTGATATACGCTAAACAATACTCGGCAGTGAATGGTTGTTTGAGACTGATTCTTATAGTGGGTGTAATTGTTAGCAGCTGTGAGTAATAAGTTTCAGGTGAGCTTGTGATTAGCGCAATGGAGCATGGGAAATGTAGTCTGTGTGGAAACGGAGAAAGTTGTTAACTGTTAGAAAAATTTAACTGTTTTGAGTGGACTTTGCTGTTCCAATGAGCATGAACAGTATATGAGTGGAGCGAGCGGAGCGCACATGCATAGAGCGGGATAATATGCAAAGCGTCACACCACATGAAAGTGAAACCTGAGCTAATTTTCGGCAGCCGGAATTTCGGTCCATCTCTAATTATTGGCGACATCAGAAATGGATATTATATCATAGATGCTTTTTTGAACATTTTAACAATTTAAAAAATATAAAAAAATATTTTTTTACACGGCACCCCGATTGGGGAACACCGCACTAAGTTACAAACACCTGAAGCAGCTGCTGTAACTTTTTATCGCTGGTTGGCCAGTTTACATATCAATCAGAAGTACGAGCCTCAGTGGGCGGGTCTTGTCGGGAGTGAATGACAATGCAAGTAGACATTGTTGGATGTGCAGAAAGCAAATCTGCGGTACTAATAGAAATTATTTTAAAGGGGTCATATGATGCTATTTTAAAGATCATTATTTTGTAGAACGAGCCGTTTTAGGTAGGTGTGGTTGACTCTTAACTTTTATAAAGAATATCTCTTTGGATTTGAGATTTTAGTCTTTGCAACTTTACAGATCTTATTTATGCACCAAGAGCTTGTAACACTCCAAAGAGAAAGGAAAACTTGAAATCGCATCATATGACCCCTTTAATGCGCATGAACTCAGTGATTATTCGTAAAGGGCATAGTAAAAACTTTCGGGGCTTGACTGAAAACATTCAGGGCTTCAGCCCCCTTAGCCCACCCCTAGCGCCGCCCCTGATCTGAACACTGTTGTGTAAGTTGTGGCTTTACTTTATTCTGCCATTACATCCCACCCACACCTCACTGATCAGCATGTGGTACATTATATTACTATAATTAAAAATCTTTTTGGAAAATTAAACAGTTTCTTACAAACTTACGTGATTTGATCAAATACATAATGAAATATAATCGTATATGGGTAATGGAGAAATTACAATTAGCTTCAAGCTACACATGACAATTAATGAGATTAATACAACACTTCTACTTGAATGTCACTATCAATCACTAGAATTTTATGTGGAAGATACACAGTTACAACTTCTGTGGGGTGTGAAGAAAAAGTAATGCAACTAGTAGTGTAACTAATTACTGTTGCCAGAAAGTAATAAGTAAAGTAACAATATTACTTTTGAAAGGAGTAACTAGTAATGAGTAATATATTACATTGTTTGAGTAACTAGCCCAACACTGGTCAGCAGTGCCCAGCAGACACACCCACCTTTAAATATATCGCTTATCCTGCCCAAAAGACCATTAAACATTGCCGATAACATCTGAAGTAAAAATGAATTTACATACATCTAACATAAAAACTAATTACGTGTGACTGATTCGCTTCAAATCAGGTGATGTGATTTTAGGTCAGTGAGAGTTAAAGATTGGAGAAGTATATATTGGGGACAAAAAATGTAAGAACAAAGTAATAGGGAATGTATTAAAATTCAATACACCTTCAAAATTAAAACAATTTGAAAATGAAATATTTAAAAACAAATTCTGTAATTATCTTAAATGGCCAATTCGACCTAAAATTAAGGATATTCAGTTTAGGATTATTAATAATGTGTATCCAGCTGCCAAAATTTTACGGAAAAGATTCCGTTTTGAGGTAGATCCTTGTGTTTTTTGTTTAGAAGAGCCTGAAACCATTGAACATTAATTTTTTTCTTGTCCAGTCACATTGAAGTTCTGGCAGGATCTTTACAGCTGACTAAATATTGATATCAACACTGATATTTCATCACTAAATTTGTTTCAGGTTTTGGTTTTTGGTTGAGCAGATGATCTTTCGAAAAACATGTCATTGATGTTAAACATTATTATTACAATGAGTAAATATCATATACACAAAAGTAAATGGAATAACAGTAAACCCTCTTTAAATTGCTTTAAATATGAATGTAAAAAATACTTAGAATCTTTAAAACACTTATCCAAAAATAATGGGGAATTGTATAAAACCACGTAGGAGTCTCTTTCCTTTTAAGACTGGTAAGATTTTGTACCTATTTTTTTTTTTCCTCCTTGCAACCCCCTGAAATGTTTAAAGAATGTTTGTTTTGTTTGTTGTTATTGTATGTAGAGATATATACACACACACATGGGCATTTATGTATGATGAAGATGGAAAAGTCTATATTTTGGCATATGCATTTTATTGTTCCCCATTT
>NW_015505419.1:1668449-1668926 GCF_001515645.1 Sinocyclocheilus grahami | reverse complement strand
GGAGATGTGATTGGTAAAGTGTATATTTTGTCATATACATTTTATTGTTCCCCATTTGAGTGTGTAAATTGATACTGTTCAATAATAAAAAATAAAAAAAATTATCATTTTTTTAAGTCAGTGTTTTAGCTGTGACTCAATGGTGCTCTCTGCCGGTAGGGAATAGTAAGATGGCGGCTCGAACACTTCCGGTGGCTTCACAGTGGTCTTCAGTGGTCACTACATCAAATCGCAGCAAAAAATTTATTTTATATATGTTAATTTAGATTTGTTCGTAAAACAATATAAATACATCATATTATATTAAAATATAAATAACTGTATTTTTTAATACAACATTGAATTATTGAACACTTTTTTAAACCATTACAATAATTTTTTATTAGCTAATAAACTAATAAAAAGACACATTCTGAACAATTATAGTTTTAAGCAGTAGTTAGTTCGTATGCTACACTCTAAGAAAAGTCTGTAAAA
>NW_015505419.1:1634974-1665361 GCF_001515645.1 Sinocyclocheilus grahami | reverse complement strand
GATGTGATTGGTAAAGTGTATATTTTGTCATATACATTTTATTGTTCCCCATTTGAGTGTGTAAATTGATACTGTTCAATAATAAAAAATAAAAAAAATTATCATTTTTTTAAGTCAGTGTTTTAGCTGTGACTCAATGGTGCTCTCTGCCGGTAGGGAATAGTAAGATGGCGGCTCGAACACTTCCGGTGGCTTCACAGTGGTCTTCAGTGGTCACTACATCAAATCGCAGCAAAAAATTTATTTTATATATGTTAATTTAGATTTGTTCGTAAAACAATATAAATACATCATATTATATTAAAATATAAATAACTGTATTTTTTAATACAACATTGAATTATTGAACACTTTTTTAAACCATTACAATAATTTTTTATTAGCTAATAAACTAATAAAAAGACACATTCTGAACAATTATAGTTTTAAGCAGTAGTTAGTTTGTATGCTACACTCTAAGAAAAGTCTGTAAAATTAGGACACAATCTAGGCCTACTATGTTAATATGAAGGAATTTTCCGTATTGATTTTTCACGTTTTTAAAAAGACACATTCTGAACAATTATAGTTTTAAGCAGTAGTTAGTTCGTATGCTACACTCTAAGAAAAGTCTGTAAAATTAGGACACAATCTAGGCCTACTATGTTAATATGAAGGAATTTTCCGTATTGATTTTTCACGTTTTTTAAAAAAAAATGTTACCTGCATTTTAAATTACCCATTGTGTTTTGTGTTTTCAGGTTACAGGGTTAGAACGGATAATGGATAACACATAATGTCCTGAAAATTTAATAGTACCTTTTCCATTTTTCTCAATATTTTTCTTACAGTGTACTAACTGATCTACAATCACAGGTACAAGCTATAATAAATGAACAATTATTCAATTATTAAAGTATTCAACTATTATTATTAAATTGAACAATTGCAAATAGCAGCTAAATTAATTCACATGATGTGTGTACTGCTAGGCATCTCTGGTTTCCTCTTTTTGTGTGATTTAGATGGAAATTGTGTGCCTTTTTATCGTTTGAGTCACTTATCAAAAGTTGCTCAAAATAGCCAAATCAATTCTAAAAATAGCTAAATTTGTTCCTATGTGCTTTTGGAAGAAAAGGTTGCTAAGGTAGTGTGAAAAGTTGCTAAATTTAGCAACAAAATTACTAAGTTGCAACACTGGGAGTCCCGCCATGTTGGCTCAAAGCGTCTGTTTAGTTGCGCGTACAGCTCCCCCTACTGGCAGTCCGCGGAGAACCAAAATGGCGGCAGTGTGGTCCTGATGCTGCTGGATGCTGATGAAGCCATACGCTGTGCAGAGTGTCTCTAAAGCGGGTCTGATCGATTTTTATTGGCCCGGTCTCTGTGGCGCAATGGAATAGCGCGCTGGACTTCTAATCCAGAGGCTCCGGGTTCGAGTCCCGGCAGAGATGCAGTGCAGCTCTCGAATGGGGAATGTTATTTGTTTTTTTTGTGCATTTAGTACACATGAAAGAAATGAGTGTAATAGTTTAAGGCTGCTGCTTACCTGTGTGCGTTGACTAAAAGCATACAGAATAGTGTAAGAAATGTAAACCCTGAAAAATGAAGAACATTTTATATGGACTGATTAAATGAATACAAATTCAATATCCAATCACTGTAAATTTACATGTATCAACAACAACAACAAAAAGCAAAGATTAGCTTAATTTATTTGATTAAAAACTCTCTTTCACACGCACACACACTGGTGACAATGATTTTAAATGATTTAAAATGAAATTGCTGTTTAATTTTATAAACATTAATGTTATATCTTATTCTAACACCTAGTATTTCTTAACTCAACCCGCTCACATATGCACATCGTTTTATTTTAATCCCGTAAAACATTTCATTTTGGCTGAACACCGTGATGCTGAGACAGAGGTAAATATGACATTTAAATTAAATTATTTAAATAGTAAACATTATTTCATTTGCATAAAGTACTTCAAGCCACCATATATTACAAATTTACCCATGAATAAGAGGGGACAATGCAATACAACTCAGGAATATTTTTATGCGGCAAAATTGTATTTTGCATGACCATTTGACACAGGGTAGCAAACTGCCTCTACCTGAAGCTTATAACGATAACGTTATCATTCAATCAAAACTGATATCCCCTGTAATTTTGTCACTAGTCCGAATTCTGTCCTGTGGTTCAAGTTCTGTCCAGCAGGTGGAAGAGCACACAAACATATGAATATACGCTCAGTAAACGTTAGTCTGAAAGAGATCATGACAGTAACCCCAGGGTTTCATATTTGACAGTCGAGTGATCTAAATACCCTTGTATTGCCAAACTGCAATTGCATTCCTAGACAGGTTTCAATTCATAACCGCGTTTCTCTATTTTCCATCTTCCATCTTCACTGGCCAATTACAGTACATCTGACCATCAGCAAATATGCTATGTCAACATTTTGCCCCTCAAAGTCAACAACAAGCATCAACAAGGCTGTAAGGAGAAAAATGTAAGTCCAATCTGTACGATGCGCATGAAGCAGAAGGTTTATCTTCCTCGCTCCCGCGGGGTTTATTTTTTTTGTCGCTGTGGAGTTCTAGAGAGGGAGGGCAACTGAACTGGGCAGGGTAAAAGGAAATATTGATGGCAGTTCGACTCAGTTCAGCGAATCGGTTCTTTCGAGCGTTTGTTTAAAAGAACCGGTTCAAAAACAGCGAATATTTTAAGCACTTCAAAGTGTAGAGGGAAAAAAGCGCTTTCTGTAAAATAGAACAGAGGATTTAACATCTTTTTTGTTTATGTCAAAACATTTTTTTCTCATAAAAAAATCTGAATATGTCCAAAGAATTATTTTCCCTTTTAACAATACAAACGCTTTGGTTCAGTGCATTGGTAACTTATTTATTAGCTACTCTTGGTTAGTTGTTTATGCATTAATGTAAATTTTAGGTAAGAATCCGCTACTGTCAATTACTCGCCTACATATGACTAGCTATATTTGGGCACAAAAAAACCCTGTGTTTTGTAATGAAAAAACACTACATATCCTCATATAAATGTTTTATGTCTCTGTCTGTTCCCTCTCGAGAACGGTCTCTCGACATGGCGTTAATGCCTTGGGGACTCCCTTCCTTCCTAACCTACCTGAAATCTTATTGCACAACGCCAGTGAAGTTGCAACTCTCACTGGCCAATGCCAGCCAAGACGGTGAATAGGGGCGGGGCCCCCGCCACTATATAATGCACCGTATTGGCGGCATAAGCTCAGAATCTTCCTCTTTCACACATCCAATCGAAGACAGCTGTGGAGAAAACGCAGAAAGACAGATTTCCTTCTAGGCATTCCAGCATGTGCAACGTTTGCACGCTGTGTTCGGGACCTGGGTCTCGCCCATGCGGAGGCAGCACTCACCGGGTCGGGCTGCCCGCACTGAGAGGAATTCTCAGTGCAGGTGCTTAGGGCTTGGAGGAACATCGCCCTCTGTGATTTCTCTCGGCAACGTCCTACCGCCGCCAGTGATCCGCTGGTGGGACGACCGCTGCACGTGGGCGACCGCTCAGAAAGGCGCAGTTTACCCCCCACGGTCTCCGGTGTGCTTGGCAGAAGAGAGTCTTCAATCCACCTCTGGCGCTTATCTCGATTATCTCGTTCGGTGCGGCGGGGGATGACGACGATCTTGACGAGGCGCTGTCCCTAACGGCATCCGAGAAGGACTGGGCCTGCACTCCAGAGGAGCGCTTTGAAGTGGAGGGACACGCTGCATTCCAGGATGAGCTCGTCTGGATTCTTACCAGGGCTGTGAGCGATCTCGGTCTAGAGTGGGAATCCCCCGACGAACCAACTGAGAGCAAGCTGGATTCGTGGTTCCTTCACTCGGGCCGCCGAGCGGCCACTCCGAGGGAGCAAGCCCCACTCCTCGCCGACTTGCACGACGAGGTCGCTAAGGCGCGGGCTGCGCCCCAACAGGCTCGCTCTCACGCTGACGGGTCGGAGATCTTCACTAAAGTTGATGGGGTGGAAGCCCGAGGATATACGCGCATTGTGCCCGTCGAGGAATCCATCGCTGCGCACCTCTACCGTTCCTCTGCTTCCCTGAAAACGGGTGCTGTGCTTACAACAAAACAACGGACAAAGCGCATGCCGCCTCGGAGAAGCGATCTCAGCGCTGCACATGATGGCAGTGCTCCAAGTTTTTCAGGCACAGTTCCTGAAAACGGATTTTGCACTTAAAGCCACAAAGAAGGTGGCCCAGGCAATCGGACAGAGCATGGGCTACATGGTTGTGCTCCACCGGCATCTGTGGCTGACACTCACTGAGCTTAAGGACGCGGACAGGAGAGTGCTGCTCAACGCTCCTGTATCTCCATCCGGCCTCTTTAGAAACGTGTGGAGGCTATCGCAAAGTGCTCCAAGGCAAGTCACTTCCTGCCACGCCGGGCTGCAGCGCAACCCCCTGCACATAGTAGATCCTCATCTGCTTCCAATCGGCCGTCGAAGCGGCCCCCCTCTACTTCAGCTTCATCGGCGCCAGACCCAGAGCCGTCTGTTCGTGCCAAAACTCCGTGGCAGAGGACACCGAAGGGGTTCTCTTCACGGCTTCAAGAAAGGCAGCCCTCCCGGGGGAGCTCCCCGCCTGAACAGAAGCTTCGTTCCTGACGGGAGGGTGCAGAGGAGGAGAGCGCCGAGTGGCCAGCCCGCCGCGAAGCGTCTGAATTCCCCTTGGCTGTTGCAGGTGACTACGGGAATGTCTGTGTTGTGTATGTTCAAAATGCAATAAAGTCTGTGACACCCTCACAAAAAGAGCTTTTTTCTCCTCCTCCAGTGATAGCGGATTCACACTCGGCCGTGGAACCTCTCGCATGTCCGTGTCGCTCAAATATTCAGCAGAAGGCTCGCACTCCCCATTGATAGGCAAGGCACGACCCTTGCTAACATACAGCGCTCCCACTCATCCCGTGAGCTTTCTGAATACGACCTAGATCTAGTGATCAGATTTCTGAGAGGTGCGAGAAGACAAAAACCCTCTCGCCCTCCTACAGTGCCATCCTGGGATCTGGCTCTGGCTTCAGACTGTCGGCTTGAGGGAGCTCTCGCTTAAAACAGCGCTGCTGCTCGCCCTTGCTTCGGTCAAGCGCGTGGGGGATTTGCATGCGCTCTCTGTGAATGTGGACTGCATGCAGTTTGGACCAGGTGATTGTAACGTCACGCTCAAGCCAAGATTGGGCTACGTGCCTAAATCACTCTCGACACCGTTCAAAGCGCAAGTAGTGGCCGGTGAGGGCTTTGCGAGTTTACATCGACCGCATGGCTAAGTTTCGGCAATCTGAGCAGCTTTTTGTATGCTATGGAGGCAGCGCCAAAGGGCAGCCTGTCTCCAAACAACAGCTATCACATTGGGTGGTCGACGCTATTGCCTTGGCATATTCCAGCCGGGGAATGTTATGTCCTATTGGTGTCAGAGCCCATTCAACGAGGGCAGTTGTCTCTATCAAGGGTGTTTCTATCAAAGATATTTGTATGGCGGCTGGATGGTCTTCGCAGAATACCTTCGCCAGATTCTACAATTTGGACGTGTGGTCATTAGCGTCACAGGTCCTGTCGGTGAGTACTTGGCCACATGTCACTTTCACTTATATAAGTTTAAAATATAACCTAGTAGGCTAAGTTTTCCCGCGACCATAAGTTTTGTAGAATTGATAGATGAATAAAAACAAAGTCTATGTTATATTAATATTTCTTAAAACTAGTAGGCCTATGTTTGTTTGTAGGCCCCATCAATCAAACCTGTACTTTTCTCCAGATGCTCTCTCTCAAATGCGATGCACACTCATCGGTTCTCATCTCACAACGAATCGAGCATAACAATTGTTGGTTCATTGATTCGGTGAGTTGTTAACCCGGATCGGACATACAGTAGGTCAAAGAACATATGGGTCAGAATACAGTACCAGCGTGGTGGATCAATGAAACGTCCGGGAAGGTATTCAGATTACACACCTGGAGCATAACCAAAAGTACTCTGCTCCTCATAATGGTCCAAAAATTAATGAATTAACCCGAACTTTGCATGCAGCTCTCTGCTCCGAAAAAGAATGTTCTGATTCACGAATCGGTTTTGACTCAAGAACCGCTCGGACAGATTCAGTGATTATGTTAATCAAGTTTGTGAACCGATTCATTGAAAAGATTCAGTTCAAGAGAACGATTTGTTCATGAATTGGACATCGCTGAAAAGAAACAGAAAGAGGGAGGGGGGAGCAGCTGCTGACACGAGAGAGAGAGAGAGAGATGAACAAGGAATGTGCCACTAATAAGAAACCGGAGCGTCGCAAGAGAGGAGGGCAAAAGAGGGAACGGCTGAAGAAAAACGACTGGAAATGCGCTAAAAGTAGTGAAGGGGGGCGAAAAGGGGCAATACACAGCCGACACGTGAATGGAAGGATTATAATCCACCGTTGGAGGGATTTTGACGCTCCCCATGCGGAGATTTGAACCATGCAGGGACTGCTGCTGCTTCTGAGTTTGGCATTGAGTTTTCACAGAGGTAAGAGACTCCATTTGATGAACCGCGAGCTCAAACTTGCGTATGTGTGAGCGCAAATGAGAACGAAAAGGGGGCAGATGTGCGGAGGATTTTACAGCGTCCATGTCTGTCCGGTCATAAAGGTGCAACGTGACCTTTGCGTTCCACGTTCGATTCCGTTCGATTCCGTTATAACAGGGATGACTATAAACTCTGCCAGCGGCGTTCCCTCCCGTCAAACATGCTCTCGTCATGAGAATACAAATTAGACGAGAGGTTTGAGGGGGGGAAGGACACGCGCCCATGCACACGTTCATGCATACGCACGCAGAGGGTCTTTGACAGACTCCCGCATCAAGAAACGCACCACTTCGTTTGCTTTTCACGCAGGTAATTTCCGCACCTGCGCCCGTCTGACACGCACTCACAGTCAAGTGCGTTGGATCACAAATAACCGACTATTTTAACTGCACACAGAACGGCTAATTAATATCTTGCATTGTTGCAAATCCAGGTGCGCCTGTGTTAATGTATCCAGCGAGTTGCTAGGCGACAGCATCGCGCTATACCTGTTAGATTACAGCATCTTTTGCCGTGATCGCGCCTATGCGGACACCCTCCCTATTGTCTACTATCACACACTGTGCATGTGCGTGTGTGTGTGTGTGTGTGTGTGAGTGTGAGTGTGAGTGAGAGAGGGAGCGCAGGTACAGACCACTCCATCATAGGTGAGGGGCGTGTTTTTGTCCCGGTAAGGTAAGAACAGATGATGTAAGCCATTCTCATAAGGTCCACAGTCAAAGCAGAAACATGCATATTCATCGAGAAATACCTTTTGAAAACAGGTCCAGGTGACTCTTGATGGCTGCTTTGAACATCAGCATGAGACAAGATCTGGGGAGATTCAGGTCTTTCAGGGATTCAGACATGGCTTTGTTCAGCATCACACAATGTGTTATAAAACATGAAGCAGAATACAGAATGACTCACTAGAATGAATGAAAGTACAGTGTGAAATGCACAATATGCATTACAGGTAGCAAAAGGAAAATTCATGTAGTCATCATTTTCTCAACCTCGGTGTTGTTCTGAATTTGTATGACTTCATTTTGTCCGTGGAAAACAAAAGGCAGAATGTGACAATTTGACTGATTTTAAGTGACTGAATATTCATTTAAGTTTTGCATACATTGGATTTGTTGGAACAACTGTACAGTAATGCACACGCACTGAGGTCATTTGTAATGATTTATTGCTATTATGTCTTAAGATAGAAAGTATTTAGGTATCGGTGCTGTAGGAACGCTAATATACTCGGGTCAGTCGCCTCGACTCATAGAGCAACATGACTTGGCATGTAAGTTGGCCCATCAGATATCTCTTTTAAAGAGGTGCATTACTGTAATGACTTTCATAAGGTTAGCAGAGGCAATTGTGATGACCTCACAACAATGCAGCCATTGTCTTTCTAATAGCTGTTTGATGGTGCTGTACGCAGTGTAGTAATATAGGTCAACATTAAACACATTGTGAAGCATAGTAACCTGCCCAAGAAATGACTACATGCACATATACTGTAAGGGATGTTCTTTGTTGTCATGTGCTTGTATTCGAAACTGGACCAGGTTGCAGATCAGATACACTAACGTTTCCGTTTTTGATACCCTAGCTAGCAGTATTTTTCTGTCTGGTTCATTATGGGTTTGTCAGGCATTCCTAAACATGTTAGGTGTTATTTTATTAAAACGGTTGTAACGTGAGCCTAAGCATCAGGCCCACTCCATCTTGGCAGACAGGAGTCATTCAGAAGCAATGCTTCTAATAAAACCTGCAGTCGTCCCATGAATCCTGAAATTGTTAACTCTTTACAAACTAAGAACTCTGTTGAATCTAAAATCATATGCAGTTATTAATAATGTTAATAAATCACTTTTCAGCATGTAAAGAAGGAAGAAATAAAGCAACTTTTTTCCCACTAATTACTGTGGAATGAATGTGCAGCACGTGGATATTCAACTTCTGTTCATGGATATCTGTTCCCGTGGAGTTGATTTCGTTCATCTCTAATCAAACTCACCTGAACCAGCTAATTATGGTCTTCAGGTTCACATGGAAATTACAGGCAGGTGTGTATGAGCAGGGTTAGAACTGAAGGTAGATCTCCATGAGCTGTATTGAGCCCACCTGCTCTATTTGTAATGATAGCTCACTAAGCGTCTCATTTACTGTGTTACGTCTTATTCCGAACACATTGAAAACCTTTTTTTTTCATGGAACACTTTTTAAATGGTTTTCATACAATGCAACAAAAACACCATAGACAAACTGTATGACACTTGTGCCATTTTCAAACCACATGATAGCCTTGTGTAAGGAACTGAAATTGGTAAGGAGTGAAATTTTGGTCTCTGTCCATTCCGCATCTTCAAACATTGTCTTGTTGTGTCATTTATGTGACGCATTGATTCACCATTTTTGGATCTGAGCACAATTGAGAATGAGATTTCGGACCTTCTGCAGAGGGTATCCGCATACAATTTTCAGCCTGTTTCTCCTGAGAGTGAGTTAATATTACTAGAAATAACATTTTTGGGTGAATCCTTCCAAATCTGTATGACTTTCTTTTTTCTGTGGTGCATAAAAAGATATTTTAAGAAATGGCTTTTTTTGACCGTACAATAGAAGTCACTGTTAACTGAAACGGTTTGATTACCAACATTCTTCAAACGATCTACTTGTGTGTTCCACAGAAAGAAAACCCATACAGGTTTATAACAACATGAGGGTGATGACAGAAGTTTTATTTTTGAATGAGATGAGATATGATTTAGCAATTGGTTTGTAATCTTTAGTTTCTAGTGCATACTAATGTATGTGGTAATGGAAAGCATTCTGGCATTTTTCTTTTATGGTTTTTAAAATGAAAAAGTGAATCATGACCCCGACATTCCATTTTGTTTGCACTCGCTTTTCATTTTTAGTTTCAGTTCATGTTTTGGTTACGTACTGTATGTTTAGTTTTTTTTATTTGTTTTGACCTCATATTTCTTAAGCAGACTGTCATGACTCATTTTTTCAGTGAAAATGACTGACTTCTCTGGTGACGCATTTTGGACTTCTCCAGTCATTTAGTCAACTTAAACCCTGCCTCTTGCTTACAATTAGTTGCAAGTTCGTATTCAGATCTGCCTCCATCCAATCAACAACCGATGACAAAACCAAGTCCCCACCCTACATTTTTTCTTTTTCAATAATCCATTTTACTCAAATGTGTCACAATATGGAATAAAATACCTTTTGCTACTTACAGTTCATTGCAACTTTAAGACCAATTAGACAATTCATTGTTCAGGCAACCCACTGACTAGTCGATTATGAAAATATGTAGATTTTCTTTTTTTCTAATGGAAGCAAGTAGTGTGTTTGTGGGTGTCGTCGTGTCTGGAGGTGAGCCTGTAAGAAAAGACGGCACTGGGGACAGGTGGGTGAAGTTGAGTAACTGAATTGACAAAGATTGGAGTTTTCTTTTTGTTGTTGTTGGGGGGTGGATGGGTGAAGGGGGAGCTAGAGGGGGGAGTGCTTTAGGCCAGAGGGAGAGAAAGGCATTATTTCTCATGCCTGACTGCTCTCATAGAAGAGGCTGCTCGTACCCTCTCTTCTCCGATCTCTTTCTTTCTCTTGCTTCCAATGAATATGAGGGGGGAAAAGTTCAAAGGCTGGCTTAGACGAGGATCTTTGAACCCCCCTCGCCTCTTTTAGGGGCTCCCACATCCCTTCTCATTGAAATGATTTTGAACATGCCATGTTTCCCTTCACATGAACAGCCTTCCATTCATTCACATTGTATTTTGTCAGCATTAGCTGTTATTTTGGGCTGTTTAAAGAAATAGTTCAACCAAAATGAAAATTCTTTCTTGTTCTTTCACATAATTCTGAACTTTCTTCATTTTTTTTCTGTAGAACACAAAAGGAGAATTTGAGGAATGAACTGGCATTTTTTCTATACAACAATAGTGACTAGAGCTTTCAAGCCTCAAAAAAGGTGCAAAAGCATCATAGAATACCTTAAAAATGTAAGCAATGATGTTTGAATTGTGAATAGTATTCTTTATCTAGTCAGTTCTTTTCAATGATTCAGTTGATCTGGTTCACTGAACTCAACTGAATGATTTGTTCACGAATTCACATTTGTCTCAGTTGTATTTCAGTCAGAAGTTAATAATTTGTCTTTTTAAAATGTCATGTAAATGCTGCAGTTTAGATTTGAGCAGCAGTCTGACTAATAACCCAGTAGACTATTAGCTCCGTTATAACAGCACTTATACATAACACGTTGAGTCATATACTACTTTTGACACTTTTAAAGTGTTTTTGTGAAGTTGAAAGTTCCCATTCTTTGCATCTGGACAAAAACCAACCCTAACTTTCTTCATAATTTCACCTTTTGAGTTCTGCAGTAGAAAGAAAGGTTCGCACATGATGGCAAGTAAATAGTGACACGATTGAAATTTCCGCTGAACTATGTCTTTAAAATTGGTCCTCGCTCCTGCATTGCACATCTCTTTCTTTCCAGAAATGGTTTTGTCGAGTGGCCCCTTATTCTGGCCCTCACTCTGCTTTTCATTCTTTTGTCGTTCCTCACTCCCTCAGTCTTCTCATTTTTCCCTTCTCCCTCTTTCCATCCCCCAGTTCGTTTTCCCCCTTCCCTCTTTCTAATAAGTTCCAGATGTGTTTCTTACATTCCTGTAGTCAGAGGAGAGGGGGAGGGGTCATGGAATGGGAGCGGGAGGAAAAAAAAGAGAGAGGGAGAGAGAGAGATGGAGAAGCACATGAATTAAAAGAGAGCGCATGATGAAGAGGCCACTCTGTACTTGTAGACACTGATGAGATTCTCCTCTGTTGTATCTGTGTGTGTGTGGGGAGTTTTTCAGACACCCCTCCCACCGCTTCCCCTCCCCCACTGCAATGGAATGTGGCTGATGATGATGGTGATGTCATTTCTCGTTCTCTGAAGTTTTCAAATCAGGGAGAGCTGCTCGACGAATTTGGCCAATCGGCCGGCCTAATAAAGGCCATTCACAGTTGGGGAGACAGCGAGGCATTCTGCATCAAAAGCATTATTACCGGTCACCCGGTGAAGTTGTGGACCAAAATGTAGAGCTGTTAAAACGCTAGCTGTTCCGGTGCTGACTCAATACAAAGATGCATTGTAAATGTTTTTTTTTTCTACACTAAAGTCAATGGGAACTCAAAATGGCCCCTTTGACTTTCCTAACGCATGTTCTTGGGCTTATTGAGGATCATTCATTACTGCAAGTTAATCCAAAAAAAGTTAAAAGGGATAGTTCACCCAAAATAGAAATTCTGTCATTTATTCACCCTCCAAACCTCTATGAGTTTCTGCAGTCTGATGAGCCCAAAATATGGGCTGTTAGCTGTTAGCAAAAAAAATATTTAATTTCATTAACTTAAATCAAACTCTAGTAACTTGCTTCACCTCTGAAACAACTACTCCTCAACCGCTTGTTTCCATTCTGGTATGTAACGCCCACTTTTCACTACTCAATCAATGGAGTGCAACAGTTGGGTTCCGGAAGTAAAAATCCCATTCATTTTTGTCGCACTAAAGTATAGCGTTTTATTAAAGACTGATCATGTGACTTTTACGTACGCCAGGTCACTTGTAAATGCGAAAAAAAAAAACTTCTATTGCAGTTTTGTTATATATTTCTTTTTTGAATGGGCTGAAAAACCACTTCATGTGAGCATAAAAACTTTTTTTGCGATTTATATGGGAGTTTTTGCAAAATTGATGTATTTCCATATTTCGCAATTTCAATTTGCGCAATTTGAAGGGTAATGGTAACGCGGCTAGTGACAAGCAAATTGCCCCAAAACACTCTCATGATACACTTTGCATGAAATAATAGTCTGTCAAAATACCTAAATACTTGTGTGTGTGTGTGTGTGCATATTTTACAGAAAACGTTGATTTGGTTTGCTTCATGTACAAATTTTTTTTTTTTTTTACGAAATGATAAAATGAAGTCCGGCCCTAATTTCTTAGTTAAAAATGAAAAATCACTCATAAATGGGTAAAATTTTCTGTCTGAAGTAAAATATGTTGTGAATGTTGCTAGGGATGTGCCGATCCGATATTCATATCGGGTATCGGCTCCGATAGTGCCATTTTCTCGGATCAGGTATCGGTCAGAGAGAGCCGATCCAAATCCGAGATTCTTTTTTTTTTTTTCCCGATTGTGCGAATTGACTGTTAAAAGAAAGGCTCAATAATTGTTGCACAGATATAATACACTACGCATCAATTTCTCTTCCCCTTGTGCTTTGCAGTTTTTAATTTTTCATATTTATTGTTTATTTTATTTTTCTTTATAATGAAGTAGTCTGTATCTAGTAGTTTGTGAAATAATGAGTATCAGTTCCACACAGAGATATATAAATTCTAGATTTATTTAAATGGGGGGAAAAAACTTCACTGGTATCGGATCGGTATCTGTATCGGCCAATACCGAACCCTAGGTATCGGAGGCGAAAAAGGCGGATCGGAGCATCCCTAAACGTTGCATTTTAAGTTGACTT
Organism: Sinocyclocheilus grahami; assembly: GCF_001515645.1. Classification (NCBI taxonomy): domain Eukaryota; kingdom Metazoa; phylum Chordata; class Actinopteri; order Cypriniformes; family Cyprinidae; genus Sinocyclocheilus; species Sinocyclocheilus grahami. The sequence continues at coordinate 1,652,245 of NW_015505419.1, read as the reverse complement.
GAATCTAGTGATGAATACATAAGAGTGTGTAAAAATCAATCAGACATGAATGACTCCTAGCTAGTTACTCATCAGCGTTACTCATCTTTAGATCGACATTGAAGTAGATTCCCACAGTTGAGTGGAATGCTTGCTTTTTATATGACTAGTGATTTCCATTCATTTGCATCAAAGTACGTCAAAGTCATAAAATTAAAGGCATATGATGAAACCAGTAAATTCTCTCTGTATTCTGAGAGCAAGTTTAATGCCAGATTGTGCGTGTTTCCTCAAATGCGTGCACACACACAAAACACACACACAAAACACATCTGGCATTCCTAGCCTCTTGATATTTGTTTGGAAAGCCAAATATTTAGTGCATTAAAAGGACGTCTGTAAGGTATTAGGTAATACTTCAAGCCTCGGCCCATTGGAAGTGGACAGTCCGTCCAAGCATTAGCATAGCTCTGCTGATGACCCTTGAGGTTGCCATGGTCACTGTATGTAATATTATGTCAACGTTTCCATAGTAGTCATGGCAACAATAGTTCCAGCAACGATTCGCGCAAATAAATAATGTTAAAATCAACTGTATAAATGCTGCAGGAGATGAGACCCGGTGGCCGAGAATGGAGTGAAATGGGGGAAGAAGCGAGAAATAATATTCCTTCCCTCCTATTTCAAGTAGATCGGTTTCTATAGCAACGCTGGGCTGCACAGATAGAGGGACAAAGAGCGAGAAGGAGAGGAATAAGGGATGGGGGGTAAGAGGACAAGGAGAGAGAGAGAGAGGTGTGAAGAGGGAGATGAGAATAAGAGAGCGACACTGGGAAAGAGGCGTTTCTCCTTGCTGTCAGGAATGGCAAGGGCGAATCGAGAGGAGCAAAGCGGGAAGATGATGGAGGAAAAGCGTCGCATGAGGCTGCAGACAAATAAGAGACGACATGAGGAAATGTTGACAAAGGAAAGGGACACACAGATCTGTACATAACAAAGCAAAGTGCTCGTACACGGTTAGCTAGTTACGGTAAAAACATGTTGTCTGGGTGGTTTAGGTTTTGATTGACCATTTTTCATTGCAGTTGTTCCTGCATGACATTTGTTTGACTGTTTAAATGTTAAAGGGGTCATATGATGCTGCTGAAAATAACATTATTTTGTGTATTTGGTGTAATGAAATGTGTTTATGTGGTTTAAGGTTCAAAAAACACATTATTTTCCACATACTGTACAATATTGTTTCTCCTCTATGCCCCGCCTTTCTGAAACGCGTCGAGTTTTACAAAGCTCATCGGCCTGAAAAGTGAGGTGTGCTGTGATTGGGCAGCTATCCAGTGCGTTGTGATTGGCCGAATACCTCAAGCGTGTGACGGAAATGTTTCACCCCTCACGAGACAGAAACATTAAAACCCATTATAAACGAGGCATTTGTTGCATGCAGTGGGTACATAATTATGGATTATAATGACTTATACTGTCTTTTTATGCGTTGCGTTGCATCGCGCAGTGTAAACATAAAACCATGTCTGCATTTGTGATCGGAGAAATGACAAACAACAAGCCCTACTCTACACTGCTCAAAACTCACGTTTGAATCATCAGTGGCAAATTCTTTAAATATAAAAAAACGTACTAACACTCTGTGAGTCAGAACAGCCGGCATTGTAGTCTACTCTACCAGGATCAGGAAACAGTCCTCCATAAAATGTGCTGCACACATCTGAATATTTGGGTTGAAGTGTTCTGGAACAGTGTTGTAAATACAACTTAACCACTGATTTCTAGTCGTGTCCATTTTTGGAAGGCCAACAAAGTAGCTTCGCTTTCACAACGAAACACAGCGTCACACACGGTGGCCTTGAGTGAGCGGAGGCCGGAGGCCTAGAGTGAGCCGCGGCTTAGAGTATGCGGAGGCCGGCTTGAGTGAGCAGAGGCGGGTGGGCTTGAGAACGGCGCGGCCGGCAGATTCGACAAAGGAGCATCCAGCTGGCTTGCGGCAACCACATGTGACGACCCGGGGCTGGACTCCACTTCGTTCACAGTGAAAGCCGATCTGGCGATCCACAGCTCAAAGTTGATGTATTTCCTCAGCAACCAGCACGGATCAGCTCCAGGCATGATGAAGCGGATATCGTCCTCTTTTGGAAGCCCAAATAAAGTAGTTTCACTTTCACAACGAAACACACAGTGTCTTCACGACATGGTGGCGGCGGCAACAACAATACTACAGCGAGAATAAAAGTTACGCCTTCTTTCTTTGCGTGAACATTTGGGCGGCGTTATGCAAATCTTCCCACATAGTGACATAGACATGTGTTAGAACGAGTCGTTTTAGGTAGGCATGGTTGACTTAACTTTTATAAAGAATATCTCTGGATTTGAGACTTTAGTCTTTGCAACTTTACAGATCTTCTTTATGCACCAAGAGCTTGAAAAATTTAAATCACATCATATGACCCCTTTAAATAAGCATAATGAGGCCTCAAAAACACTGGGTAATTGTCTAACTGGACATTTATTTAACTATTTAATGTTAAAAAGCACATTTATTTGACCGTTTAAATGTTAAATAAGCTTAAGGAGGCTTCCTCCACATGCAAATACACACATAAAACACAAACATGCATACACACACGCATTAATTGTAATCTTCAAAAACATTGGGTGGGTTTAACTGGACATTTAACTGTTTAAATGTTAAAAAGCACATTTATCTGTCTGTTTAAATGTTTTAAAGCACATTTAGTCAACTGCTTAAATGTTAAAGAAGCACAAGGAGGCCTCCTGCACATACAAACTCATGCATTGTCATGCATAAACACACACAAACATGCATATACACACATGCATTCAGGAGGCACATGCAAATACACACATACGTTCATGCATACACACACATGCATTCTCAATTGAAATCTTCAAAAACACTAGGTAACTGGACATTTATTTAACTCTTTAAATGTTAAAAAGCACAAAGATGCCTCCTGCACGCACAAACACATAAGCAAACTGCATACATGCGTACACACACATGCCTGCAAACAAGCAAAAAAAACTTTTGGGGTAGTTTTTTTGCATACGTCAGCTGTTGCTATGGTGGCGCAACACTATGAGCCAGTGAAAGTGCCTGATTGGTTGAAGAGCTGGAGAGCAGGGGATGAAAAAAGGCATGGAGAGAGGGGTTACTGTATAGGATGCATTAAAAATGGGACGGATGTAATGATTATGACAGCTTTATGTGCACTAATAAATTATATGGTGCTAATTTATCAATGACAGCAATGCACAGAACAATTTAACGAGCCAGCGACATCTGAAATCAGAAATGGCCAATAAAATCATTTGAGCATCGAAAGCATTGATAGTGGCTGTCTGTTCTTTGTCGAGGTGTCAGATGTTCGTTTTCCCGTCGCTCTGGCACAGGCACCTTGACCGCAGCAGGTGACATATTCCTTGTTCAGACACACTCCTTTGTTGTCTGAGAGCGGCTAGCGCATGAAGTCACACAAGTGTCTGGTCCGTTGTGCTGCATGCGCACCGAGGAGTTTGAACAGCTCGGCTCTTTTTGTCTGACGTTGTGACAGTGCTGCTTTTACTGGTATCTAGGATTTTTACCTCGAAGGGTCTGTTTTGATTAAAATATGCCAGGGAAGGTAATGGGGACAGTCTTTTTTTGTCTTCCATTCTCACTTGCCATCTCGAAAAACATTGAGTAATTGTTTAACTGGTACTAAAAGAATGGAAAAAATAAACCAGTAAGATGTGATGGGACACCATCAATGCTGTTTCCAGATACCTTTATTTTTGTGTAATATTAGAACAGTGTACAGTGTAGTTAATGTTCAAAAAGAGTACAATATCATAATTTATTTAACAACACTGCAAAAATATATATATTTTTTCTCTTCTTTTCCAATACAAATAGGCCTATCTAAACATTCTCAAATTGAGATATAAGCAAAATGTCATTGGGCTATTGTTTAATTAGTACAAAAATAAATAAATAAATACTTTAAAAACAAATTACAGTGTCATAATATCTTAAACAACACTGCAAAAAATGGTTTTCTTATTTAGTATTTTTGTTCTTGTACAAAATAATAAAATTAATAAATAAAATTAATAAATTATTGTAAAACAAATTACAGTGTCATAATTTCTTTAACAACACTGCAAAAAATGTTTTTCTTATTTAGTATTTTTGCCTTGTTTTCAGTCCAACTATCTAAACACTCTTAAATTAAGATACAAGCTAAATGACATAAGCTATTATGTCTTGTTTTCTGAAAAATTATCAAAATTAAGTAAGCTTAAGGTTAAAAAATTCTGCCAGTGGAGTAAGAAAAATCTAATTTATTCAAAGGGAAAACATGCGTATTTTTCTTACCTCATTAGTAGATATTTGTTCTTGTTTGATCTTTTTCATTTTATTTATTTATTTATGTTTAGAAAACAAGACAAGTTTAAAACGTTTAGAAATGTATTGTGGAAAACAAGTCAAAAGTGGTATTTTTAGAATGCATTAAAGAGCTCTCTTTTCAATATATAATCCACAGAGTTCTCTCTGGTTAATGGGAAAGGGGTGGAGCTTATCCATTTTTATCTCTATTCATGAAGGGGTTTATATTTAAAATGACATCATCTCAGTCTTTGTTGCGCATTGGAATATTTTCGTACTGTAACACACACATCCGAAGACGTTCCATCGGATCCAGTCAGTCCTGGAGTGCAAACTGATCATCTTCAGGATTTATGTTTGTTGACAGAAGTGAATTTGCTGGTGTGCTGGGTTTGTGATCCGGCGATCCCTCGATGAGAGGCCGTTCTCTCAGGTTGGTCAAGTGGTGTGTTCCTGACACGAGTGTGGTGTGTAAGTGTGGTCGGAGTGTGTGTGTGTGTGTGTGTGAGACCACGTCTTTGTGCGGTCAGGACGTTGGCAGTGTGGCACGGACTACTGCTGGTACCCAGGGATCAGTGACTCAAGAAAATCAGGACACTCTAAATTTGTCACTGCAGCATAACCCACATAATGAAAACTATACAAGCCCTCTCTCGCTCTCTCTCAGGTCCTCTCTCATTAGTTGCCTTTTACTCCCTCTCTAGCCATGTCTCTCTCCATCGCTGCATTTGTGTTTCTGTCCTCATCTCCCCTGTGTCTTTCGCTCTTCCACCTTTCCTCTTTCTCTTCTATCATCCTTTTTTGTTTCCTTGGTTGATTCATAAATAACAAGCTCATGCATTAAGCACTTATAGGGGAGACCGGGGCTAGTTGTCAAATACTGTAGGAAGCTGTCAGAAGCGTTATATCTCAGTAAATATTAGGTTTTGAGTCAAAATGTATAATGTAGTGAAATCTCTCATCCAATTTAAAATTACAATGATATTTTGCTATAGCCGTTGGGTAAACAAGTGAACACAATAAAACAGCACTGACATGCATTCAAGTAAAAGTTAGCAATATATAATGAAGGTAGATTTGAAAGCTTGAACTATGTGAACTACTGATTGAAATCCTGTTTAAAGGATAGGTTCACCCAAAAATGAAGATTTGCTGAAAATGTATACACCCTCAGGCCGTCCAAGATGTAGATGAGTTTGTTTCTTCATTGGAACAGATTTGGAGAAATTTAGCATTACATCACTTGCTCACCAATGGATCCTCTGCAGTGAATGGGTGCCGTCAGAATGAGAGTCCAAACAGCTGATAAAAACATCACAATAATCCACAAGTAATCCACATGACTCCAGTACATCAATTAATGTCTTGTGCAGTGAAAAACCATGTTTGTAATAAATAAATCCATCCAAAGTTGTCACGTCTGAATCAGGAGACAAATATGCACAGATCAAGCACTGTTTACAAGTGAAAACGGATGACTGACTGTTAAATAATGGCATGTTTTTGACAACTTACCACACATATAGTGTGACAAGCTGTTAAATATACAGTTCGCTCAAGAATGAAAATCATTCATTCTATCTCACCCTCATGTCGTTTCAAACATGTATGACTTTCTTTTTCTGCAGATCACAAAAGATGTTTTGAAAAATGTCTCTCTGCGTGTGTTTTTTAAAAATCTATACAATGAAAGTCTTTGTGATCCTATGTTGTTTTGGACCCCACTGACTTTCATTATGCGACGAAAAAGTTGTCTTCTCAAGGAAAAAAAAAACTTCTCTTGTGTTCTACAGAAGAAGAAAAATTTTTGGGTGAAGTATCGTATCCTGCACTATACTGATCACCTTTACACTGCTCAATGCAGAGCAAATACAGTACTATAAGCACACTATAATGAATTATATAGCATACACACACACAATTCCCATAAATAATGGCATGTTTTTGACAACTTACCACACATATAGTGTGACAAGCTGTTAAATATACAGTTCGCTCAAGAATGAAAATCATTCATTCTATCTCACCCTCATGTCGTTTCAAACATGTATGACTTTCTTTTTCTGCAGATCACAAAAGATGTTTTGAAAAATGTCTCTCTGCGTGTGTTTTTTAAAAATCTATACAATGAAAGTCTTTGTGATCCTATGTTGTTTTGGACCCCACTGACTTTCATTATGCGACGAAAAAGTTGTCTTCTCAAGGAAAAAAAAAACTTCTCGTGTTCTACAGAAGAAGAAAAATTTTTGGGTGAAGTATCGTATCCTGCACTATACTGATCACCTTTACACTGCTCAATGCAGAGCAAATACAGTACTGTAAGCACACTATAATGAATTATATAGCATACACACACACAATTCCCATAATTAAATTTACTGTACAAATATACTGACATAATTTAATTTTTTTTTTTTTTTTTTTTTTTTTTTTTGAATCTGTCAGCTCCTGGGCTCCAGTAGCCTCATGGGATAGCAAAGTGTCCGTTGGCTGCATACCTAAGAGTCTCAGTGAATATTGGATCTGCATATTGTTCACCTGAATACTACTCATTTGACATACTCATTTTCGAATACTGTACACTGGTTTGTATTTCCTCTAAACACATCAAAGCCTTCAGAGAGTTATTAATCCACCAGCTCTCTCATTTTAGCAGGATACACACACATTTCTATATGCACAAAACCCTGGAGGTGCAGGATTTATTGTTAAATTGTTAAATGCCCTGCCTCCATCATTACATATCTTTGTCACGTCTTTATAAGTGTTTGATCACCACATTTGAGTGATCATTGCAAAAAATTTGTTTATGTATATATATTCTGTTTGTGTATATACTGTATTCTATATATAGTACCAGTCAAATGTTTGGACACACGAATGGGAAAGTGTCCAAACTTTTGACTGGTACTGTACTATAATATACACAAAGAATATCGGCCGATATATATCGATATCGGCCTCTTTTTTTACTCCCAAATATCGCTATCGGTATCGGCCCCAAAAAAACCCATATCGGTCGGGCTCTAGTTCCGAGTCCCACTTTCTCTGCCTGTTTTATCATCTTATGATAAAAATCTGATCACGTTTAACTTTCCCTCATTTGAGTTCACCCAAAAATGACAATTCGTAATTTAATTTCTTTCATGTTGTTCCAAACCTGTATAACTTTCTTTTTTTGTGGAAAACAAAAGAAGATATTTTTAAAAAATTCTGTTTTATTAGTTCTTATAATGAACGTCAATGGGGACCAGTGTTGTTTTGGACCCCATTGGCTTTTATTGAAATTACAAAAACATTTAAAACATTTTTCAAAATATAATCTATTTTTTTAGTATTTGTAGTATGTATATATATATATATATATATGATATTTTATTGATTATTTTAATTAGCATTTATTTTTTATATATTTTTAGTTAGTTTAAAAGTTTAAATTTTAGTAATTTTGTTATGTACTTTTTTATTTCTGTTAGTTAGTAATTTTAATACTTCAGCTTTAATTTTTCAGTTAGTTTCCAAGGCGATATTTCTCATAATATTTTATTATATTTTTTATAAATTTAGTTTTTTTTATATAATCTTTATATTTTTGGTTAAGCTTAATTTCAATTACTTCAAGTGATTTTGTTAATGATAGCAACATTGTTTTTACAGAAGAAAGTCAGAGGTTAAATAAACTCCTTTAAATAAAGGAGTAAATAAACTGAAATTGTCTTTACTTGGTGAATGTTTTATTTTATGGAGTTCAAAGCGCATGACACAAAGGAGTTTGGGATGCCAGAGTAACATATTAACTGCATTATCCTACAGTATATATGATGTTTTTCATGGTCATTAGAGCATTGTTTCCTCTTGTTTGCCTTCATTAAATTTACCCAAAGTGATCACGGATGTTGCACGAGAAGGAGAGGAAACAGACATGGAGAGAAAAAGAGAGAAAGAGAGAGGGATGGGGTCATGGGGGGATGAGTGGGCATATGCCAGTTGTTAGGAAACTGAGAGAGATGAGGACCTAAAGAGGAATGCTGGAGGGATGAGAGACGAGAGAGAGGGAGCGAGAGAACAAGAGAGGGCTAGAGGGCTGATATTTAATGTGATAAATGGATTGTGACAGCGTGTCACAAACCCCCTCCAACCAGAGAGGAAGACCACAGAAATAGAAGGCAGAGCTGGGGAGAGAAAAATATATTTAAACAAGAAGGATAGAAAACTGCAAGGAATAGTGCAAAAATGACAAAATGGATCAAAAGTAACATTTGTTCTTGTTAATATCGCCCCAAACTAGATGATGGCGTTACCAGGGATTCCCATAGGAATGTGAAGTTAAAGGGAAAGTTAATTCTCTGTCATCATTTCCTCATCCTCATGCCTTTAGTGGAACACAAAAAGAGAAATACTGAAGAATGTGCTGGTTGATCTTTTCCATACAATATTACTAAACGGGGCTTCAATGGACACTAAAGAACTATAAATTATAACAAAAGTGCTCCATGTGACATGATGTTTGAAACTGTGTTGTTTTAGCATTATTTGCATACCATTACAGTATTTAATAATATTTTGAATAGGCTTTTGTTGATATATTTTAGCTTTTCCCTTTTAATTTATGTATTTGTGTTATGTGCTTCTGTCATTTTTATTAGTTTTTGGTGTGTAAAATTTTTTTGTTTTGTTTTTAATGATTTAAATAGTTGCCAAGTCAATTAATTTTCCTTTTTTATATTATCTTTATATAATATTATTTTGTTTTATTTTAACTATATTTCAAGTAATGAAAACAAATGTTTTTTTCTCAATTTTCTTTTCTTGTTTTTAGTTTTACACACAAAAGAAATTCATACAGGTGGGGAAAGACATTTAGTGTTATTTTTGTATTAATTATATCTATTATAGTACCTTAAACTTAGTTGGCAAGGCAACATATCTATTTTTTTTTACATTTTTTTTAATTTTCTAAATTAAAGTAAAGGTTTTTCATACAATATTTATATTTTATTTCGTCTTTATTTTAATGAATGAAAACCGTTTTTAATAATTTTAGTTTTAATTAACAATAACAACACTAGTTTGAAGCCAGTTACAATAGAAACAAATTACAATTTAAGTTGCTCTAATATTCACTGAAAATCGTGACATTTTTGGGTGAACTATCCCTTCAAGTCCCCATTCCTTATACTGTAGTGCATGGAAAAGAGAAACTGGCACACTTCACAAGCTCTCTTTTTGTGTTTTACAGAAGAAAGACAGTCATACGACAATGTGAGGGTGGATAAAAATGATGACAAGACTTTCACTTTTTAACGGAAGAAAGAAAAAGAGAACAAGGAAGGTTGCAAACTGCTTTCTGATGGACTTGGAAAAAGGGAGGAAAGAAAGAGAGAGAAGCATTGAGCAAAGAAAAGAAGAATGCAGTGGAAATATGAGTTGCCCTTACTTAATTGACCACATTCTTGATTTCAGTCCAATTAAAGATCCACAACTCAGGCTCTGAATGAAAGCTTTCATTGTAAGTCAGTTCTTCAAGCTGGAGACTCGGGCTTGTCTGGAGTATCAAATATCCTCCTGTGTGTCAGAGAAAGAGAGCAACTCTGGTTGATACCATGTTTTGCGGGTGAAGAAATGTGTCTGGAATTTGGTATCAGGGGACATGTTTCTTCTTCCAGGGAACCACATTGACTTAGAAGAGTTATTGTAAGAGAAGCTGCTCAGTGGATGTAGGCGTAATGCTGCAGTTTCAGTCACTGACTCTTACGATTCTTGCTTATGTTTAGTCTGTCACATACTGTATTAACTTGTATTACTCTCAGTTTTAGTTTCAAATTCTGTAAATAAATTGTCATCATTGACTTGCCCTCATGTCAAGTCCCATAGACTGACTGACTTCCATGGAACACAAAAGGAGAAGTTTAGAAGAATGTTAATGCTGCTAAAGACTCATTAAAAATCAAGTTCAAATTTTGTGTATGATATTGTTGCATTTTAACCTTCGCTGCATCAAACACATGTAAACTGAATTAGAGGTTCAGTTCTTTCAGTAATTGTACTGTTATTGTTATGCTTGTACATGACATTATTGATAGTAATTGAAAACTGTCTGTTGTGTTTCAGTGCGGACGGCGCGGTTCTCTCAGGAGCCTGCAGACCAGTCAGTGGTTTTGGGCCAGAGGGTGGTCCTGTCCTGCGTGGTCTTCAACTATTCGGGCATTGTGCAGTGGACCAAGGATGGACTGGCCTTAGGCATCGGAGAAGACCTCCGGGGTCAGTGATACACAGTGCTCTTTTTTTTCTTTCTGTATTTATGTGCTTTTCCCTTTTTTACTCTTCATATTTGGTCTTTCATGTTTTCCACAGTTTTCAATTTTTTTCTAACTTTTGTCCCAGGACGCTTTAGCAACTGCTTAACCTCTTTCTTTCTTTTTCTTTCTTTCTTTCTTTCTTTCTTTCTTTCTTTCTTTCTTTCTTTCTGTACTTTTCTGTTTTTCTTTGTACACTCTTTCAGTTTCTTCTCTCATCTCTCACTATTTTCCATGTTTCCTGGTTTGTTTTTTCCAATTTTTGTATTCTCTTTAACCACATAACAACACACTAAAAACCACTCAGAATACCTGAGCAATCACATAGCAACACACACACAAAAAACCCCTGCACAGCTTAGCAACACACTAGAGGTTGACCAATAGTGGATTTTACCGATAATGATAACTAGGTTGGACCTCATAACCGATAGTTTTTAAAATGGATACTGAATGAAAACTAAAATAGTGTTGAACTTTTCTCTTTCTTTCTTTTTCTTTCTTTCTTTCTTTCTTTCTTTCTTTCTTTCTTTCTTTCTTTCTTTCTTTCTTTCTTTCTGTACTTTTCTGTTTTTCTTTGTACACTCTTTCAGTTTCTTCTCTCATCTCTCACTATTTTCCATGTTTCCTGGTTTGTTTTTTCCAATTTTTGTATTCTCTTTAACCACATAACAACACACTAAAAACCACTCAGAATACCTGAGCAATCACATAGCAACACACACACAAAAAACCCCTGCACAGCTTAGCAACACACTAGAGGTTGACCAATAGTGGATTTTACCGATAATGATAACTAGGTTGGACCTCATAACCGATAGTTTTTAAAATGGATACTGAATGAAAACTAAAATAGTGTTGAACTTTATTACAAAAATAAAAAACACTACTGACCCAGGAAAAATGTATTGTACTTTTTAAATAAAATAAATATATACATATTAATATTAAATATTAATATGTTATATTATATCTTCATAATTCATGTTAGTTCATTAATAACTAATGCTAAAATATACAATAAAAAAATGTATTAGTAAGTGTTAACATAATTGAATGATTAACAATTCTTCTCTAGCATTTATTATCCATAGCATTGAAATTAGACACACACACACACACACACACATATACACATATATATATATTTATATACATAGATTAGGTTGACCAATAGTGGATTTTACCGATAATGATAACTAGGTTGGACCTCATAACCGATAGTTTTTAAAATTTATTAGTAAGTGTTAACATAATTGAATGATTAACAATTCTTCTCTAGCATTTATTATCCATAGCATTGAAATTAGACACACACACACACACACACACACACACACATATACACATATATATATATTTATATACATAGATTGATAGATAGATAGATAGATAGATAGATAGATAGATAGATATCTTTAAATACATTCAATTATAATTACAATTTTATTAGGGATAAAAATCTGCCTCAGCTTCTGCTCTAAACTATAGGGAGCCCTTTTACATTACTATAAGGTTCCCTTTCAGCCGGTCACTACGAGTCATGTCGTGACCGACGAATTGGGATCTCGCTTCGAGAGACCAATCTACTTCGAGTGTAACTAAACGAGCCAATGCACATTGGCATGCAATTATTGCATCCAGCTGCCGCTGATCATAGCGTGAGCATAAAAAGGCAGCCAGTGCAATGCATACCAGCTTTTCGCTTCGGAGCCGAGCGACAACATCGTTCTGCTCCAACCAAGTGTCTTCAGTGAGCTACGAGTTCAACGCGCGCTTGGAAGCTTCTGGTGTTGGCGGACGGCGCTTCAGCAGTGGTCGTTCCTGTATTGAGTGGGTTGCGCACTTCAGGCTGCACTACCCCCTGTTGTGCTGCAAGTGGCCATTTCCCCTGTGCGTCTCAGCAGTAAAAGAGCATTTCCCTGAAAGAGCAATTTCTCTAAAATAGTACAATAAGCTGGTGCGTCTTTATAAAGACGATGGATCGTCTTTTTAAAGATGCCGTTTCACTTGTGCGTTTCTGGATGCAGTCGTTACCTGGCACCAAGTGATGGTCATGATCGATGCCTCACGTGTCTGGGCATTAAACACCCTGAGGTGGCGTTCGCGGATGAGTCATGTTCCCATTGCGGGAAGATGACCATCTCGGAGTTGTGGGCCAAGCTCCGTTTCCTCCAGGGGGGGGCGGAGCGCTGTTGCCTCTGCCGCGATCTGCGTCTCAGCAGTAAAAGAGCATTTCCCTGAAAGAGCAATTTCTCTAAAATAGTACAATAAGCTGGTGCGTCTTTATAAAGACGATGGATCGTCTTTTTAAAGATGCCGTTTCACTTGTGCGTTTCTGGATGCAGTCGTTACCTGGCACCAAGTGATGGTCATGATCGATGCCTCACGTGTCTGGGCATTAAACACCCTGAGGTGGCGTTCGCGGATGAGTCATGTTCCCATTGTGGGAAGATGACCATCTCGGAGTTGTGGGCCAAGCTCCGTTTCCTCCAGGGGGGGCGGAGCTCTGTTGCCTCTGCCGCGATCTAGTGTTCGTCCTGGCGGCAGCCAGGCGTGGACTACTTCGGGCATTAGCACAGGCGGTCTGAGGGTTACAGTGGTGGCAAACCCCTCAGGGAACCAACCCTCGGGGGACCATCGCTTCTCTAGCGCTTCGCCAGTTGAGCCGCCAAAAGAACGCACTGGGCCCTCTTTAAAATGCATACCAGTGGTATCCTTCGGTGCTCCTCCCGACGACCAGATGTTGATCACTGCATCGGAGCGAGAGCTCTCTGGAGAAGAAGATTCGGCTGCTCTGCCGCCCTCCGGGATGGTGGCAAGGCCTGAATCGGATCCAGAGATGTCGGCTATGCTTTCCCGGGCCGCCGAGAGGGTAGGGCTCGACTGGAAACCTCAACCGCGTCCCGGGCCCTCGAGGTTGGACGATTGGTTTCTCGGGGGGGCTCGCGCTGGTTGTCAGCGCCCCGCCTCAGTGCCTTTCTTCCCGGAGGTGCATGAGGAGATCACCAGGTCATGGATGGCACCTTTTACTGCCGAAACCGACCTGCTGGTTCCTCGACGGTGGTGCAGCTAGGGGGTATACAAGGGTCCCCCCGGTGGAGCAGTCGGTTGCGATGCAATTGTGTCTTAATACTGCCTCCACCCGGCAGGGCGAACAGTCCCTCCCCTCCCGGGTCTGTAGGTACTCGTCGGGCCTGTCCGGCGATGCTTATATGGCCTGTGGAAAAGCTGCCTCCGCCTTACACACTTGGTCTAGCAGCTCTTGGCTGCACAGAAGCAGACTGAGGCGGGTCGTCACACCCTGCCCCTGCGGGCAGCTGCTGCCTCCACCCGGCCACAGCGGCCCAGCCTGCTCGTCACCGAGGGCGGCCCCCTGCGTCCGCCCCTGCTCCCGCACCACATCCGAAGCAGCCTCCAGCAAGCGCCGCTGTGGAGCTGGGTGTAGGCAGGAAGCCACACCCGTCCAGGCCCCGTCAAACCTGGCGGTGCGCGCAGGTCTGTAGGTACTCGTCGGGCCTGTCCGGCGATGCTTATATGGCCTGTGGAAAAGCTGCCTCCGCCTTACACACTTGGTCTAGCAGCTCTTGGCTGCACAGAAGCAGACTGAGGCGGGTCGTCACCCCCTGCCCCTGCGGGCAGCTGCTGCCTCCACCCGGCCACAGCGGCCCAGCCTGCTCGTCACCGAGGGCGGCCCCCTGCGTCCGCCCCTGCTCCCGCACCGCATCCGAAGCAGCCTCCAGCAAGCGCCGCTGTGGAGCTGGGTGTAGGCAGGAAGCCACACCCGTCCAGGCCCCGTCAAACCTGGCGGTGAGCGAAAGAGCAAGAGGTCCCGGGATGGGTGACCCAGAGAGTGAGGAAGCTGCTCTTTGGGGGATGGTGAAGGCACCTCTCCCTCCCCCAGAGTAGGGCCGGGTGGAGAATCTGGTAAAGAGATTCTTGACGAGAGAGCAGTTTTCTCTATATCTGGGTCCCAGGAGGGCACGGAGAGTCACGGACGGCCCAACACCGGACCTCACTCATCCTCCTCTTTGGCCAGCCAGCAGCAGTGGGCAGTTCAAGAGTGTCAACAAAGGCCCTACTCACGCGCACCCTCTGCCAACCTGTGGAACCAGGTAAGAGTTGCACCGCACACTCAGACCCCTCTCTGGTCCGCTCACAAGCCGCCCGAGTTGGGTCCCTGCGTTCCACCTCGCTGCCTCACTACGGGTATGGCGGTGGTTCTGTTGGTCCTACTTGCACGGTATCTGGGTGCCTGGCTAGCGCTACCCAGCCCATCTCGCTGGCTTCTGCAGACCATCAGCCTCGGCTATGAGATTCAGTTCGCCCGGCGTCCCCCCAAGTTCTGCGACATCTACTTCACAACAGTGAAGGCGGCCGATGCTCCTGTCTTGCGTGCGGAGATCGCAGTCCTACTGGCGAAGGATGCGATAGAGCCGGTCCCTCCAATATGAGAACGGGGTTTTACAGCGCTTACTTCATTGTACCCATGGAAGGCGGTGGGTTACGACCAATCTTGGACCTGCGTGTCTTGAACCGGGCCCTTCACCGGTTACCGTTCAAGATGTTGACGCAGAAACGCATCTTCGGGTCCGTCCATCCCCGAGATTGGTTTGCAGAGATCAACCTGAAGGACGCGTACTTTCATGTGTCGATCCTTCCGTGCCACAGACCATTTCTGCGGTTTGCGTTTGAAAGACGGGCATACCAGTACAAGGTCCTGTCCTTCGGGCTGTCCCTGTCTCCCCTTGTCTTCACGAAACTCGCGGAGGGGGCTCTTGTTCCCCTCAGAGAGCAGGATGTTCGCATCCTCAACTATCTCGACGATTGGCTTATACTAGCACAGTCTCGAGATCAGTTGTGCGAGCACAGGGACCTGGTGCTCTGGCGCCTCAGCCCATTGGGTCTTTGGGTCAACTGGGAAAAGAGCAAACTCTCCCTGACGCAGAGGATCTCTTTTCTCGGTATGGAGTTGGATTCGGTCAAACAGACAGCATGCCTCACAGAGGAACGTCCGCGGTCGGTGCTGACCTGCTTGAATTCGTTCAAGGGCAGGACAGCGGTCCCACTGAAACTATTTCAGAGGTTCCTGGGGCATATGGCAGCTGCAGCGGCACTTACACCTCTAGGGCTATTGCATATGAGACCGCTTCAGCACTGGCTTCATGGCGGAGTCTCGAGGTGGGCGTGGCAGTGCGGAACTCACCGGGTCCAAGTTACACCGGCCTGTCGCCAAACCTTCACCCCATGGTCAGAGCTTACGTTCCTTCGGGCAGGAGTGCCCCAAGAACAGGTCTCCAGGCATGCTGTGGTTTACACGGATGCCTCCACCACCAGCTGGGGGCCACGTACAATGGGCACGCAGAGTTGGGGGTTTGGACAGGCCCCCATCTGCACTGGCATATCAATTTCCTAGAGTTGTTAGCAGTGCGCCTTGCCTTGAACCATCTCAAAAGGGTGCTTACGGGGGAAGCACGTGCTGGTCCGAATGGACAACACAGCGACCATTGCGTACATCAACCGACAAGGTGGTCTGCACTCTTGTCGCATGTCGCAACTCGCCCACCACCTGCTCCTTTGGAGTCGGAAGGTTCTGAGGTCACTTCGTGCCATTCACATTCCGGGCCTGCTCAACCGTACGGCCGACGAGCTGTCTCGAGCTACGCTCCCGGGAGAGTGGCGACTCCATCCCCGGATGGTCCAACTGATTTGGGGACATTTCGGAGCCACTCCACATTCCTGGGCTGCTCAACCGGGCAGCCGACGAGCTGTCCCGAGCTGCGCTCCCGGGAGAATGGCGACTCCATCTCCAGACGGTCCAGCTGATTTGGGGACATTTCGGAGCCACTCAGGTAGACCTGTTTGCCTCTCCAGAAACCTCTCACTGCCAGTTGTTCTACTCCCTGACCGAGGGAACACTCGGCACGGACGCACTGGCACACAGCTGGCCGCAGTGCCTGTGCAAGTATGCGTTTCCCCCAGTGAGCCTTCTTGCACAGACACTGTGCAAGGTCAGGGATGACGAGGAGCAGGTCCTACTTGTGGCACTGTATTGGCCCACTCGGACCTGGTTCCCTCTTGGGACCTGTCTCTGGTGCTTAAAACACTACAGCAGGGCCCATTTGAGCCTTTGCAGTCAGTCGAGCTAAAGATTATTTCAATGAAAACTCTGCTCCTACTTGCACTGGCCTCCATCAAGAGGATAGGGGACCTGCACGCATTTTTGGTCGGCGATTCGTGCCTAGAGTTTGGGCCGGCTGACTCCCAGGTAATCCTGAGGCCCCGGCCCGGCTGTGTGCCCAAGGTTCCCACTACTCCCTTCAGGGATCAGGTGGTTAGCCTGCAAGCGCTGCGCCCGGAGGAGGCAGACCCAGCCTTAGCTTTGCTCTGTCCCATCTGAGCCTTGAGATGCTACGTAGACCGGACACAAAGCTTTAGGACCTCAGACCAGCTCTTTGTCTGTTACAGAGGCCGGCAGAAGGGGAAGGCCGTCTCTAAGCAGAGGATGGCCCACTGGATTGTGGATGCCATCACCCTGGCTTATCAGGCACAGGGTGTGCCCTGCCCGCTCAGGTTGCGAGCTCACTCTACTAG
>NW_015505419.1:1599828-1633466 GCF_001515645.1 Sinocyclocheilus grahami | reverse complement strand
TTTCGGAGCCACTCAGGTAGACCTGTTTGCCTCTCCAGAAACCTCTCACTGCCAGTTGTTCTACTCCCTGACCGAGGGAACACTCGGCACGGACGCACTGGCACACAGCTGGCCGCAGTGCCTGTGCAAGTATGCGTTTCCCCCAGTGAGCCTTCTTGCACAGACACTGTGCAAGGTCAGGGATGACGAGGAGCAGGTCCTACTTGTGGCACTGTATTGGCCCACTCGGACCTGGTTCCCTGAACTAATGCTCCTCGAGACAGCCCCTCCCTGGCAGATTCCTCTGAGGAAGGTTCTACTGACTCAGAGATGGGGCAGTTTCTTTCGTTGAAAACTCTGCTCCTGCTTGCATTGGCCTCCATCAAGAGGGTAGGGGACCTGCACGCATTTTTGGTCGGCGATTCGTGCCTAGAGTTTGGGCCGGCTGACTCCCAGGTAATCCTGAGGCCCCGGCCCGGCTGTGTGCCCAAGGTTCCCACTACTCCCTTCAGGGATCAGGTGGTTAGCCTGCAAGCGCTGCGCCCGGAGGAGGCAGACCCAGCCTTAGCTTTGCTCTGTCCCATCTGAGCCTTGAGATGCTACGTAGACCGGACACAAAGCTTTAGGACCTCAGACCAGCTCTTTGTCTGTTACAGAGGCCGGCAGAAGGGGAAGGCCGTCTCTAAGCAGAGGATGGCCCACTGGATTGTGGATGCCATCACCCTGGCTTATCAGGCACAGGGTGTGCCCTGCCCGCTCAGGTTGCGAGCTCACTCTACTAGGAGTGTTGCGTCCTCCTAGGCGCTGGCTCGTGGCGCCTCGCTGACAGATATTTGTAGAGCTGCGGGCTGGGCGACCCCCAACACGTTTGCTAGATTCTATAGCCTTCGTGTGGAGCCTTCTTCCCCCGGTGTTCTCACCTCAAACGGGTAGAGGCACTGAGAGGCCCCGGTTAGTGTCAGCTTGCTAAAACTGCTCCAGAGTGTCCGTACTTTAGGCCCTGTCGAGCTCCTCTGCCCCCTCGGCAGCCAGACGTGGCAGAACGTCCGGTGCCAGGCCCTCTCTCGTTAAATCCTTGTGAACCGGTAGAGGGCTGGGTTCCATATATAGAGACCTAAGCGGATCCCATATGTGGAAAGTCCACGGTATAGCCTCAGAGCTCGTGTTTCCCCGGCAGACTTCTGCCATTCCATGAGGGTTACAATCACCTCCAATTTTCCATATGCACCTTAAACGGATGTTCATATGTGTATTTGCTTCCAAAACCTCCTTCGGGAAGGATGGGGCTTCCGCAGCATCCCTGTTCCAAGTGGAACGGGTACGTTTTCCCAGTGTTATCCAATCTCACTGAGTGGGTAGTGCTACGACAATGGTGAATGGTCTTCTTGTTGCGAGACCCGGCCTACACCAAAAAGAGGCGCAGGTGGCTCGCACAGGGCGACTGAAAGGGAACATCTTGGTTACATATGTAACCCTCGTTCCCTGAAGGAGGGAACGTAGACGTCACGTCCCGTTGCCACGGCTGCTGTACCCCCACTGAGCGGCCGGGTCAGCGGCTCAGCTCCTCAGCGAAAACCTGGTATGCATTGCACCAGCTGCCTTTTTATGCTTACGCTGTGATCAGCAGCAGCTGGATGCAATAATTGCATGCCAATATGCATTGGCTCTTTTTAGTTACACTCGAAGTAGAGATCCCAATTTGTCGGTTATGACGTGACGTCTCCGTTCCCTCCTTGGGTTCCATATATAGAGACCTAAGCGGATCCCATATGTGGAAAGTCCACGGTATAGCCTCAGAGCTCGTGTTTCCCCGGCAGACTTCTGCCATTCCATGAGGGTTACAATCACCTCCAATTTTCCATATGCACCTTAAACGGATGTTCATATGTGTATTTGCTTCCAAAACCTCCTTCGGGAAGGATGGGGCTTCCGCAGCATCCCTGTTCCAAGTGGAACGGGTACGTTTTCCCAGTGTTATCCAATCTCACTGAGTGGGTAGTGCTACGACAATGGTGAATGGTCTTCTTGTTGCGAGACCCGGCCTACACCAAAAAGAGGCGCAGGTGGCTCGCACAGGGCGACTGAAAGGGAACATCTTGGTTACATACGTAACCGAGACGTTGCAATTAACAACAGAGCCCAAACTTAAATTCAATTACTATTTAACTATAATAATCAACACTCAAATAAATTTTTTTTGTATGCAAACATTTAAATTGTTTTTAAATTAACATCTAAATTATACAATTTCTATTTGAAGAGTTAATTTGCAAAAACCGAAAACCGATTTTTTTTTTTTCTGAAGCACTCGAAGTAGAGATCCCAATTTGTCGGTTATGACGTGACGTCTCCGTTCCCTCCTTCAGGGAACGAGGGTTACATACGTAACCGAGACGTTGCAATTAACAACAGAGCCCAAACTTAAATTCAATTACTATTTAACTATAATAATCAACACTCAAATAAATTTTTTTTGTATGCAAACATTTAAATTGTTTTTAAATTAACATCTAAATTATACAATTTCTATTTGAAGAGTTAATTTGCAAAAACCGAAAACCGATTTTTTTTTTTCTGAAGTCACGTTTTTTTTTATTGCGCATTCCAAGTAATATCAATATTCAATTCATATCAATATTGGGTTGTTTTGATTAAGTAATAATAACTTAAACAAATACAGGTAATTTACCAAATTAAAGTTAATTGAAAGTATGTTTTTTTTACATAATTAAAAGTTTGTTTTTTAGCAAAAGCAGATAACTCCAACAGTCGTTTTTTGGCAAAAGCAGATAACTCCACATTTCATGTTTTAGAGTTTAAAAAAACACTCGTTTAATCTTTGTAATCTCCTCAGATGACAATGTACATGCCTGACAAACGTTGTTGTTGTTGTGATCATAAACTGGATGTGATTACATGCAATACACAGAGCTTTTCCCTCACCATTGTAACGCGCTGCATTTGCAAGGTTCCATGAAAACGTTTCAGCTTTTATTTTCCTTTTTCACCCTGAAGAAGATATCACAGGTTCATTAAGTTTGTCAAAATTATCCATCCTTGATCACTTTTAGTCAGCTTTGACAAAACTCCTCTCAGCTAGCACGTCTTTTCAAAGTGAAAGTAGCCTTGTCACCTGACCTGAATACAGTGTGCTGATTTGCTAAAATGGACTTATCGGCTTCTGTTCAAAAACAACAAGGGCGCTTGTCGGCTTCTTCAGTAAAACATGAAGCCACGATGCCTTGAAAGTGGACAAAACCGGCTTTTTTGACAAAACGTGTTTAGGGTTCAGATCGCGCTATATGCGGAGAATAATTTTTTGTGGCGTTTATTGGTTTTTGCAAATAAACTCTTCATTTGTTGTTGAAATATAATAATTTTATATTAACATAACTTGTTTCATAAAATATTTATTTAAACACATACATTAATTAATTAAGACATCACTAACAGGTAAAGTAAATATAATGAAGTATAGTCTAATATTTCGACTTCATTTCTCTAGCAAATAACTAGCTGTAGTGTAGACACTGATGACTTGCCTGAGGTAAATGAAATGCTACGGACATTTTCTTTAGAAACTGTTTTAATGATAATTTATTGTCTGAATTTCCTGAAAAAATGGAACGATTTGTTCGGTACACATTTGTACCGAACCGAAAGACCCGTACCAAAAATTTTTGGTATGAATACGTGTACCGTTGCACCCCTAGTATGTATACTGTATGTACACTCTCACACATTTTCATCTATTTTAGAATGCTTGATGATTTTCTCATCATATGTTTCTGTCGGCTACATGAACATATGAATTTGTAAAAATGCTACTTCGCTAGATAACAAATGCATAAAAGTGACCTGCTGGATATAAACTAATTCAAATAGATGGTAACAATCATAACAAATAAACATTTGAGCCGGTGTTCCGACGAAACATGCTACCTATCAGATTGTGTTACCAGAAATATATTTGCATTGTTTTAAGGGTAAGTTTAGGGTAGGGGTAGGTATGGACATTAAAAAAGCCTCAACCCACATGAATAAGACGCTGGTAGCACAATCGATTTGTGCTACCAATCTTTTTAAAGGGAGGTAGCACAATCTGAGCGGGTAGCACAAATCGTCAGAACACTGGTCTTGTGTGTGTTTTTGTCACACTCTTTTAACCGTTTGAGGTGCTACTAATGTCAGCGTCCTCTCAGCCCTGGTGGCAAACATACTGCTTTTTATACTAATGCAGCATCTAATCAACAAATTAATTGCTTTATAATGACATGAAAACACGCTGTATACGTACTGTTTTAAATCTGCATCTAAAGGCTGTTTCACACTGAGCGCGATGTGAAAAAGTGAAGCGAATAGCCGACTTGATTGATCGCCTTCTGCTAATTCACACCTGCACGCTAGGTGGCGCAAACCAACAATGAATTTTTTCCTCATGTAGCCTATGTATCTCGTATATGGCTTTTGCATTGTTCGCTGCTCAATATACAGCATTAAATTAAGATAAATAACTTTTGGTTCTTCATTAGAAACACAAACTATCCATAATGCTTACAAGAATACATCTGAAAATATAATTAGAGGTACAAATAGTATCAAGCTACATTTCAAAATGTATGTAACTATTCATGTTTTTGCTTAAACCCCACTTTAAACCATCATCAAGTGCTTGTAATAACTTCCGATTGTGATCTAAAATGGATTTTGATTCTATAATAGGTAGACATGCACTCTTTGTGTGTTTTATAATAGACTGAACGCTACCTGCTTATCATAAACATCCTTTATTGCTATAAAAATACCGTGAGCTGCATAAAAACATACAGAAAATATATTTTCATATTCATGTCTATTTGCTTTCATATTTTACGTGTAGACAAATGTTTCTCTATTTTTTTTCATATTCACTTTTTTCTTCAACGTGGAAGTAAGCCTATGGGTGAGACTTTCCGGTTCATTAGCCGCTATATGGAAATAAGTCGTGGCCTAATGGTTAGAGAGTCGGACTCGTAACCCAAAGGTTGCGGGTTCGAGTCTCGTACCGGCAGGGATTGTAGGTGGGGGGAGTGAATGTACAGCGCTCTCTCTTCCACCTTCAATACCCCAACTGCTCCCCGGGTGCCACAGCAAAAAAAATGGCTGCCGGGTGTGTGTCCACTGCTGTGTGTGTGCACTTTGGATGGGATAAATGCAGAGCACTAATTCCGAGTATGGGCCACACGACACATCACTTTTGTGCAACAGCAGCTGCTCCGGGCACGTGATCTAAGCTCAAATCTGATTGGACGGCCCGTTTCATCGCGGAGCGATGGGGAAAAAAAATCGACAAACAAGACGAAAAAAAAATCTTCGCTTTTTCGCGCTGCGAATGATCGCGCCTAGTGTGAATAGCCCCATTAGGGATCAATTGTTTTGATTCAAATGCGTCATCGCGCCGAACATTCACGCCGATTTTCGTGTTCAGTGTGAAAAGCCCTTTAGTTGCACTGGTTGGAAGGCCCACCAATATAGAACATTGCAGTAGTCCAATCTTGAAATTACAAGAGATTGGACAAGTAGCTTTGGTGCATATTCTGACAGGAAGAGCCTGATTTTCCAAATGTTGAATGAGCATGTATGTACACTGCCTGTGAAGCAGGACTGAAGCCACCGAAGTACCATACCTGTGATCCCCAGAAAGAGTGAACAGGAGGAACACTCTTTTAACCGTTTGAGGTGCTACTAATGTCAGCGTCCTCTCAGCCCTGGTGGCAAACATACTGCTTTTTATACTAATGCAGCATCTAATCAACAAATTAATTGCTTTATAATGACATGAAAACACGCTGTATACGTACTGTTTTAAATCTGCATCTAAAGGCTGTTTCACACTGAGCGCGATGTGAAAAAGTGAAGCGAATAGCCGACTTGATTGATCGCCTTCTGCTAATTCACACCTGCACGCTAGGTGGCGCAAACCAACAATGAATTTTTTCCTCATGTAGCCTATGTATCTCGTATATGGCTTTTGCATTGTTCGCTGCTCAATATACAGCATTAAATTAAGATAAATAACTTTTGGTTCTTCATTAGAAACACAAACTATCCATAATGCTTACAAGAATACATCTGAAAATATAATTAGAGGTACAAATAGTATCAAGCTACATTTCAAAATGTATGTAACTATTCATGTTTTTGCTTAAACCCCACTTTAAACCATCATCAAGTGCTTGTAATAACTTCCGATTGTGATCTAAAATGGATTTTGATTCTATAATAGGTAGACATGCACTCTTTGTGTGTTTTATAATAGACTGAACGCTACCTGCTTATCATAAACATCCTTTATTGCTATAAAAATACCGTGAGCTGCATAAAAACATACAGAAAATATATTTTCATATTCATGTCTATTTGCTTTCATATTTTACGTGTAGACAAATGTTTCTCTATTTTTTTTCATATTCACTTTTTTCTTCAACGTGGAAGTAAGCCTATGGGTGAGACTTTCCGGTTCATTAGCCGCTATATGGAAATAAGTCGTGGCCTAATGGTTAGAGAGTCGGACTCGTAACCCAAAGGTTGCGGGTTCGAGTCTCGTACCGGCAGGGGTTGTAGGTGGGGGGGGTGGATGGACAGGCCTCCTTCAATACCCCAACTGCTCCCCGGGCGCCACAGCAAAAAAAATGGCTGCCGGGTGTGTGTCCACTGCTGTGTGTGTGCACTTTGGATGGGATAAATGCAGAGCACTAATTCCGAGTATGGGCCACACGACACATCACTTTTGTGCAACAGCAGCTGCTCCGGGCACGTGATCTAAGCTCAAATCTGATTGGACGGCCCGTTTCATCGTGGAGCAACAGGGAAAAAAATCGACACACAGGACGAAAAAAAAATCGCGAATCATCGCGCCTAGTGTGAAAAGCCCCATTAGGGATCTATTGTTTTGATTCAAACACGTCATCGTGCCGAACATTCGCACCGATTTTCGCGTTCAGTGTGAAAAGCCCTTAAAGTATGCTGCTCTGTGCTGTGAGCAGCTTCGTGTGTCAAAACAAACAGCATGAGGCGTCAGTGATGGACCCTTTTCACAAGACTGTGATGACATGTTTAATGGTCATCAGCATCGTAAATCCTCGAAAGTTTTTCATATTTGTATTTTTTTTTTAAATGTATGTACATTTATAACACTATTCTTTGTATTATATCACCTTTGCATCAAATTACAAAAAAAAAAACAGTTAACGCTAATGCGAGGTTGTTTCTAATGCAGCGTCTATGGGAGGGACGGTAAATTTGACATCGTTCTCTCTTCTGACAGCCGTTATCAGTCTCTCTCAATTTTTTTCCTTTTATTGAAAGTCATGAAAACACTATCGTGGAATATTTCTTTTGCTATTTGAGCAACTGGGAATGCAAAAAATATATTTGTGGTGCTCTCCCATTCACTGCTATTCAAGTTAACCCAACTATGACGACTTCCGCTGCTGAGAAACCCGGAAATGTGAAAAGGGTCCATTCACCTCTAGAGGCCGCTCTTGCTGCGTTTAATGACAGCAGACCCTCAGCCATTCCAGCAACAGACGCAAACCTGTCAGTGCTGATCAGCAACTCCCCCCCCCCCAGCAATCACTCAGAACACTTTTTCTTCAGAAAATGTAGGAATGTGTGTATTACTTTCCTTCTTTTCTGTTTTCCCTATGTATACTCCTTTAATTTCATCTGCCATCTTTCTCGCTGTTTTCCGTGTTTCCCTGTTTGCTTGTTTTCTGTCTCACTTTTTTCCTCTCTTCCCCTTTGCTCTTTTGCTTTCTGCTCCACTAGCTCATCTTTTCTCACTCCTTGTGGACTGTCATGAGAACAGTGAGGGCAGGATGTGGTATTTTTAACCTCTGCCATTATAAATAGATAAATGTGGACCTGATAAACTACATTTGCTGCATTTGCCAGATTCATTAAAAGGCATGAGGAAGATTTCTCTCTCTTGCTCTCTCACTTTGACTCAGTGTAGTTGTATTTACACTGTGATGCTTCACTGGGTTGTCCCTGTAGTTTTCATCTAAAAGCATGTGAACAAATCCTGCATTCACACACACACATACACACACACATACACAAATGTGCACACACAGAAATACATGCGCACAGCATACACTGATAACTCAATCCCACTGTAGAGAGGGCTGTGTGGGTTGGGGAATTTTTGTCATTTCTCTTGCAGCAGAAGCTGGAAATGTCCATGTCATAGCGCTAGCATATATCACGCAAACTGTACTGCCACTCAGTGGTGGAAAACGTAATTTTTCCCTTGTTAGTAGGAAAACGTCACTGTTACTATTGCTTAGAGCAGTAGTTCTCAACCTTTTTTTCCACTGGGCCACACTATGGTCCAAGTGCAAGTCTCACAGGCCGCACACATATCATTTACATATTATGTCACCAATACAAACCAACCAGATTTATAATAGCCTATTATAGCCTAAATATTATGATATCTTATCGATTACATTCATTGAAATAAATAAATAAATAATTATACTCACTATTAATAAAACACCTGATGCTGTCGGGAGCTGACCAATTTTG
Organism: Sinocyclocheilus grahami; assembly: GCF_001515645.1. Taxonomy (NCBI): domain Eukaryota; kingdom Metazoa; phylum Chordata; class Actinopteri; order Cypriniformes; family Cyprinidae; genus Sinocyclocheilus; species Sinocyclocheilus grahami. The sequence continues at coordinate 1,624,916 of NW_015505419.1, read as the reverse complement.
TGAAATTCGGCTCGAAAGGAGTAACAGCACAATGAAGTTGCGATTGTAAGTTGCAGTCTGTAAGACGCGCACGGAAGTGTGACTTGATTCGCGACATTGCAGAAAATGTGCTTTCACAAATGTAGCCTATGTTGATCCAAATATGGAAAGCACTTTCGAATTTAATAATCTGAGGTTCTCTCCAGAGATGTTTTGCCACATTTCTGCAATTAAGGATGATTGCTGCATATGGGTGTTTCCTTTTGCCTGAACTAGAGCCCTGCATTTCAGCCCGGGCCCAATGGGCCCCAACTTTTTTACGCCCCTGGGGCCGGGCTTCAGGACAATTTTCATGTCATAGTTCAGACGCGGGCAGGGCATCGGCTTGTTTTAGGCTTCTCCTATTTTTATATTTTAGACAGCCATCAATTAGTGATGAAAAAATAAAATAAAATTGCAGCGCTGGTGGAAACAACACGAGACCGTGCTGCTGTGACTGTCCAGAGCGGCTCGACGGTGTTTAGTGTTCAGCTGAAGCAGCATGTATGCAGTCAGCGCAGCTGAAGAGTTCTACGTTCAAATGCACGCAATAGGCTAAAGCTTGCCACAAAGCACTGGCAAAAGTAATTACCATGAATGTGTCAGGGGGAAATAGTAAGGAGATATTTGAATTATTTACTAATAAAATAGTGTTTTCTGATTTTGTTGATATTGTGAGTGCACACAAATAAAAGACCCTTAGACCCTTTACAGTTATGAGTGATGTATTACTCTTACCTTTATGAGTAAAAATGACGGAATATCCACTGAAAAAAATGCAAGTGATCGCGCTGGCGCCTCCATGTCCTGCAAAGCGTCTCCGCATAAACTATTGGATATAGCGCACATTTATCTAGGTTTAACGTTAAAACATTGTTATATGCTTGAACTGTTTTATATCTATAGATTTTATTTTAGGCAAGTCGTGATGATTTGAGAAGGCTGTTGATCAAACGTAGGCTATGATCAGCTCACTGTCTGCCGCTGGGCGCTTGGTCATTACTTTAAAAAACAAAAACATATATTTGACAAACAAAAAAATGCTCCAAACATTTTTCTAAATTAACTTAATAAAAAAACCAAAAAAAAATATAATCACTTTGCCATTACATACAAAACTGAACTATTTTAATATAGCTGAAACAGTAGTATAAGGTGTTTTGGGAGAAGGGGGAAAAAAGATGGGCTCGGGTCGGACTCGGGCTGGTAATTCTGATAAGCTGTTGGACAAGGGCCTGAACGTCACGGGCCAGGGCCGGGCTAGGGCCTATATTTGAGGCCCGTGCAGGGCTCTAGCCTGAACATCTTCAAGTGAGTGGCGGGGCAAACCGAAAGTTGATGCCGAAAGTCCAGCACTCTCCTACCTTCACTGCTGCGACTACTCTTGTTTGTATGTGTTCCTTCACTGGCATTTTCCACATTTCGTTTTTCTCCCTTAATAACAAATTTCAATGTCCATTCTGATGCTCAATTTTACCGAACTAATGGCTGCTGATGACTATTTGAATTGGATTCTGCCAAAGTGTTCGCTTGTAAGTGTTTGTTAAATGCGTAACGTTAATTACATGAGTACAGGCCTGCTCATGTCTGAAAATAATATATGAAAAACAAAATTATTTTACATAACAAAAACATTATAGCTTATATTTGTTTAGTAAATTTTTTAATTAATGTAAAAACTAAAATGAAAATTTATTTTTTTATTGGGTTCAGCATGGTGGGCCACATTTGAATTTGTGACGGGCCACATGCGGCTTAGGGCAAAGTTTTTTTTTCCAAATCTCAGATCTCTCAGTAAAGAGTTTATTTCTTTTCAAATCTCATGTTTCTAAGTAAATCAAGCGTGTATTTTGTCTCACACCATTTTTTCAAAGGTAGCCTTTTTTCACAAACCTGTCCCCCCCCCCAAAAAAAATAATATGTGCTTAGCATCACATTAGAAACCATATAGCAACACTTTAAGGGGCAATCCACACAGACCTTTTTTATTTCACTGCGATGCTTTTCAATTGTTTTCCTGTGTAATCATGTGCTAGATGAACATCTTTGACCACTGGGTCACATCACGTCTTGCATGCGACATGGTATTCTAAAACCATGACTCTCAAGTTAAAATTAAAACTAGTTTTGTTTATTATTTAGTTTATTGTTCTTTCAGAAATTATTTTTGAACAACTACTCAGAACTTTTTAGCAAGCATATAGAAACCACATAGCAACACCCTAAAAACCAATCAGACAACTCACTTTTCATGATTTAGTATATATTTGTGTTGAAATGAAGACTATCGGTCTTCAAATCATCACTAAAAGTGACGAGTTGTGGTCTGTGTGTGCATGTCTCTTGCAGCCTGGCCGCGGTATCGAGTGTTGCGTCTGGTGGATGTTGGACAGTATAATTTGGAGATCTCAGCTGCTGAACTCTCAGACGACTCTCTCTATGAGTGCCAGGCCACGGAGGCAGCGCTGCGCTCGCGACGGGCCAAACTCACCGTCCTCAGTGAGTGCTGTGTGTTTGCTTAGAAGAGAGTCTGAATGGTCAGTGCATGCTAAAAGCTTGCTGTTTAGATGTTTGCTGTGATGTAATGAAGAGGTTAATCTGTTATGAAATGAATAGATTTATGAGATGTTGCTATTAATAATTGAACTCCATATGTGTTTGTGTGTGTAGTTCCTCCCGATGAGCCGGTGATTGAGGGGGCCCCGGAGATCCTCCTCACAGCAGGGGCCCCATACAATATGAGCTGCGTGTCCCGCGGAGCCAAACCTGCCTCTGTCATAGAGTGGCAGAAAGACGGCCTGCCGATAGAAGGGGCCTTCAGCACCACGGTGAGACACACACACTCATGAGAATAAATGTAAATCTAAAGCAAAACATGCATGAGTTTGTAGGTATGTAATAGCTTATGTACTCAAGCACAGAGGTATTGATATGCTCTGTGTCTTTTTGCTATGCAGGAGGTGCTTCCAGACAGGAAACGCGTGACCACTCGCAGTTACCTGCCCATTTCACCAGTAGATACAGACACGGGGAAGAACTTCACCTGTGTCGCTACTAACCTGGCTGTCCCGATGGGCAAACGGGCCACTATCACCCTCAACGTACACCGTAAGTCTAAAATCCTTTCCAGTTTCAGTAACATTTACAAGGAAAGAGAAAAGAGCCAAAGTCTCATCGTTGAGGAAGCCAGTCGTGCCAATATATTTTATTATTATTTTTTATTTTATTTTATGTATATATATATATATATATATAATTGTTTGTATATACAAAATGGTTTGAACCCTGCATACACTATCATTTACAACTTTTAAAAAAATAAAAATGTATTATTTTTTTTGAAAGAAAATACAAAGAATCTTGAAAAAAGGTTTACAGTTTACATAATGTTAAGCACTACTGTAACTGTTTTTAACTTCGATGATAATAATAAATGTTTCTTGAGCACCAAATCAGCATATTAGAATGATTACTGAAGACTGGAGAAATGGCTGCTAAAAATTCAGCTATTAAATTGCATTTTAAAAGACATTAAAATAGAAAACAGTTATTCTAAATTGTTATAATGTTTCACAATAATATTGTTTTTACTGTATTTTTGATCAAATAAATGCATCACTAGGAGGTGCACAATAGATTTCTTTCAAAAACATTACAAATTTATATATACAGGGCTCTTTTATTAGTCCCAGCCCGTTCCTGGTGCAATTGTTTCTCTTAAATATCTATTTCTGTTTGATCTAACCCTTAAAAATGACTTTTGTTGGTATAACCTAATTTAGTCAGGTAGATTCAGTCATATTAAATAATCCTTTTGGCTTGAATAAAACCACATGAAGCACAGACCAAACATATTTTACAGTATAGGAAGATAAATGTAAGAGAGAAGGACCTACCACATCTGGGCAGTCAGTGCTGTATTCATTGGCCGTCTACTCAACCCACAATAGGTTACAAACTGTATTAAAGCAGCTTTACAAAGTAGCACATGAAAACCTTCTAAGAGGTTAAAACCCCTTTAAGATGATAGCATGAACCATTAGGAGGAACCGTGACATTCATCTACGTTCTTGCGCTTTATTAGTAGTTTCCCTTGTGTTGACTTCCACATCCACTCCAGCTCCTTACCTTCAACCTTCAGTCCTTCAACTTGCCTTTGGTCTAATGAATGACTATGGCTTTATTATGTATTCTGAATGCTCTCTGCAGATCCACCGTTGGTGACGTTATCCATTGAGCCTCGCTCCGTATTGGAAGGAGAGAGAGTGACCTTCACCTGCCAAGCTACTGCCAACCCACCTATTATGAGTTATAAGTATGTCTCTTACTAAATGTGAAGCTTAAAGTGGTTCCTTTTACATTCTGTGAGATGAAAAATTAATGACGTGTTTTATCAAGGAGATAAAGACGTCCTTTAAGTAGTATTAAGCCCCATATATCTTCAATTATTTTCTGTTACGGCAGTTGTACCCTTGAATTCCTTTTTGTACATGCTTCATGGGTCTCTCTTCATATCTGCTTATGCGTCACTGATTGGCTCTTTTTGCCTTTGCTAGGTGGGCAAAGGGAGGTGTGGTCATACAGGGGGCGAGAGAGAGTGTTTTTGTCACCAAGGCTGATCACTCTTTCTTCACTGAGCCTGTGTCCTGCCAAGTGTTCAATGCTGTGGGCAGCACAAACGTCAGCATACTCGTCGATGTCCACTGTGAGTCTTAACTTCAGAAATGCCACCTAGTCTAGAACATCCTAATGTGAATAAAAAATATGTGAAGCAGATTACCTAGTAATTATTTACTAGTAATTAAAGCTGTCCACTGTGTCTGTATAGTGCAATATCTATCTATCTATCTATCTATCTATCTATCTATCTATCTATCTATCTATCCTTTTGCCTTTCTATCTATCTATCCATCTATCATCTATCCATCTATTTGCCATTCTCTATCTATCTATCTTTTTGCCATTCTATCTATCTATCTATCTATCTATCTATCTATCTATCTATCTATCTATCTATCTATCTATCTATCTATCTATCTATCTATCTATCCTTTTGCCATTCTATCTATCTATCCATCTATCATCTATCCATCTATCCATCCTTTTGCCATTCTATCTATCTATCTATCTATCTATCTATCTATCTATCTATCTATCTATCTATCTATCTATCTATCTATCTATCTATCTATCTATCTATCTATCTATCCATCCTTTTGCCATTCTATCTATCTATCTATCTATCTATCTATCTATCTATCTATCTATCTATCTATCTATCTATCTATCTATCTATCTATCTATCCATCCTTTTGCCATTCTATCTATCTATCTATCTATCTATCTATCTATCTATCTATCTATCTATCTATCTATCTATCTATCTATCTATCTATCTATCTATCTATCTATCTATCCATCCTTTTGCCATTCTATCTATCTATCTATCTATCTATCTATCTATCTATCTATCTATCTATCTATCTATCTATCTATCTCTCGTGTTGAATTTGTCAGTGTAGGGAGCTACTAATAATAGTTGTCATATAAATAATCATATTAAATGCAAAAACCGGACCTATTTGAATCTCTGTTTCATGCAGTTGGCCCTATCCTGGTTGTCGAACCTAAACCAGTAACGGTGGATGTAGACTCGGACGTCACTTTAAATTGCAAGTGGGCGGGAAATCCTCCCCTCACACTAACCTGGACAAAAAAGGGTTCAAGCATGGTGAGCATATGCCTGTGGATCTGTTGAGTAAAAGCTACTTCCTATTACGTGTTCAGTTCTTTCGTTCTTCTCTCTTACTAAGATATAGGCTATCCATTTTTTCTCTACAGTTTACATTTTTGTCTATGACATTTTCCCTCTGACTTTATCTCTCTTCAGTGAGTGTTCTCCATATGCGTCCTTCTTTTCCTGGCTCTGCTTCTCTTCCATATTTATCTTCCAACTGTGTTTTGATGTTGAAGCTGCAATCCTTCGTTCCATTTGTTTCTTTTTAGATAATGTCTACAGTGAACAGGTTTTACAGCATCTTTTTTCCCTCCCTCTGTCTCTCTCCCTGTCTAATGCACAGGTTTTGAGTAATAATAACCAGCTCTATCTGAAGTCCGTTAGTCAGGCAGATGCTGGTCAGTATGTGTGTAAGGCCATCGTGCCTAGGATCGGAGTCGGCGAGACAGAGGTCACACTCACAGTCAACGGTCAGTACAACTCTTTTATCCTGTTGCACTAAGAAATGATAAAACGCTTTTTTAAAACCATGCAGCTTTCAAGTTTTTTTTTATCAATATTTAGCTCATTGTGAGTTCTGCGTTTAGTGATTAATCAAGCTTTGATTTAGTTACTAGTTAACCCTTAAATGCATGGATGTTTCACCAATCATTATTACATATTCGGGTCTTTAGCGACCCGGACCTATATTTTGTTACTTTTGGCAAGGGTTCGATTTGAGCAGATGATTTTACCATCACTGTCATCGACCCAACTGTTGGGCCACAATCCAAAAATAGGTCAAAGACTCTATAGGGGAAAAAGCATGTTAAATGCAAATAATGAAATGCAACTAATAGTATAATTGTTTTTAGTTAAAATAACATAATAAATAATCTTACCCAGATTTAAAAGGGAAGAGACAACACATTTCTTGAGGATGTCAAAGTTCATGCATCCTCAAACAGTATTTTGGTGGAAATTCATCTGTCATTTGGTAGAAGCTATAGCCAAATAAGGCAGATGGCAGCTTAGAGAGGCTGTGTGACATCCCTTTATGAGAATAGAAAGTATAATATCAATACATTTCAGTGTATAGTTGTTGTTGTTGTTTTTTTGTACATTCAAATTCAGTTCTGGGTCATAAAGCCAGGTCAATAAAAAACATCAACTAAAACTGTAGTCAACTAAAACTAAAACCATAAAAGCTTTTGTTATTTGAAATATAAACTTGAAATGAAATAAAATCAAATATAAAAAAACGGTCAAGGCAACATTTAGCTTAACAATGTATTAAAATAATTAAATCTAAAAAAATAAATAAACACTATATAGACATAAAAAATAAATAAACCAAACTAATGATAAAATTAAAACAGAAAATATAAAAGCTAATTCAAAATATTAAAAACTATAAAAGCATCTCAGTGATATTAAAATAACACTGCCTAAAGCAAAACCAGTATCCACCAATATCAACTACATAATAGTATATGTTTTAAGCAGTTTTACTGAATATATAGTTTCTGTTGTTTATGCTTTTTGTTTTGGACGGTTTTTTGTGCAGGCCCACCCATCATCTCAAGCGAACCGGTCCAGTATGCAGTTCGAGGGGAGAGAGGGGAAGTCAAGTGTTACATTGCCAGCACCCCTCCTCCTGACAAGATCGTAAGTTACATTATAATTACTTGCATTTACATTCATGCTACTTTCCACAGAAATGTACATAAAGATTTCTAAACAATTCTAATAACTGATACTTTACCCTTTTCTTATTATTCACCATCTGGATACTCATGGGAAAGCTGGTTTCAAAATGTAATTTTAGCCTGAGAAATCAGATGAGCTCACCTTAAACCAGTTTCTTGAGCCCAAAGTAACACTCTCTGCTGTAGATGGTTCTGCTGTAGCTGCATATATGACACATCCCTTCTCTGAACTACAAGTGATTCTAATTTAAAATGACGTGCAGCTCAGTCCTGATGCATCTCCAAGATGAGATTTATGAAATATGAAATACGGGAACAGAGAAGTCCTTCTTTTAATGCCGCAGCCTTTTCAAATGTCTTGGTTTGTGAGGTAAATGGAAGCTTACCATGAACATGTGGAGGTATGCATTTTTAAATATTCTCACAGCTCTGCATGAATAATACAACAGTTTTAGTGGTTTTGAAAGGAGAACTGGTGCTTTCTCACCATTATCCAACCCCGTGTTTCAGCACGGAAAGGCCATTTATTCCATTGCCGGTGTGAAATATGTGTTCATGCGGGCAATGTGAAGCAGATACAGTTCAGGTGCATTTTATGCACTTATGCTTTTTAAATCCTAAATATTTATAAAGGATTTATTTTTTCACTCCTGTATGAAATGTACAGATTATGTTGTACTGTACGGTATTATTTTTGGTCCATTTGCTTCTTGCAGGACCTGCAATGGCAGATTTTTTTAGTTTAATTTTATACTATTTATTTCTCAGCCATTACTTGATAGAATTTAAATTATTTTCCTTTGGAAATTTCATTATTTTATATGTACACAATTATAACAGTCAAAAGTTTGAAATAATTTTTTTTATGTTTTTAAAAGAAGTCTGCATTTATTTGATCAAAAATACAGTAGAAGCTATAAAGTTATTGAAATAATTGGTTTCTATTTGAATATTTTAAAATGTAATTTATTTAGTACTGTGATGGCAAAGATGAATTTTCGGCAGCCATTACTCCATTGTGCAGTGTCTGAAGATGAAAATGAAATTGAAATATGAAAAAAAAAAAATACAGTATGTTTTTATTATTATTATTGTTATATTATAAATAGTTTTATATTTTTTATGTATTTTTATATTTAAGTGACTGAAGCATTGTGACTGAAGCATTTTGTGGCTCCAAATAAAGATTGTTGTATATTTTCTGCAAATAAACAGATCCTTTGGGACTTTGAGGATTTATGCATACATAATTATTTATTTATTTATATAAAGAGAGAGAATAATTATCGGTGTCGTCTTGAAGCTGCGCCTTTCTTCCTGCAGATTTCCCAAAATTCATCCCATTGCTGACACATACTGGAGATTTATGTGAAGTCCATGTGAGTGGTCTCTCACACCATGTGTTTGTTTGTTGTGTGTTTGTCCCAGGTGTGGGCATGGAAGGAAAATGTGTGGGAAAAAGAGAAGGGGACCCTATCAGAACGATACACAGTAGAACAGAGCAAACTGACCACACAGGGCAGTGCAGTGCTGTCCACCCTCACCATCAACAACATCATGGAGTCAGACTTCCAGTCCACATACAACTGCACCGCGTGGAATTCTTTCGGACCTGGGACCATGATCATCACCCTGGAAGAGACCGGTGAGGATATGTGCCTGCATGTGCACATATATAATACTTCTAAATAAGGACAATCATGTGATTTTCAGTTATATTGAATTTGCGATCTTGAAATAATTTGTGTGGTCAATCTGGCATCAAACAAAGAAAGTGTTTTATTTATATAAGGTACAATTTAGTCCATCAGTCATGAAACTTTGTACAATTCATGTCTTCAAAAATTCACTGTATACTGCGTCATCTTTAGAGTACAGTAGAGTGCTCAGTCTTCAATAATAAATAGCTTGAATGGAATCACCTAAATCTGCTTCGGGTCACGTCAACTCAGGTTAGGAGTACTCTCTCTATTTAATATACAGTATGTGAGTACATTTATACTGCTACATTAAAGCCACAGTGCAATGGTTAATGCACATGTTCATGGCACAGCTTTTGCCTTCATATCTATCCTTTTCTGTCTAAAAATAAAAAATGCATCGGGGTGCTTATCTTTCTCTTTGTCTTTTTCATTGGCATAGAAATAGTGCCGGTCGGGATCATTGCAGGAGGCACCGTCGGCTGTTCGATTCTGCTTATCCTGTGTTTACTAGCATTAGTGCTGTTTTTGTATCGGCAACGCAAAGGAAGTAAGTTATCAAAGATCACTGATACAAATGACACTGAGTTTTTTTGTTCTTAATTTCTTTTCACAATGATTAGGTATTTAAAATGATTAATTATATTGTACAGTTCAAAAGTTTGAGGTTAGAAAAATGTTTTAAATGTTTTTGAAAGAGTCGCTTATGCTCATCAAAAATACAGGAACATTGTGAAATGTTATTACAATTTAAAATAACTTCCTATTTTAATGTATTTGCTAAAATGTCATTTACTTACATGTTCAGCATCATTACTCCAGTCTTCAGCTCCACATGATCCTTCAGAAATCATACTAATAAGATTTGGAGCTCTAGAAACATTTCTTATTATTATTAATGTTAACCACATATAAGTATATTTCGTAGAATCCATGATAATGTTTTTTCATGATTCTTTGATGGATAGAAAGTTTTTTAATTTAACGGATCCTTCTGGGATTAAAACTTCAAAAAACTGTAATGTAAATTATTTAACTATATTATTAAAAGTATTTTTTTAAATACATTTCTTATTCAAATCATTTCTCAGCCTGTCTAGTGAGCTGTGTAAACATCTCCTAATTTAACCCAACAGTAATCTGAAGTAGTGAGTCCTTCAAACAGCGACATGCTAAGTTTGTCTTTGAGAGTATAGAAGTAAAAGTGTCTCTAAATGCTCACAAAACCCAAGGGCGTATTTAGCCATATTTACGAACATCAGTAATAGCCACAAACACTTCAAAAAGCATGCTCAGGGCGGTGATGAATCAGATGTTTGCTCTCCAGGTCGTCGAGGGGTCACGCTCGGCAAGCCAGATATCAAGGTAGAGACCATAAACAAAGAGACCCACAGTCTGGAGGAAGACTCGGGGAGCGTCTCCACAGCAACACGCATGGTTAAGGCCATGTACTCTGTGAGTAATTTTGACAACACACAGAGCAATAACTGAAGGATAGTAGAGGGACTTTGAGACTTGAAGCTTTTAACACCAAACACAATACTTGAATTATTTAACATTAAATATTACTGATCCTGAACACGAATAATTTTTTCTAATTATTCAGTATTGCATTAAACATTTTGTTGAGATTAGCCGAGTTAAAACTCATGAACGGTTTGGTTTAGCTGAGTTATGTTCACAGTATTATAATGTATAATGTATTCTGGACTATTTTGTAATTTTCATCATTTATATGGTTAAATTAATATTTGTAATTATTAATATTCCTGTGCTAATATTAAGTGAAAATGAATCTTGATGTAATGTTGTGTCTTTTGCCAGTGGTGATTGTGCCTTGTCTTGTGAATCTTCTGAAGATGATACAACAGCACTGAAATGCTTTTTTTTTTTAAATTAACATTAACACTAATTAATTGATAACACTGAAATGCACAATTATCGACCACAGGATTTGATCTGTGAACAAATTGTCCCTAAAATTGTCCCCCCACTTGTGTTACACAATGCTTTCAGTACTAATTTTCTTAAACTTGCCTAACACATAACAAAGCCACTTCTATCTTTTACAAAAATGAATTACTAATCGTCTTCCTCTAATGTATTTCCTCTTAAATAACATTTCCAAAGCTGTAAAATTAATCCTTTTTCTCTCTCAACCTCCCTCTCTTCCTTTATATCCTTCTTCTCTTCTCCTCCTCTTCTCTCCTGTTGGTTTTCCTCCCCTCTTACGTTGCATCTCTCTCCCCCTCTTGGTTGCTCTCTTGTCGTTTATGGTTTAGTTTTTACCTTCTGTGACCCTCTCTCCCTCCTCCCAGCCTTTTAAAGATGACATTGACCTCAAACAGGAGTTACGCAGTGACACGCTGGACACGCGCCAGGACTACGAGCTCAAGGTGAACAGACACACCGATACCTCTGCACATACTAATATAAGCGATATATGACCTGTACTTTGTTTTGCTAATGCATGCAGCTTCTATAGACCTCAACAGTCGGGTCCCATGTGTAAAAATCCTATTCATTTCTCTGTAGGAAAATTATCCTATTAACCTTTCTTAAAAGCCCAAGCATTAGGTCCAAGATTGTTTTTGGTTGGGATATGCTGCTGTAGAATCCATAAGTGTGATTTTTAACTTCCTTTTTAAATAAAACATGCTAATTTGTCGAATTCCCTGTGAAGAACTTGGCTACCAATAATATTAAACCCGCCAATCAGAGTATAATAGATAATAATCAAGTCTCCCTAATATTTCTGCATGAATATTTTGCTATAAAATATAAATATATGGTATATTTATAATAAAAGGTCTATAATGTAGTGTACAGTTAGTTCAGTTAATAATGTACAGTAAAATCGGGTTTGTCTGAATATTATTTGCAATGCTTTGTATAAGTAGTTTATTCCATAATAAAGTTAATAAATTATTTTATGACAGTCAAGAAAGTCATATATCTTTTCCCCCCAATTTTCAAATGCTTTTTGTTTCAAATTTAAGCTTGCAATGTTATTCATGAAGGATCGCTTCATAGCTTAAAACTCTTTATTGAAGAATTTTTTTTAAATCCCTATGGAGAAAAATGAATGGGAAAAATATTTCCAAAATGTGACACTGCACTTTTTTTTTTTTTAAACTGAATTTTCAGTAGCCATTACTAGTCTACATTATTACACTACCTGTCTTCAGTGTCACATTATGCTTCAGAAATCATTCTATTATACTGATTTGGTGCTCAAGTAACATTCATTATTATTATACATTTTTAAACCAGATGTGCTGCTTAATATATTTGTGTGAAAACCGTGATACATTTTTTTTAGGATTCTTTGATGAATAGAAAGTTCAAAAGAACAGCATTTATTTGAAACAATTTGTAACAATGTAAAAGTCTTTACAGTCACTTTTGATTAATTTAATGCATCTTTAGTTCCACCTCTAGAATGTAGCATTTATCATAAAACACCAACAGTATTACCACAATGCATGTTTTTCCTTATTGTGAAAGAGAATTAAAAATTTACAAAAGGTACTTAAAATCGAGTGTTCACATATGAGCTACACTGAACATGCCTGTTGTCTTTTGCAGGACCCGACAAACGGCTACTACAACGTGCGAGCTTCCACCCATGATGAGGGACGTCCCGCTTCCCGATCCATGCACTACTCAGACTATCGCACCTCCGGACAGCCAGGGGGCGCCGCGGCTGTTGTGAGCAGTAGCTCAGGAGCTCCCGGAGCTACGGCAGGCCCGGGTACACCGAGCAGCTTGGCTCCGGGGTCCCGAGCGGGCTGCTACGACCCTCGCCCTCCCTCTAGACTCTCGCACAACAGCTACGCCCAATTCAACACGTTCACCCGCGCCGGACAGTCCCAGCAGCCTCCGCCCAGTTCTGGCCCACAGACTAGCGACTTCACTGCTGAATGCAGCCTCTTGGACTCTTCCGCTCAGCTCGGATACGAAAATTACGGCTACCCGCACTATCCGACATTTCGGATGGGTTTTGGTCCGCCTAGCCTCGCCCCGTTAGAAGGCGGGCCGGCGTATGAGCTGTACGGAGTCGGGCCGAGCGTCGCGGCAGGAGGCGGAACCGGAACCCCAGAGACTGGACTTGGGAAATACGGCAGTTCCACACGGTTCTCCTACACCTCCCAGCATTCCGATTATTCCCACCGACACACACAGAGGATGCAGACACACGTGTAAAAGAGAAGCGTCACGTGTACGTAACATAAGTTACGCTGATGTTATGCTGATATCGGCCATATAAGTACACACACTCACACAGATACACAGGACGGAAATAATGAATGAAACGGAGATAAAGACTGAGGGTGAACAAACAAAGAGAAGCTCAGAGTAAACGGAGGCCGAGAAATGAGAATGGGAGGCAGGGCAGGAGCGTCGTGACATTCATTTCTCAGCTCCAGGAGCTGAAAGCGAAAGTCACAATCAAGAAAGACTGGTGTCTAGAAAAGATCTAAGATCTTTATACCGTTCACTAAATCCTGAATGCTTTTAATAAGCATGATCACAAAGGTAATTCCTGAGAAATGAAGGGTGCCTCTTATAGGCTCGTAGTCTGTTTAACAGTGGTCTCTGACAGAGATGGTCATGTGAGATACAGTACATGTATGAATTCTCTTTAATGGCTTCTTCAACTTCAAACTCTCCTTAAGCTTAACTCAGTTTAAAGGGCATTTAATGACAAATTGCACAATATACAGTGGGGTCCAAAAGTCTTGAGACCACCAAAAGTATTACTTTTTTATTGAAATTTTGACGTCAACCGAAAATTTCAGGATTATAAAAAATGTAAACCAGGAAAACGAAATGAAGCAAAATATTTAAGGTTCTACACAATTATAGGTCACTAATCAAAAGTAAATTTTCATGAGAAGAACTTTTTACAAAGGATTTTCTTGCTTTCATTAAAGCCCAAGATGCTCTTTGAAACTTCCTTAAATCATGCTGGATTACATGGACCATCTGTTGAAAAATCTGGAGATGTTTTGGACAAACTGCAGAATCCTGTATGATAGATTTAAATATTGTAATAATGTGTTAAATATAGTAAAGCAATGGTTTTCAACCAAGGGACTTCCAAGGAGTCTCAAGATGACTGAAAATGATTTAAAATAAGACAAAACAAATATTAAAGTATGATACAACTACTAAAAATTGGGAAAACAACCTTTTTTCTTTGAAGAACCAGGGTTCTTGCTGCCTTAAAAACATGGATAATGTATAAGGCAGCCTAATTTTAAAAGTGTGATTTCTAGACCTGGATAAGTCACATAAATTAATAAAATCATATAACTCCTTTCCCATTTTTATAAAGAATTACATTTTGTAAAGATTTTTTTTTAATCTTAATATTTATCCGGTAATTCACAAACAACTGAAAAACTGAGCCAATTTATTAGAAAATGATTAAACATTAGAATATTACAAAAGAAGGCTTATAGACCCCACTGTACACGGTTACCTATGTCACAAAATATCCAAATATCTTTATTTTTCCATTCATTCTCCAATGGAGATCTGCATTCGACAAAGGAAATGAAGAGCACACGATACTCGTACAATACTCTTGATGACCAAAGCAATGTATTTTGAGTCTAGATGATTCTTTATTATTTTGTGTGTAAATCTGCATCTACCTGGCTATCCAGCTTGCTGAGCTACCTCGTTAAACAGGTTACTTGCCTTCCAGTGCAGTGACCAATCCATTAGCAGAGCAGCTGTATTTGCGCAGAAAGGTCCAACTCGATTTTAAAAAGCACTTTTTGGCAAAAAAAGCACCCTTTAAATTTCAACATTGTGATGGAGAATAGTTGAGGAAGCCATTTAACTGTTTTCAGACATGGTCAGCGACAGCCATTTAGTTCACTATCCTACAAATAGTTCAGAACCATGGAATATATATATATATATAAATCTATATACATATTCATATATAGGAATGCCCCACTCTTTTCCATGGTGCTTTTGTAGTGGGGTCATTGTTTGCACTGCATTCCAGTATTCTATCTTAGATTACCCTCATAATCGATATGTAATCTCTCATTTGCACACTAGGCTAGAGCGTTCTCTCTCTATGTTTCGAATATTATCGAAAATCTTCTTTTTTTGTCATATTTCTGTAAGTGATTCTGGACCAAAGGTTCAACGTTAGAGTATCAGTCTTTATTTGGGTGATATTCACCTCAACGAACAAGAAAATATGCAGATTTGTTTGTTATCGTTGTTTGCAAATTTATTCGGTCGCGAGTGACCTAGAGTTTTTCTCCTTTTTTTTTGAGGGTTGGGAACAGCAGAGAAGGTCTGATCCAGCCTTAGGTATCCAAACTCACCCTTACTGATCTAAGATCAGGCTGCTATCACATTCGTCTTAAAGATCAAATTGGAACTAATTTAAGGTCAAAGGTCAGGAGTGGTTTTTAACGTCTCGCGCCCCAGAGGAGCGAAACGCTAGTAGGACTTTCATGAAAGTTTGAGATCGGAAAGCCTTTCACTCACTTATTCACACAGACACACACCTGATATTTGTGCCAAACGACTTAAAGTATTTTCCGCCAATTACGAAAAACTACCTTACGGGGACCAGAGATGGTCTTTGGCTATGAACTGTCTTCAACGGGTTTTGAAGGATGCCATTATCAAAGCAATGATGACAACGGAGAAACATGAGGATGAAGACAATCCTTCTGAACAGTGAGGTACTCGCTCTCTGCGACTAGTTTTCGTCTTCGTCCGCATTTCGAACGAGCCTTGTAAATACTTTCCCATGTGTAATTCCGACTTCAAGTATTATTTTACATCATCCAATGTGATGCACTCTTTAAATGCAGTATTGTTATGTTTTCAATTGCGCGAAGAAGGTTGACAAACACCATAGCGATGGTACTTTCTGACTCGGTATAGTACAAAGAGGACGACGGTAGCTTGGTTGGAGCCACTACGATACCAAGGAAGAGGATCCAGAGACATCTTGATGACCTGCTTGAGCTGCCAATCTCTCATCCTTTATATTGATGGCCTGGGGAATATCTTGTGGGACACGTGACCCACTGGACAGTATTTGCATTCCCCATCCCATCTAAGAACTTGAAGCTCCATGAAGACGAGAAGAAGGAATTTATGAAGGAGTTAACAAAATAAAGAGTGGCCTTAGGAAAACATGACTTTTATATTCCCTCACTTTATAAACCGGCTTAAGCCCAGAGGAGTGCGTGCAGATGACGGTATGTGTGTTTTTGTGTGTGCGATTGAGCGCGAGTATATGATAATCTTTATGTAATCCGTTCATTTACTTCTCTCACGTTCCTGCTCCAATATTTTCTTCTGCTGGTAGGAGTGTATCCTGTATAATTGTGTCTTAGAAAATAAATGTTGACCTTACTGTACTGTTCTTGGTAGCTGAAAAATGTTTGACAGATGTACAACAAAAGTGATCGATTTTATTTTATTTCCCTTTGATTTTTTCCAATATTTTTTAAAAATGTTACGTAATTATTTTTTCACAGTATATCAGAAATAAAAGCACTGTTTTTCTAAGAATCAATGAAGTAGTATTTATACAGTTCATTCTTGGGTTAGGGAAAATGTTTCCTAGCACTAGTTTAATTAGAAATTGGTGACAGCAACAGTAAATAGGAAGAAAAATATGACAACATTATTGTTTACGGGAACGCATACAATTTTCATGAATGTACATTAATAATATAGACCCAATATTAATACAGTTTTTAGAGAAAGTTCCTTAAGGACCTGTCAACTACACATACACTACACAAGAAATATTAGTATTATTACAATTTAAAATAAATGTTTTCTTTTTAAATACATTTAAAATCTTAAAAGTTATTGTCGTAATGTTAAAGCAGAGTATTTAGAAATCTTCAATGCCACACGATCCTTCAAAAATCATTCCATTTCCTGATTTTTGGCCCAAGAAACATTTACTACTATTATTGTTATCAAAGTTAAAACAGCTGTGCTGTGTTTTGGTGGAAACTGATGCATTTTTCAGGATTCATTTATAAATAGAAAATTCTAAATAGCAGCCATAATACAAATATTTTGTTGCATGATAAATGTCTTTACTGTCACTTTTCATCAATTGAATGCATCCTTGCAGAATAAGGATGTATCATGCTATAATACCATGTTTACCACAGTATTTATTGCACCTGCACAGCACGCAGTGACCGGATCATTGAGTCGGTGAACTGAGCTCAAGAGTCGATTCGCGAATGAATCAGTCAGTACGATTTGTTTGATACATTGAAAGGAACCGGCTCAGAAGAACGATTCGCTCATGACGGTGAATCGATTCTTAACGATTCTTCAGAAATACTATTGGATCATGGATGAATATTTCACTTTAAAACAACTATTTACTCCACGTTGGCAGCTGCAACTATTCATAAAACTATAACTACAGAGTAGATTGACACCTAGTGGCTGTTTGTGGGTGATTATAAAGCGCACTTCAGTTAAACCTCCTACAGGCAGATGGCGCCAGAGCCGCGGTAAAACAATCCTCCGCAGCAGCAGCGGGTGACAGAGAGGAAGATGGCGGCGACTGTGCTGCTGAGGTCGCTCTCCAGACTCGGACGTCCTTTAGTGCTGTTAAATAGTAATGTCAGCACTCCAGCTTGTGTTCTGCTTCAGAAGAGGTACACACATTGTAGTCGTAGTCATTTAGTTTGTTAGCGGCTTGCTAGTGGCAGTGTTATTGGGATTAGATGACCACTGTCTATACATTGAAATGCATAGTATTACTAAACTGCCCTGCCTTTTCAAATTCTAATTATTGCACGACAATATTTGTTAATTATTTCCCCCCTCCACCAAAGTTTTGATCAACTGCTAAAAGGAGCATGAAGCTGGTTTGGATGAAACATGAGCAGTAAAGATAAAGTGGGCCAGAAATGACTGAAGCCACACATACAAATGTATAAATGTCATTGCACTAAATAACAAAATATCTGACCAATTTGCATTTCTTGCAAAGTAATGAAGCACAAACATCATTTTCCAGTGAGTCGCGTGACAGACACAGTAATGATGCAGTTCACAAGCCGCGGTTAAGACAGCTGACTCTACTTGTTGTCCCCCCCCCCCCCCTCTCTCTCTCTCTCTCTCTCTCTCTCTCTCTCTCTCTCTCTCTCTCTCTCTCTCGCTCGCGCAAACACACGTACGCACACACGATGCGCAAAACTCCGCATTTGAACAGTCAATAGCAAATACTTAAACTAATAACAAAACAGTAGCTGATTCAGAAGTGCCAGATTGTCATAGCAAAGTCAGAATTACCTCCTCTCCTAGGTTCACGAAACGGTCGTCCATAAAATGCATTGCTGTTCTGTTGTAAGTCATCTTAAAGATTCCTAAATGCATCTACTTTCGGAAGGCCAAATAAAGTGCTTTTGCTTTCGCCTAGAAACACACAGCGTCTCCCTGACATGCTGCTTCAACACTAACTGCGGTTACTGAAACCACGCCTTCTTTCTTTGCGTGAACATTTGGGCGGCATTATGCTAATATTTCCACATAGTGAGGTAGATATGTGGGGGCGTGTTAGAACGAGCCGTTTTAGGGGGGCGTGGCAGAGTCTTAACTTTGATAAAGAATATCTCTTTGGTTTTGAGACTTTAGTTTTTGCAACTTCAGGGATCTTATCTATGCACAATCAGCTTGTAACACTCCAAAGAGAAAGGAAAACTTGAAATCGCATCATATGACCCCTTTAACAGTTCAACCAACCACAACATCAAAAAAATATCTTGATCTTTTTCAGACAAGGACCCACCAGCAGAGAAGGAGGTGTCCAACCTCACCATCAACTTCGGGCCTCAGCACCCGGCGGCTCATGGAGTGCTCCGTCTGGTGATGGAGCTCAGCGGAGAGTCAGTGAAGAAATGTGACCCTCACATCGGACTCCTGCACCGCGGCACTGAGAAACTGATTGAGTACAAGACTTATTTACAGGTAATTAAAGACTACAACCGCTAATGGCTGACACTATATTATCAGATGCTTACTGGTTAACCCATAGCAACTTAATTCACACGATATTGCATAGCAAATCTCGACTGCCTGGTTTTTTTTTAATGTAGTTGCAAAATGGGACCATGTTATTGCTCCGTTCTTTATAGAAAATTATAAGTATGTCCAACTGTATCCACATAAATACAGCATACTTGCGTAGGGCAATATATACTTTATAGCATATCTCAAATGTTTAATTGCTCTAATCTAATCTAATCTAGGTATGTAGACATTGTAAACATTTAACATTATGATTTTTTGTAAAGCCTTGACTTGAATTCAATACATTTCAGCATTTTTTTTTACATACTCTTAAAAATGAAGTACTCATGTGCTTAACATAGCACATAGCATAGGGCTAATAGTTGGTCTGAATGGGTGCTACACAGTGATATATACATGGACTGCTTAACAAGTGTTTTGTGTCATTGCTGCTAGGATTCTGTTAATTCATACATGTCTGAGAAGCTGAAATATCCTTTTCATACTGCATCCATTTTGTGTTTTGCTGGGCTTCATGTGTTTGTGCTGTTAGACTGGTGTTTCTTTAGTTATTTAGCTGTTTAGAATTGTTGCCTAGTGGTGCAAATATATCTTCTGATTTAATTTCAGTTCTGTAGCTCCTCAGATAGTAAAGTATTTGAGCTATTGATAAAATGTATACCTTTAATGTGAGATATGTCACTGTGGATACAAGTCTTTGCCAAATACATTAGGTTAAACATAAATTTACATCACAAACTTATTGCATGTCTTATGCAAGGCTTATTAAGCTGTCATAACTGTGCTGTTATAAGAATCAATATGTTTTGTGCTGTTGTCTGTGATGAAGTGTTATTTGCTGTAATGTTGTCTTGTGTGTTTGTGTTGCTGCAGGCACTTCCATACTTCGACAGGCTTGACTATGTGTCCATGATGTGTAATGAGCAGGCATATTCTCTAGCCGTAGAAAAACTTCTTAACATTCAGGCTCCACCACGTGCACAGTGGATTAGAGGTGAGGAACAAAACTAAAATGCTTTCGATCTGATTTACACTCATCAATTTTAAATTTGGTTAAATTTGTTTTAAAAAACACCCCAAAATACCTAACTAGCTGTATCAGCTGCATAAATGTGTTGTTGTATATGGCCTCTGCAGTGCTGTATGGCGAGATGACCCGTATCCTGAACCACATTATGGGCATCACCACCCACGCCCTTGACATCGGAGCCATGACCCCCTTCTTCTGGATGTTTGAGGAGAGAGAGAAGGTAACTTTCTTTTGCACGTCATCGAACAGAAAACCAAATGGAAGTTAAATATATGCATTTTGTTGGACATTAAATGTGTGTTGAAAATGCTACATGTAACACATAACAGTGTATGTGCTTTTGTTTGTTATTTGTGTGGAACATAGTTACCATTGAATTGGTTGATATCTTGCAGATGTTTGAGTTCTACGAGAGAGTGTCTGGAGCCAGGATGCACGCCGCATACGTCAGACCCGGCGGAGTTCATCAGGTACGCTTTGATTAAAAACGATCTTTCTAAATGAAAAGTCATTTTCTGGTTATGCTGATAACTTCATAAAACTGCGGATCATTTTTGTTACAGGACTTGCCTCTTGGTCTCATGGATGACATCTATGAATGGTGCAAGAACTTCTCTATTCGCATTGATGAACTTGAGGAGGTATGTTGACCGTAATGCAACCAGTAGGCTGCATTTACACTTGCACAAATTTTTTTTTTTATTTTTTACTCAGAATTTGTTGCACACGTGTAAACATAAAAAAATTTGTGCGAGATCCAATTTTTTCACATCCGATCTGAGCCACTTTTAAATGTGGTTTTAAATCAGATACATATCTGATATCTGCACATCCAACCTATGTCTAAACACACATATCCGATTCCCCTCAGAACTCCAAGCCAACACAATGCGAGGACAACACATTCGCCCATAAAAAATATAATTTTAATGCTGGCATGCTGTATGTGCTAACATTTTATTGAGGTGGGAACTTTATAAGTAAGAAATTGCGCAACATTCAGGAGCTGGTTTTCAACCCCTGCCCCATGAATTTTATAAATACAAAAGCTTTACTGTTGAAAGTAAAATTCTATATTTGACCCTAACTCTAGCGCTCTCTATTCTAATTCTATTTTATCTATTTGTTTTCTTTAAAAAAAAACAAAAAAATACTCTTTACCCTTTAAGTCAAGGCAAGTTTATTTATATAACACATTTCATACACAATGGTAATTCAAAGTGCTTTACATAAAAGAAAGTAAAATAATCACAACAATAATACAAGGAATTTAAAAACTTTGAAAATGATTTAAAAATTGATTTAAAATATAGTGCAATCAGTTCGGACATCGCACAGTGCTCATTCAGTAAATGCACAGCTAAACAGATGTGTTTTGAGTCTAGATTAAAATGTGACTAATGTTTTAGCACATCTGATCTCTTCTGGAAGCTGGTTCCAGCTGCGGGTGGTAAAATATCTAAAAGTGGACTCCCCTTGTTTTGTGTGAACCCTTGGTATGTCTAACTGACCCGATCCTAATGATCTGAGTGGTCTGTTAGGTTTATATTCAGTGAGCATATCTGCAGTGCATTTAGGTCCTAGGTCATTGAGTGATTTATAAACAAGTAAAAGTACTTTAAAATCAATCTTAAATATAACTGGAAGCCAGTGTAATTACCTGAGGACTGGTGTGATATGCTCAGATTTTCTGGTTCTAGTCAGAATCCTGGCAGCAGCGTTCTGGATGAGCTGCAGCTGTCTAATGATCTTCTTGTGAAGGCCGGTGAGGAGACCATTACAATAGTCCACTCTACTGGTGATAAAGGCATGAACAAGTTTCTCCAAGTCCTGACTGGAAACAGAACATCTAATTCTTGCAATGTTTTTGAGATGATAGTATGCTGATTTAGTTACTGCTTTGACTAGGGTTGGGAATCGTTCGTTGTTTTTTCCCCCCCCGATACCAGTGCCAAATTGATACTTATTAAAAAAATGAATAAATAAAAATTCCCCAACAAATGATGAATTGGCCATTAGCACTATAAACACATGATGTCTGTTTCATTCATACTGGACGCCAGAGGGTGCCCTCGCACAGAAAATCCACATAGACGTAGTAAAACTCCAAAACTCCATAGAAGAAAGCTAATCCATTGCTAATCGATGTATTATTTTTTTTTAAGTAGCCTATGGAGCATATTTTCTGCTTCATTCTGTGACAAGAAGCCACATCAGATCAGAAAAGGAAGCATTTGACTGGTGTTGTAGAGTAAAAATGTTAATGTTCTCTTTTGTTGGATAACAGGTTTAGAAATGTGAATACAAGGGAAGTTTAGCTTTAGGCATTTTAATTTAAGCATGTTTAGCTTAGTTAACGGAAGGCTACCTGCTGCCATCAGAGCAAGTGTAATTACTGCATTCACGCGCTTCTCGAATGCTCTCATTTCCCGAGTTGTGCTTTTAAGTCGGAATGTGAAAACAACTAGTGGTTGACCGATATTGGTTTTTTGACAGCCGATGCCGATATCTTAGAGCATTTTTATTTATTTTAATTAATGTTTGAGAAACTTGAAATAATTTGAAAATGAATTATATTAAAAATAAATGTGTAAAATAAACATACTTATACTTTAGATGATAACTTCCTGATTCTATAATTCTATTACAGTATTTTTCACAAATAAAGAAAAATTTTAAAATATATAAACAAAAAGAAAGTAAACACTGTAACCAACAGGGCACTCGGTAATCTGGGAAGTTTGTGTGCTTTGGGAATCATATTTTTTCAACTAAAGCCAAGGTAACACTCATTTTACATGCAGCACGCAGTAAAAATGACATAAATATATGACAGTGCACAAATGCATAAATCAGTTTGAAATAACGAGTTTAAAGTTGATCACGCGTCTCCAGTGAAGCTGAACTCTCCTTCTGTCCGGATTCAATTCGCACGGATCGACTTTGTGCACACTTCACAAGATCTCACAGCTGGATTCGACTAAGTTTGCAAGTTTTGTGAAATTAAATGTTCATTAGTCATTTAAAGGTTTGTGTTTCTGAATGCTGACGGCAAACGAGAAAGCATTATGTCTGCCTTTCTGTTACTAATAATATAAAAGCAATCGTTGTAATAAAACTTTTTGTATACCTTTTAATTCATTTGTTCAACAGTTCTATCTGATTATTAAACAGACTTCTATCTGTATTAGGCAGAACTGTTAAACGACGACAACAAACAATGAAGATGGAGAATGTGAGTACTGTGTGCTCTGGCGCTACTGTGTGCTCTGGCGCTACCGTTTTCAGCGCCGTCAAAATAAAAGTCCCGCCTCGAACACATCGGCCAGGCAGAAAAACTTATCGGCCGATATTTGAAAAATGCTAAATATCGGCTGATATATTGGCCTTGGCGATATATCGGTCGACCAATAAAAACAACATGGACACTCGCGTTACTACAAAGATTTGTTGATTTGTATTATTAGAGATTTCCGACTTGAGTTCACGTGCATTTTCTCAGTTGGGAAATAATTTTTCACGTGTGGTGCCGGTGATCATGCTTCTTACGTCCGTTTCGGAGAACCAGAGGACAAATAGGCTCAGGCATGGCACTGAAAGCTGCGTTCTGATTCGGTTCTAGTACATACCGGTTAAATAGGTACTGGTGCCATATTGGTACCGGGTTTCGGTACCCAACCCTAGCTTTGACATGACTACAGAAACTAAGGTCTGTCTCCAGAATCACACCAAGATTCTTGACTTGATTTTTAGTTGTTTTACCCCTAGAGTCAAGGTATGCATTCACCTTGAGAACTTCATCGTTGTTTTCAAATGCAATGACTTCAGTTTTCTCCTTGTTTAACTGAAGAAAATGTTGGCACATCCAACTGTTCATTTCATCAATGCATTGGCTGTAGACATTTGGCGATAAGGCAAGGTAAATCTGGGTATCATCAGCATAGCTGTGATACGCAATTTGGTTCTTTCTCATTATTTGACTTGGTGGGAGCATATACAGGCTAAACAAGAGCGGTGCAAGAATTGAGCCTTGTGGGACTCCGCATGTCATGGACGGCCGCTTAGACTTATGCTCTCCTATACTCACATAATAACCTCTCCCTTCTAAGTATGACCTGAACCATTTGAGAACCATCCCAGAAAGCCTGACCCAGTTTTCCAGTCTCTCTAGAAGTATGTTATGATCGACCGTGTCAAACGCGGCACTGAGATCTAGTAGTACCAGCACTGATATTTTGCCAGAATCAGAATATAAGTGAATATAATTTGTTATCTTTGTGAGCACTGTCTCTGTGCTGTGATGCGGTCAGTAACCAAATTATCATTATATCAAAGAAAATACAGAAGTGATCAGATAGTGCTATGTGGAATAATACCACGAAAAAGAAGAAATGGATGAAATGTTTAGACCTCTACTGATGAGTAAATCTAGAGTGTGTCCTCGACTGTGTGTGTCCATGCACATGCTGAATCAGGTCAAAAGTGTTTAAAACAGTTATAATTTATTTTGTAGTTTTGCTTTCTGCATTATCTATGTGAATCATTGATAACATTTCTGTGAACTCTTCAACAAAGGCTGGAGAGTATTTTGGGGTCTGTAAATAATGATAAACCGAATGCGTGGAACACCTTTCAGCACAATCCCTAGATATTCAAAAGACAAGTACTGACCACTTGCTTGCATTGATAGACATCTTTAAATAGAGCAGCTACACCTCCACCTCTCCTAACAGTCCTGCAAACACTCATGAAAGTAAAGTTAGTAGGGGCTGTTTCATTGAGGACCGTTGCACTGCAGCTGTTTTCTAGCCAGGTTTCATTTAGAAACATAAAATCCAGGTTGTTTGTGGTTA
>NW_015505419.1:1582096-1599403 GCF_001515645.1 Sinocyclocheilus grahami | reverse complement strand
CTGTATTAGGCAGAACTGTTAAACGACGACAACAAACAATGAAGATGGAGAATGTGAGTACTGTGTGCTCTGGCGCTACCGTTTTCAGCGCCGTCAAAATAAAAGTCCCGCCTCGAACACATCGGCCAGGCAGAAAAACTTATCGGCCGATATTTGAAAAATGCTAAATATCGGCTGATATATTGGCCTTGGCGATATATCGGTCGACCAATAAAAACAACATGGACACTCGCGTTACTACAAAGATTTGTTGATTTGTATTATTAGAGATTTCCGACTTGAGTTCACGTGCATTTTCTCAGTTGGGAAATAATTTTTCACGTGTGGTGCCGGTGATCATGCTTCTTACGTCCGTTTCGGAGAACCAGAGGACAAATAGGCTCAGGCATGGCACTGAAAGCTGCGTTCTGATTCGGTTCTAGTACATACCGGTTAAATAGGTACTGGTGCCATATTGGTACCGGGTTTCGGTACCCAACCCTAGCTTTGACATGACTACAGAAACTAAGGTCTGTCTCCAGAATCACACCAAGATTCTTGACTTGATTTTTAGTTGTTTTACCCCTAGAGTCAAGGTATGCATTCACCTTGAGAACTTCATCGTTGTTTTCAAATGCAATGACTTCAGTTTTCTCCTTGTTTAACTGAAGAAAATGTTGGCACATCCAACTGTTCATTTCATCAATGCATTGGCTGTAGACATTTGGCGATAAGGCAAGGTAAATCTGGGTATCATCAGCATAGCTGTGATACGCAATTTGGTTCTTTCTCATTATTTGACTTGGTGGGAGCATATACAGGCTAAACAAGAGCGGTGCAAGAATTGAGCCTTGTGGGACTCCGCATGTCATGGACGGCCGCTTAGACTTATGCTCTCCTATACTCACATAATAACCTCTCCCTTCTAAGTATGACCTGAACCATTTGAGAACCATCCCAGAAAGCCTGACCCAGTTTTCCAGTCTCTCTAGAAGTATGTTATGATCGACCGTGTCAAACGCGGCACTGAGATCTAGTAGTACCAGCACTGATATTTTGCCAGAATCAGAATATAAGTGAATATAATTTGTTATCTTTGTGAGCACTGTCTCTGTGCTGTGATGCGGTCAGTAACCAAATTATCATTATATCAAAGAAAATACAGAAGTGATCAGATAGTGCTATGTGGAATAATACCACGAAAAAGAAGAAATGGATGAAATGTTTAGACCTCTACTGATGAGTAAATCTAGAGTGTGTCCTCGACTGTGTGTGTCCATGCACATGCTGAATCAGGTCAAAAGTGTTTAAAACAGTTATAATTTATTTTGTAGTTTTGCTTTCTGCATTATCTATGTGAATCATTGATAACATTTCTGTGAACTCTTCAACAAAGGCTGGAGAGTATTTTGGGGTCTGTAAATAATGATAAACCGAATGCGTGGAACACCTTTCAGCACAATCCCTAGATATTCAAAAGACAAGTACTGACCACTTGCTTGCATTGATAGACATCTTTAAATAGAGCAGCTACACCTCCACCTCTCCTAACAGTCCTGCAAACACTCATGAAAGTAAAGTTGGGAGGGGCTGTTTCATTGAGGACTGTTGCACTGCAGCTGTCTTCTAGCCATCTTTTGTTTAGAAACATAAAATCCAGGTTGTTTGTGGTTAAGTCATTGATCAGAAATGATTTATTTTTTATGCATGTTTAAAAATGCTAACTTGATGTCATTGCTTTTTGTCTCAACAGCAATCTTAGTTTGATGCTTAACAGGCCGCAGATTAGATGGGTCTGTCGTTTGGCATGAGAAGGCCTTAGACTTTCTATCACGAGATAAAACCGAAATAGAGAAAGCTACAGGGACACTGGGTTCCCGCTTGTTCTATAAACATTTGTGAATGTTTCTGCTATCATAGCGGGGACCAGACACATATCACTGAGAGCTGTTATCAGTTGTTTTTGGTTCACCTAGAGCAGATGGAGGGTTTGGGCCCTGGCATTGTGGCAGCGACCGGAGAGCTCTCACAGGAGGAGGAGGGCGAGCTGGGCCCTCAGGCTTTGGTGGTTGTGGGGACTGCTGTTTTTTAGTTGATATCTGGGGGCTTGCAGCGAAAAGAGTGGGATAGTTTGGTCCCAGCATACACCAGTTCCTCCATTTTCTGTGAGAAGCTTAGAAGTGGAAATGCTGGAGAGAGGGATAATGTGTCTGGTGAGCGGGGCTCTTGCTCTGGTGTTTCTGGTGGCAGTAATATGTTGTCCAGGCTTCCCTGGCTGTTCTCCAGAAAGTCGTCCTTGGGTGCTGAGTCTTGGAGCTGTTCTGATGCGTCACAGTTCGTCTGTGATGAGCTCTGTGGGCAGGGCTCAGCCATGATGTCCATGAGCATTGGTTGTTTTGGCTGCGTGGTGTTATCAGTGTCCTTGTGGGATGTGTCAAACATATGATGACTCGGAAGCTGATATGAAGTCCTGTGGTAATTCATACTCTGTCCAGGTGTGTGTGTGTGCCATTCAGGTTGAGTGGTTTGGCACACACTACTGAAGGATGATGGATGGAGAAGTAGATATTGTCTTTTAGCACTCTTGCACCAAGTTTGTTTGGGTGGAGGCTAGGGATGTCAATTTTCGTTCATTTCCATGACTGATCGTCGTTTAAATTAACGATCAATTAATCGATTAATCGTTAACCTTAATGCTGCAAAATGCGTCTATGCAGCCCGGCATGACAGGACGTGCAAAAGTTACTCAAAAAAAAAAAAAAAAAATCGGGCGCTTTCTCACCCGATTTAAAGGGGATTTAGTTTGAATAAAATGCTAGTAACTTAGCAGGATTGTAAAATGAATAGATGTGATTATGATCATTTGATAAAATTAAGAGAGCTCGTTTGAGATAATTTTACTTTGTTGACTGTTTCCTATGCCGACACGGAGACCGCTGAACGCGTCTCTTTAAATGGTTTCGTGGTGCTCGTTATTGTATTTTAAAACACAATTGCAATGTTTTCAACTGACATTATGGCATTTCAAATAAAATGATCCCAAACGTAACTGTGGCGCGTGTGGCTGTGCTGCGCAGTCAGTGAACCGCTTCCATCGGCGCTGCTGCAGCAAAACACACTGTTGCTCACATCAAACATTATCATGTGAGTATTATGACCAGTACTTAATTTGATCCTGCTGGATCCTGTTCCGGAAAATGTCAGATTTAGAATTTTTGCGTTGCAGTAGGCCTATTTGTTTTTAAAAATCCGGCATTTACAGTGCATTAGATCGTGACAGTGCATACGAAACGGAGCGAGCGCGGGTTTGACTAGATGCATTTGGAGGTTATTACTCGCGTCTCATTTGGCACAAATCCAAATGTTTCCATATTTGTAATGTATTTGAATGTTAAGCTGTTATTTATAATGTAAACTAAGTTTGTACTTTACACGCATTCGCATAGATGGAAAAGATCATCCTCTTCACATGAGCAAAAACGTCCTTAACAGCAGAGTGGACCGGTATATTACGGTCTGTTTAAACTGACCAGTGTAACCTTTTATATGTTTGGTTGACTGTACAGACTGCGATGTAAGTTTGAATTGCTAGAATATGTGGGGTGTGTGCGCGCGAGGCTCCGGCGCGATCGAACAGCTGAAACATAAAAAAACTTGTTTATGGAGCGCAGCGCCACATTTCCGTTTTAAATCTCTTATCTTAATTATTTAAGCCAGATATATTTCGTTTTTTTTTTTTTTGAAAACAAATTGTTATTTTTATTTAGGCCTATTACTTACATAGGCTATACATTTTACTTAAAGCATCCCATTTTGATCCAGGGCTTGAAAACCTGTGCCTAGGCTAGTTAGGTCCTGCAGGTTGGTCACGAATTTCCACAAATTCAATAATATTTGGGCATTGTTTCTTTTCCTAAATCCTCACCGTCTAACCCTCTAATTTCGCAGGTTTATTTTATTGTCATTCATTTTTTATCACTGTTTTCACATCTAAGGGAAATGAAAGATTTCATAAGAATTAGTTTGATGTATTAATTTGTTCCCTCATTTTAGTTAAATCATGGGTTATTTAAGGAACAAAATTAATGAAACGTGGACAGTGACCACAAATTAATAAGTCGTAGGAACGTATGAACAAGTTGTAGGAATGAATAGCCTATCTGTCCGGTGTCCCGCAGCCCTGCAAAGCGCAGAGCCCGATATGAAACAATTATCTGGGGAAATTACTTAGTTACTACATTTCTATTGCTTTTGTGAACGATGCTCGTAGTTGTGGCATCACCGTTTAGTGACAGCATTGAATGCTCCGGGAAAACATATAGTCAGTGTTGGTCACAGCGCCTTTTAATTGCTGTTTTGAATCCAGCAATTATTTATTTACAAATTATAAGCTCTGATTATGACAAGTGTGGTATAAAAGCTTTGTTTATTAGAGGAATAATTGGTTAGCTGGAAAATGTTACATCGCGACCATGCTTTTGGATGCCGTTTGAGCCCATATAGCCTACATTCCCGCGGCTTTGTTCTGGTTTGCTGGTTGGTCACGAATTTCCACAAATTCAATAATATTTGGGCATTGTTTCTTTTCCTAAATCCTCACCGTCTAACCCTCTAATTTCGCAGGTTTATTTTATTGTCATTCATTTTTTATCACTGTTTTCACATCTAAGGGAAATGAAAGATTTCATAAGAATTCGTTTGATGTATTAATTTGTTCCCTCATTTTAGTTAAATCATGGGTTATTTAAGGAACAAAATTAATGAAACGTGGACAGTGACCACAAATTAGTAGGAACGTATGAACAAGTTGTAGGAATGAATAGCCTATCTGTCCGGTGTCCCGCAGCCCTGCAAAGTGCAGAGCCCGATATGAAAGAATTATCTGGGGAAATGACTTAGTTACTATATTTCTGTTGCTTTCCATGTTGAAGAACTTTGTGTTGTTTCTATTTTAATGTACTTTTAAAGTTTAAATCACATTAAAAGCTTAATTTGTACATACCGTCACCGTCACTCACAGCCGCTCGCACGTGTTTTGCGCATGAGCCGCACTCAGCCCAAAATTAAATGACTTAATCGACTATAGATAGCTTTAATCGATTGCATCTCTTATCGACAATTAATCGATCATCGATTAATCGTTGACATCCCTAGTGGAGGCCATCCAGTTTAAACAGTTGTCTATGGCCCCAGAAAAGATTGAAGTTGTCAATGAAGTTCACTCCTTTTATACTGCAGGTTCTTTGTAGCCATGTATTCAGCCCAAGCAACCGTGAAAACATGTTAGTTCCCCTTGCTGGGAGTGGTCCACTGATGAACGACTGAACTTTAAGTCTTCATAGTGTTTCAAGGAGTTCACTGAAATCCTTCTTAAGGAGTTCTGACTGCTCTTTCCGAATATCATTCTTCCCCACATGGATGATGATTTGATTTGCAGTCTTGTGCTTCATTAGAATGTTCCATAGTTCTTTGTTCACATCAGAGACGGTTGCTTGAGGAAAGCAGCATGTAGTTGTAGTCCTGCTGTTGATGTTTCTGATAATGGAGGCGCCCACTATCAGAGTCCTGGGCTCGGCTGCGCTCTGGGCTGAATCCCGCTGTCTGTTTGACCTTGAGCGCCTGTTAGTAGCGATGTTAGCTTCTGGCTGATACGATCCATGTTCAATCTCATTTGGGGATTCCTCACCCACATTCATTAAAGCTTCAAATCTGTTCTCAAGATGTATAGGGGGTGGTAGAATGCCAATGTCTGCAAGCCTTGTCATAGCCGTATCTGGGGAAGAGGATGCTACCGCAGCAATATGAGATACTCGCGACAATCTGATGTCTCGAGTGCCTTGGCGCCTCGTTCCCTGTTTGTGCCATCAATTAGTGTGTCAATCAGTTTTGGCTTGTTCCTCTACACTTGGTATTAACTGTTGAGATTCACTAGATTCACGGGACTCACCGGCTGTATGACGCAATACAGGTGCATCTCAATGAATTAGAATGTCATGGAAAAGTTCATTTATTTCAGTAATTCAACTCCAATTGTGAAACTCGTGTATTAAATAAATTCAATGCACACAGACTGAAGTAGTTTAAGTCTTTGGTTCTTTTAATTGTGATGATTTTGGCTCACATTTAACAAAAACCCACCAATTCACTATCTCAACAAATTAGAATACTTCATAAGACCAATAAAAAAAACATTTTTAGTGAATTGTTGGCCTTCTGGAAAGTATGTTCATTTACTGTACATGTACTCAATACTTGGTAGGGGCTCCTTTTGCTTTAATTACTGCCTCAATTCGGCGTGGCATGGAGGTGATCAGTTTGTGGCACTGCTGAGGTGGTATGGAAGCCCAGGTTTCTTTGACAGTGGCCTTCAGCTCATCTGCATTTTTTGGTCTCTTGTTTCTCATTTTCCTCTTGACAATACACCATAGATTCTCTATGGGGTTCAGGTCTGGTGAGTTTGCTGGCCAGTCAAGCACACCAACACCATGGTCATTTAACCAAAATCCTGCTGGAGAATGAAATCCGCATCTTCAAAAAGCTGGTCAGCAGACGGAAGCATGAAGTGCTCCAAAATTTCTTGGTTATAGCCTATTAAATATTGGTTCAAATAAAGGCAATAAATCAATTTTATAAAGGTTTACTAATACTATAGTTAACTCTGGATTCAAGAATTAGCTTTTCATTAGGGCAACTACAAAGGAGAATTTAATATTTCTAACTTTAATTGCAGAAAAATATGAATTCAATAATTAAGAGCCTGCAATATAATGGAATATTAATATTGTTAAATGCATTTTAAGAATTCAAAAATATCATTTGTTTTTTGTCCGTTATTTATTGATAAATAATTTATTTGTTTATTCCAATTGCCCTAACCCCAGCAAAACATTTATGGGGGACTGTGTGGGCCAGATGGGCTGAATTTTAGCACCAGTCCAGCCCTGATGATTCTCCTCTTCTAGGGCCAGAAAGAAGACCTTCTAATAATAAAGCTATTTAACGTAAACTCCTTAAGGGAGCTGTATCTGCTCAAAAGTTGTTGCTGCTTCTGGAAACCTGTTTGCTTTGGCTTCATATATCTGGTGTTATTGTATTTATTCTTTTAATTTGTTGTAGGCTGGAATATTTAGTGTGCATACTCATTGTATCTCTGTGTGTTGGAGATTTGATTTAAAAAACAAAACAAAACAACATCTTGACAGTTATCTCTCCTTACTTTTGACCCATGATTAGTCAAATCTGACTTCTGCAGCTCCTGTTGGATGCAGGGTTGTTGTTGTTTTTTTCCACGAAATTGGGCTGCTTTTAAACTGTTGCCATGGGTTGATTTTCCCAAATGGGTTAAAGGTTTGAAATATTGCATAAATTACAATTTAATATTTCTAACTTTAATTGCAGAAAAATATGAATTCAATAATTAAGAGCCTGCAATATAATGGAATATTAATATTGTTAAATGCATTTTAAGAATTCAAAAATATCATTTGTGCATACTCATTGTATCTCTGTGTGTTGGAGATTTGATTTAAAAAACAAAACAAAACAAAACAAAAACAAATTATTCCTGTGGTTGTGGCACCAAGATAGGCTACTATGAAGGGGGCCCTTTGGGATTGCTATAGCCCCAGGGCCCTATGTGTTCTTAATCCGGGCCTGACCGCACGCTCCCATCCGCTACCGCGATTTTTGTGTCCGCTCCCGCAAACATTCTAATACTGTATATAATTTTCGCACATCAGGGCACTGCTATCAGAATTTGGGGTATTTAAATCCCCTTTGAATGAGCGCTCGCAGTCGTACTTCACTTTTGATTTTGCAATCGCGCGCACTATGTAAAGGGAGCACATCCTACAATAAGATATTTGTTGAGGAGCAAATCCTCCAACATCTTGACATTTATCTCTCCTTACTTTTGACCCATGATTAGTCAAATCTGACTTCTGCAGCTCCTGTTGGATGCAGGGTTGTTGTTGTTTTTTTCCACGAAATTGGGCTGCTTTTAAACTGTTGCCATGGGTTGATTTTCCCAAATGGGTTAAAGGTTTGAAATATTGCATAAATTACATTTGGTTGAAATGATTGTACTCAAACATTTTGCATTCTACCTGTAATAAAACTGTGCTAAATGTTTTGGGCCACACTAGTGGGAAGCATTTGAACTGTGTTTATGATAAATGTGCATAACAGTGACTGTAAAATATGTATTTTAGGGATGGAAATTACATTTTTATATTTAGGACATGGTAGTTGCGCTACTTTGGGCTGTGTTATTTTTTACTGGCATGGGCTTGGGATGCACAAATAAAATTATGTAATAGTTGTGATCATTATTTTACCTTCCATGATCATTCACATACACTCTGTCAAGTCTGCATCAAATCAAGCACTCCGTAATCACAGATAAACTGTCTGATTAGTCAGATGTTTATCAAGAGAAGTGTTCC
Organism: Sinocyclocheilus grahami; assembly: GCF_001515645.1. Classification (NCBI taxonomy): domain Eukaryota; kingdom Metazoa; phylum Chordata; class Actinopteri; order Cypriniformes; family Cyprinidae; genus Sinocyclocheilus; species Sinocyclocheilus grahami. Next base: position 1,590,980 of record NW_015505419.1, on the reverse strand, counting down.
ACAAAACAGCTATGGTTTGAGTTGATGTGATAAATACATCTTTTGAATATACCGTGTGAACTCATTGTCTCGTTAGCTCAGAGAGCTTTATTTTCCCTCCTCAATAAGTTTTGTCAGTTGTTTTGTTTATTAGTCTAATTCTTGTTTCTTGTTGCATTGGTTAGTGACTCGGTTAATTCTCTTGTGTTTCGTTCCCCACTTCTGAATTATGTTGTATTGATAAGGAGTTGTCACAAAGTAAGTCTGTTTAGTTGTGCATATCTTACAATCAATATATAGTAAATGTAAGTTAAAATGTCACCAATGTAACCGGTTAAAACTTGGAGTGGTGATGAAGTCTTAAAATGTATGGAAAGAGTCTTAAAGGGGTCATATGATGCGGTGATTTGCTTCTATTGTCCCCATTTGTAAGTCGCTTTGGATAAAAGCATCTGCTAAATGGCTTAATGTAATGTAAAAGCTACATTATATTTCTCAGCAATGAGTTTTTTGTAATTAAACCAACAAGCTTCACTATTAGGCTACTCGCTCACATATCCTCTCCCCTTCTCGCTCAACAATTTGTTAGAATTCATTCAAATAAAAATGATCTTACAGCGCTACTTTATTTCACCTCAGACTTCCACATCTAACGAGCTGTAGATAAAATAGCAAATGAAAATTATCATTATTTAGATTTCGTGCTGTAAAAAATCCATGACAACAGTTGTCCATGCTGGGGAATAATAATGGCTACTCGATGTGAATTACATAAATCATTTTAATAGCACAACCATTGAAAACCCGAGGGTCTACCATATGCATAATAAAGTGATTACTGACAATCATTTTAGGCAGGAATTAATGTAAAAACGATGTCAGATACCAGTCGTGTCTAAAGTGAAACACTAAACGGGGCCCAAAAATCAGATATGGACAAAAGATCGGATCTGTGCATTTAAGACTTGCAGTGTAAACACAGCCTTACTAATCATGTAGATAGATGTTTCTTTTTCAAAATGCATGTATTTTCAATTTGATTGGAATTAATAAATGGAGTTTCTAAATGAATATGACTGCAATATTGTTTCAGATGCTGACCAACAATCGTATCTGGAGAAACCGAACTATTGATATCGGTGTAATTGGGGCAGAGGATGCACTCAATTATGGATTCAGGTAAAGCATTGTATTAAGTGTATCTGATTGATCAGAGCTGCTGCTCAAGTGTCTCTCTCTCCCCCGCATAAACACAGAAGTTGCTATAGTAGATTATCTGTCTGACAGTAAGTCACGGAGAAAAACCTTTGAGTAATTTATAAATCAAACCCAAATGGGACTTCTAATAGCAGTCTTTATGTGGTGAGATGTAATCGTCATCATCGTAGCTTAACTTGTGAAATCACCCACAAATGCAACACTGTAATTCAAAGATATTTTATTAAGTTGACCAGAGAGTGCTGTATCCTGATGAGTCAGATTGTCAGTAGTGTGTGTATTATTCTTTCTTCAGCGGAGTGATGCTCAGAGGTTCTGGTATTAAATGGGATCTGAGGAAGAGTCAGCCCTACGATAAATACGACGAGGTGGACTTCGACGTGGCCGTTGGAAGTAATGGCGACTGCTATGACAGGTGACCGCACATGTTAATATTCTAGACTGAGTTAAGAGCTTCAGGAAGTTCAGAATGACAGGAAATTGAAATGCAACCACAGGCTATAAATTGGTCTTAGACTCTACTAAGCTTTCTCACCACATATGCTGATGGTATCACATGTGAAATGTAGCATGATGTGTGCCGCTTAAAAAAGATAAACTTTGTTGTGAGAACTTGACACTAACCGAATAAACTTTTTAAAAAATGTTTTGCTTGAAGAACATTTAAATTTTACTGTAATGAACATCATCACCGATTGATTTTATTACTGAAAATTGCATTGGATTCAAATATAGGAAGAGATACAAGTAATGGTAACACTTAATAATGAGGTTCTATTTGTTAACATTAGGAAAATTCACTATTTAATCAAAACTAAGAATGAAAAATACTTAGAATCCATTCATAAATCTCAGATTATATTAATTAACCTTTGCTAATACCTTATTAAAATCAAAAGTGTGTTTGTATTATTTAATGGAACTGACCTAACATGAAATAACAAAAAACAGTTGTTATTTTTATTAACTTAACATTCATGAAAATTAATAAATACTGTAATAAATGTACTGCTCATTGTTAGGTTTTGCATTAACTAATGTTAACTAATGGGACCTGATTGTATAGTGTTACCACAAATATTGCCATGCTTCTTTAATATTGGAAGTTATCAGTGACAAATATGAACTTGTTTTTAGATATCTGTGCCGAGTGGAGGAAATGAGACAGTCGCTGCACATCATGCATCAGTGTCTCAACAAAATGCCTGCTGGAGAGATCAAGGTAGATGATGCTAAAATAGCCCCACCCAAGAGATCTGAGATGAAGGTAAGAAATGCTTGCGTATGTATCTTATTTAAAGGTGCAGGGTGTCATTTCTGGTTTTTCAAACACTCCTCTCATATTTTTTTTTTTAGTGAGTCAAATACATAGTGTTGCATTTATTCATTTAGCAGACGCTTTTATCCAAAGCGACTTACAATTGAGGAATACAATAAGCGATTCATCATTAAGAGGCAAATAAACACAGGAAGTGCTTGCCAAACAAAAGTTTCAGGCGTTGTTCAGAGTAATACAAGCTAGACAGGGAGAGGTTAAGGAAAGAGAAAGCAAAGGTTTTTTTTTTGTTTTTTTTTTAAGAAGTAGTCAAATGATGACAGAAGAGATGAGTTTTCAGCTGTCGTTTGAAAATTGTCAGGGATTCGGCATTCCGGATAGGGGTGGGAAGTTCATTCCACCAGCCAGGAACAGTGAACGAAAACGTTCTGGAAAGTGATTTTGTGCCTCTCTGTGATGGTACCACAAGGTGTCGCTCACTCGTAGATCTCAGACTTCTGGAGGGCATGTAGATTCTCAAAAGTGAGTGGAAGTAGGAGGATGCTGAGCCTGTGGCTGTTCTATATGCAAACATCAGTGCCTTGAACTTGATGCGAGCCGCAACCAGGAGCCAGTGCAGGGAGATAAAGAGAAGTGTGACATGGGCCCTTTTGTGTTCGTTGAAGACCAGTCGTGCCGCTGTGTTCTGATTCATTTGTAAGGGTTTGATTGTGCATGATGGAAGTCCAGCCGGAAGAGCATTGCAGTAGTCCAGTCTAGAAATGACAATGGCCTGGACAAGAAGTTGTGCAGCATGCTCTTTTAGGAATCAATTATGATTAAGTCATTCGAAAACTATGTTTAACATTGTGGTACTTCAAAATGTGTGATTATCTGAACTATGCAACACTGGATTACACAATGGCTTACTCAATGGCTTGAGTTTGGGGCAACAGGAAGGGCCTGATCTTTCATCAGAAATCAGATGATCACACATTTTGAAGTACCACAATGTTAAACATAGTTTTCGAATGACTTAATCATAATTGTATGAGAAAAGTTATAAACAAATTGAATATTTCTATATAGAAAATACACACTTCAACATCCCTCTCGTCCCATGACTTGTTTTCATACAGACATCAATGGAATCTCTCATTCATCACTTTAAGCTGTACACTGAGGGCTACCAGGTTCCTCCGGGAGCCACATATACTGCTGTAGAGGCACCAAAGGTGAGTGTAACGCACATGAGCATGTGTTGACCAACAATTACATACACACCATTACTGTTCTCAAGAGAAATTTTTGCGTTGGCCTCATTGGCAGTTTTCAGTGGTTTTTGGTCGTCTTCTCATCCAGCATGGTGAGGCTGTTGGTGAATTTTAGTCTCGCAATGCATATGTGGGGAATGTGGCTTTCTAAAGTTGTTGTCTTTGTGGTCCTGTGTAAAGGTACTTTTTTTGTGGTGCTTTTGTTCAGCAATCCTATAGATTCAGTTGTTGCTGCATGACCAATGTGTGTCTGATTTCCAAATTAATGACTTTTATGGTTTGGTTATTTTCAGTGAAGCAAAACCATACAGTACAACCAGTGTATTTGACTACTGATTTGTTAAACTTCTACTGAAATCTGAACTGAACTTATCATTAGGGCTGATCTTATTTTTTCCCCCAAAAAATTTCATGTAAGTACTAATAGAATAAACTAATAAACCCATTAAATAACCGGACTTAAGAGGAATCAGAACAAGTGTTGTTATATTATTTTCCCATTCCTTCTTCACACTCAGCTGTGTTGTGCTGCAGGGTGAGTTTGGTGTGTACCTGGTATCTGACGGTTCCAGCAGACCTTACCGCTGCAAGATCAAGGCACCTGGCTTTGCTCACTTGGTAATTAAATCATTTGACTATTATGATTCAGTTATGATAATATACTCAACAATTATAATATGCTCAACAATAAAATAAGTATTTAAATAATAAAAAGAACATTCAAAAGTTTTAGGTCAGTAAGATGATTCTTATGCTCAACAAAGCTGCATTTATTTGATCAAAATTTTGTAAAACAGTACTATTGTAAAATATTTTTACAATTTAAAAAAAAAATTTTAATACGATTTTTTCAGTGTATTTTAAAATGTAATTTATACCTGTGATAGCAAAGCAGACTTCAGTGTCACATGATCCTTCAGAAATCATTCTAATATGCTGATTTGATGCTCAAGAAACATTTCTTATTATAAATGTTGAAAACATTTGTGCGGCTTAATATTTCCGTGGAAACTGATATATATATATTTTCAGGATTCTTTGAATACAAACTGTAAAAAAAAAAAAACTTTTTTTTTTTTTTTTTACATTATAATTATCTTTAGTGTTATTTTTTTTAAAGGGGTCATATGATGTTGCTAAAAAGAACATTACCGAATACATCAAGCATGTGATGGAAATGTTACGCCCCTTACCATACTGTGATGCCCTGTCCCGGCCGGAGCGACGAGACAAAAACATTAAAACCCATTATAAACGAGGCATTTGTTGCATCCAGTGGGGACATAATTATGGATTATAATGACTTATACTGTCTTTTTACGCATTGCGTTGCATCGTGCCGCGTAAACATAAAACCATGTCTGCATTTGTGATCGGAGAAATGACAAACAACAAGCCCTACTCTACACTGCCCAAAACTCACGTTTGAATCATCAGTGGCAAATTCTTTAAATATGAAAAACGTACTTACAGTCTGTGAGTCAGAACAGCCGACATTGTAGTCTACTCTACCAGGATCAGGAAACAGTCCTCCATAAAATGTGCTGCACACATCTGAATATTTGGGTTGAAGTGTTCTGGAACAGTGTTGTAAATACAACTTAACCACTGATTTCTAGTCGTGGCCTCTTTTGGAAGGCCAAACAAAGTAGTTTCACTTTCACAATGAAACACCGCATCACACACGGTGGGCTTGAGAACGGCGCGGCCGGCGGATTCGACGAAGGAGCGTCCGGAGGGCTTGCGGCAACCACATATGACAACCCCGGGCTGGAGTCCGCTTCGTCCGCGGTGAAAGCCGATCCAACTTTACAGATCTTCTTTATGCACCAAGAGCTTGTAACACTCCAAAGAGAAAGGAAAAATTGAAATCGCATCATATGACCCCTTTAACAATTTAATGCTAAATAAAGGTATCAATTTTATTTTTAAAAAATCATAGCGAGTTCAAACCTTTGCATGGTAGTGTATGGAAAACTGCTGCAAATACTGCAGGCCTTATATTTTTCCTATTTGTGTTGTGATGTTGCTCAGTGATGTGGTCTGTTTTGTCCCTCAGGCTGGTTTAGATAAAATGTCTGAAGGACACATGCTTGCTGACGTGGTGGCGATCATCGGTAAGTACTTTCTCTCTCTCTCTCTATAATTAATACTACACTTTTCAGTTCAGTCTGTTTTGTAGATTTGCATGTCACAGCAATGAACTGCACATTTGCTTGCAGTATTACATTTAAATAAGAGGCCAGCAGCACTATATAGTAAAATCTTCTCTGTTTTCCTTAATTCTTAAATCCCTCCCTGTTCTACTCTGTACTTTTCTAAACAATGTATTTGATTTCGTAGTGTTATAGCTGCTTTGGTGAAACTCTCTCGCTGTCTTAGACCCAACCCAGTGTTGCTATATCAGGCTGCTCAAATAAACAGCAAATTTGAATGTGCCATAGAGTTCACATTCTGCTTACAAATATTTCATTTGCTTACATTTTCTTTGACATTCTCCAAACACTTCAATCATCCATTCAGCTGCCACACTTATATCCCTACAAACAAACAATTGACAGTCAGAATTCTGCTTCTATAACTACACTGAAAATAATTGGTGTAGAAACAAAATTCCTAGTAAATGTCACAAATAATTACAAAGAAATGGCAAGAAATACATGGAATTAAATTATAATGTTGAATTAGACTTAAATTGTATTTTCTAGTAAAACACTTTAATAATCTGGTAAAAATATGTTTTACAGTTTATGTAATCCTTAACAGATCATTGGTTAAGAACATTTTATATAGTTACAAATGGCATGAAACATTCATATTTGAATATCAGTCAACAACTGATCTGATTTATATCTCTGAGGCTCATAAATGTTGGTCAGTGCAGTGATATTGTTTATTTTAAACATATGGTGTGTATTTTGAATGAATGTAAAGTCAGTCTACAAGAATGAACAACATGATCTAACATTGCTATAAAAAAATGTTATATACATTTTTTTTACATGCCTTCTGCTCTGTGATTGATAGTTTCAATAGTATAAAAAAAGCTTTTTACAGTCGTATAATTCAAAAAATGTTCACCTTCAGGTTGTGATGCATGTCTTTTTGCTATAAAATCTTATAAATGTAAGAACTTGTATATTCTTTAATATTTTAAGATGAACACTTACTGAACAAAAGCAACTTACATTTACTTATGTATACATCAGTTGTCTTAAATTGTATTTTCTAGTAAAACACTTTAATAATCTGGTAAAAATATGTTTTACAGTTTATGTAATCCTTAACAGGCAAGTAAAAAGCTTTTTACAGTCGTATAATTCTAAAAATGTTCACCTTCAGGTTGTGATGCATGTCTTTTTGCTATAAAATCTTATAAATGTAAGAACTTGTATATTCTTTAATATTTTAAGATGAACACTTACTGAACAAAAGCAACTTACATTTACTTATGTATACATCAGTTGTTAGAAAAATCCTAGGCTTTTTGATCTCCAAGTCATTTTATTATATAATATAATGACCCCCCCACAATAAAAACTACAGAGCTTTGATCATAAATCTAAGCATTTACTCGAAGCAAAATAAACAAACACTTCTCAGTTGATATTTTTAATTCAGTGTGAAAATCTCTGAAAATTAAAATGACATTGGAAAAAATATAGCTTACAAAATTAATTTTGAGTGTTTTATTAGCAATTTGATGTTGCCCTGAGGCTCAACCTGTTGTCTTTTTCCACAGGCACTCAGGACATCGTGTTTGGTGAAGTGGACCGTTGAGGACACCAGTGTCTGATCTTGATTCTGTCTTTGTGATCCATTCTAGTGATATTATGACAGACGTTACTCTCATTTCTCTATGTAAATGTTTATGAAACCGAATAAATATTTAAAATCTGGGAAAAACCGCAAAAAGGTGTTTTTATCTAATGTGACTTGCGAACAAAGAAGGCTACAACTTTACAAGTGCTGATTGTAAAAGTGCAAACTTGCACGTAGATTCTGTGCATGCACAGATGTGTATGTATATATTAGTGCTGTCAAACAAAGTTTTTGTTTGCATAAGATGTGTGTGTGTGCTGAATATATTTATTATGTATATATAAATACAAACACATACAGTATATATTTTGAAAATATTTACAAGTCCTGCACACTTACTTCCAGTTGCGCACACATGCGTTCAAGTGGCTATATTTATATTCATATAATTTATATTATAAATAAATATATTTAATATATAAAAATGACATATTTTTCTGAAATGTAAACGTGCATGTGTTTGTATTTATATATACATAATAAATATACACCGTACCCACACATATATTATGCAAACAAAAACTTTTATTTTGGACACAGTTAATCGCAATTAATCATTTGACAGCACTAGTATATATGCAAAATAACTGCAATTAACAACGCTGAATCAGCATTTCCAAGGATCAGCAGTCTAAAGCAGATCACATGGTTTTCGGCCCTTTTTCCTCTTCGTCACTCAAGGGTGGGGGTGGTTTATCTTGAAAACTGACATATTTTCACCACAACTTCCCTCTTGTCGGCCTCTGATGTGCTTTTCACATCTGTTCACTGAAAGTCTTCTTTGGAGGTGTGCGTCCCGTGAGGTTGTACGCAGAAGCAAAGCCAAGTTTTTATGATGAGGATGATGATGAAGGTGGGGTTGCCCTTCTCTCTTCTTTCTATTTGGCTCAGCTTCGGCAGTGCTGGTAAGTGTTCAATGCTGGCGCTCTTTATCTGTGGCGAACGTTGTGTTTTGCGAATCTTGTGCGGTTACGTCGATAGAAGTGCTACAGGTTGACAATGTTATCAACTAATTTAAGTTTTCAATTTTAAGCTGCTTTTTCATCTTGGAAATATACTTAATAATTTTGATAATGGCAATTAAGAATTTTAAATGTATTACATTAACAACTTTCCCTTTTTAGGGAAGGCCTGATGGCTATTGCAATTTTTTTATGGTATATAACAAACTAAAACCTTGCAAGGACAGTGGAAAATTCTCTTTTGAATTACTCTTTTGATTTTATTTTATTTTTTTAGTTTTCAGGTAGTCATTTTGTCTGCTAAACTTGTGAAGATTAACACATTATGGACTTCCTCTGGGCTTGTTCATAAATTATGAAATAATGCCACTAAA
>NW_015505419.1:1502208-1581699 GCF_001515645.1 Sinocyclocheilus grahami | reverse complement strand
TATATTTATTATGTATATATAAATACAAACACATACAGTATATATTTTGAAAATATTTACAAGTCCTGCACACTTACTTCCAGTTGCGCACACATGCGTTCAAGTGGCTATATTTATATTCATATAATTTATATTATAAATAAATATATTTAATATATAAAAATGACATATTTTTCTGAAATGTAAACGTGCATGTGTTTGTATTTATATATACATAATAAATATACACCGTACCCACACATATATTATGCAAACAAAAACTTTTATTTTGGACACAGTTAATCGCAATTAATCATTTGACAGCACTAGTATATATGCAAAATAACTGCAATTAACAACGCTGAATCAGCATTTCCAAGGATCAGCAGTCTAAAGCAGATCACATGGTTTTCGGCCCTTTTTCCTCTTCGTCACTCAAGGGTGGGGGTGGTTTATCTTGAAAACTGACATATTTTCACCACAACTTCCCTCTTGTCGGCCTCTGATGTGCTTTTCACATCTGTTCACTGAAAGTCTTCTTTGGAGGTGTGCGTCCCGTGAGGTTGTACGCAGAAGCAAAGCCAAGTTTTTATGATGAGGATGATGATGAAGGTGGGGTTGCCCTTCTCTCTTCTTTCTATTTGGCTCAGCTTCGGCAGTGCTGGTAAGTGTTCAATGCTGGCGCTCTTTATCTGTGGCGAACGTTGTGTTTTGCGAATCTTGTGCGGTTACGTCGATAGAAGTGCTACAGGTTGACAATGTTATCAACTAATTTAAGTTTTCAATTTTAAGCTGCTTTTTCATCTTGGAAATATACTTAATAATTTTGATAATGGCAATTAAGAATTTTAAATGTATTACATTAACAACTTTCCCTTTTTAGGGAAGGCCTGATGGCTATTGCAATTTTTTTATGGTATATAACAAACTAAAACCTTGCAAGGACAGTGGAAAATTCTCTTTTGAATTACTCTTTTGATTTTATTTTATTTTTTTAGTTTTCAGGTAGTCATTTTGTCTGCTAAACTTGTGAAGATTAACACATTATGGACTTCCTCTGGGCTTGTTCATAAATTATGAAATAATGCCACTAAATATGGAAGTATGCAGGGATTTTATGAAAGGTTTTTATTCTGTATTTTGTAAAAGCTTATAAATTAAAGTAAGGGATGTTTAAAAATCCAATGCACATCTATGTAAATGCTACAATCCAGCATTCACAAAAAAAAAATAATAGAAGTTAAGTCCGTAAGCACCTTGGTTATTCACGTCTATATAAAGTTCACTTTTCACATCTCTTGTTTTCACAGTCCTTACTATATCTGAACTTTGATGTTGGAAACTTTGTTGCCAGGAAGTAGCCTCTTCTCATTCTGTCAACAAAGCTTGAACCACGCAATATGACTCTATAGTACAATGCCAACTGCTTAGCCCAAGCATGCAGTAATAACAGAATAAATACACTAGTAACACTTTTCAGCACGTTTACACTGGCTAGTACATGTGAAACTAGTGCTACTTCTTACATTTAGGGTTGTGGCTAATTGAGTTTTGCTGGTCCACTTCCCTTCTGTTTCTCTGTAAATGAGGATGCTATATAAATTGGATTAAACAACAGGGTTTAAGGATTTTTGAGCTTTGTAGTATTTTCTATTCTTAATGTTATTTCTTATGCAATTCTCATTGAATGCATGCTAAATCTAAGTTCACTGATGCAACACATTTTTGGCATCAAGGTTAGAGACAAAAATCATGCATTTTGATCAACCAACAGTATTTTTGTCGATATGTTGCACTAGAATAAATCTATTAAACCTCAAGCTATAAGAAAACGGTGTGTGTTGTTTAATGCAGAAAGTTTAATTGTAGCAGGTTTCACTGTAAGCATGTGGTCAGTGGAGTTTTGTCTGTGAATTTACCCGAAAAGAGAAGTAACACTATTCTTTAGGATACGATACTAGGTGAGAAAAACACATGCTCTTGCTATTTCTTTAACATTTCAGCACATTTAGGCATTAGACATTTTTTGCACATGTAATTAAAATGATTCATTATAAAATAATTATTTAACAAATATTATTCAATGTTGTGCAATGATTGTGTTGAATGTACGAGTCAGTACAATATTCCCAAAAATCATAGTTTGTTGTTGTGTATTGATGTCTGATAATTAGAACTGGTTTGTTGTTTAAACACAAGTGATTTCCTATCTTTCATGCTGTATAAACATTATAAGAGCATCACCAACGCTTCAATACAATTCTAAAGATTTTTGCAATTTACTAATAACCACAAATTTACAGAGAATTTATTCAAATACAGCAGATAAAGAGTTTATACATTCATGATCCTATGTAGAGTAGGAGGGACCTATAAAACTGACTCACGGACCATTTTGTGCAATAATAAAAAAAAATAAGCATATTTTCAATGTTAATAATTGTTATAAAATACTTTAACTGTAGCACAACATGTTGAGTTTTTTCTTTTCCTAATTAACTTCATTTTTTGAAGATGCGATGAGTTTGAAAGAGCCACAGATATGCTACATCTTGGACGCGGTTCTGTTCATCTATGGGATTGTTCTCACTGTCCTGTACTGCAGAATGAAGGTACTGTATATCCGAGCAAACTCATCGTTTTTTTGTTTTTTTTTGTATCTTGCATTTGAAATCCTAATATGACTTAATAAACTGAATTTGTTTAAAACTAGTCTAAATCTCATATAGCAGGCCTGATCTGAATACAGAGAGTATATGCCATCCTGAAATTATTTGGTAAAAGCAATTATATTGAAGTTATTAATTTAATACAAACAATTAATATCTTTGTCTTATATATATATATATATATATACTGGGGTTGGACAAAATAATATGAACACCTGGTAAATAGGCAGTATTTTTTATTAAGGTGTTTTACCACCATTTGCCTTTAATACAGCTTCCAACATTCTTAGATCAGATTCATACAGCTTTGTAATAGTCTCCATTTGAATGTTTTATATAAAAACATCTGTGTGTTGGAGGAGGGAATTGGCTTCTAACATTTGTCTTGAAAACTGTCCACATATAGCAGACAAAGAAAAGATAATCGCGATGTTTGTCTATCACTGTTGCCTACAAATGATATTAACCCCTATATTAATGGGTTTTCACATTATTTTGCCTACACACACTCATACATACACACACACACACACACACACACATATATATATATATATATATATATATATAATACACACGCACACATTCTTCTGTAATATGAAATGTATACATCAAATTACAGAAGATTGAATGATTATTATTATTATAATTGTTCATTTGTTCATTCTTTGGCAGATGCGAAGTAAACAAGCAGAAAAATATTCAGGGGTAAGACTGGTTGTTGGTGGAAATCTGTCTGTCTGTATGTCTGTCTAATTTTAGGTAATATGTTTGCATATTATATCTGTTTCAGAAAAACATTATAAAATGGAATAAATAAAATGCTAGAATAAAACAAAAAAGCAAATGACATTTATGTGTCTTAACTAATAATATCCTTAAAGCAACCCAAGTGCGAGCAGCATATTCTTAAACTTCACAAGTTTCATGAGACTCAATCTTATGTTTCAATCGCCAAAATTATCTTCTTTTGCTTACTGTCCTTCTCCACCCCTTCACACTTTTACATCCGGTCTTGAACTGTGTGAAGTCTGCTTTTCAGTATGAAACCTTTCACACAATATATGTACTATTCCTGTATGCGACCTTTTACATTTTTTTATAATCGACACTTTACACTATATGTACATTCTTAAAAATAAAGCTTCCAAAAGAGGGTTTTTGCAGGATGCCATAGAAGAACCATTCTCGCTTCCCCAAAAAAAACCTTTCAGTTGGCAGTTTCTTAAAATATCTTTTTATTTTGTTGTTAGTGTAAAGAAATTTCCTTAAATCTCAAGAATTTTTTTTTTTTTTTACTATAAAGAACTTATTGTCCAGTGGAAAGGTTTCATGGATGTTGAAGTTTCTTTGTGAAATCTTTATTTCTAAGAGTGCAATGCAACAGAAAATACTGTGTGACCATATGTGACAAATATCACTGTCCTTTCAAAAACCTTTGAAGCCCCACATGTACGCATTTCTTTTTGTGTGTGTCTGTATTGTTGCAGGCTTTCTAATGTTTTTTTTTCTTCTGATTGTTTACAGAAGAAAGATGCCGGCGAAGGGGTTTATGAGGTATTTTTGTTGTGTTGTGGTTGTTCAATACTCTGTGTAGCCATAGTTTAGACCTATCCTGTGTGTATGTGTATATTCTTTATTTGTCCTTTATTGCGTTCCACTGTAAGAGCAGTGAAAGACACACACAAATGAGTTAAACATCATATGTGACCCTGGAGCACACAACCAGTCTTAAGTCGCTGGGGTATATTTGTAGCAATAGCCAAAAATACATTGTATGGGTCAAAATTATAGATTTTATTATTTATGCCAATAATCAGTAAAGATCATGTTCCATGAAGATATTTAGTAAATTTCCTACTGTAAATATATTAAAACTTCATTATTGATTAGTAATATGCATTGCAACTTTAAAGGCGATTTTCTCAATATTTTGATTTTTTTGCACCCTCAGATTCCAGATTTTCAAATAGTTGTATCTCGGCCAAATATTGTTCTATCCTAACAATCCCTACATCAATGGAAAGCTTATTTATTCAGCTTTCAGCTGATGTATAAATCTCAATTTGGAAAAATTTACTCTTATGACTGGTTTTGTGGTCCAGGCTCACATTTAATCTCATACACACAAACACACATTATTCATTTATATCACCACACATATACATATTGTTATTATTCATATTGTTATGCAACTCCTTGAAGGAGTAAAGAATATCTAAATCCTCTAAATATAAGAAGCTGTTATATAGTAAGTAATGTCGTGATAAAGTGCAGCAATTTCATAGCATTTAACTGATCTAACATGACATCTCTGAAGCGTTGTGGTAGATCTGGTGAGCTTCTATTGAAATGGTGCTGACACTGCCACATCCGTGTTGTCCTTCTCTCTCCTCCACACCACAGGGTCTCAAGCCTCACGATCAGGACACATATGAGACCATCAAAATGAAAAAAGGAAAACAATGAGACTCGAGGCAAAAGGAGGAAAGCAAGTTTCTGGACTTAATAGCACGGTCATCTGAAGCAGCTCTCAAAAGAATGTTTTGTTTATACTGAAATAACTTTTGGTAATCACTTACGTCAAGCTTTTTGTTTGCTGTTTGTTTGGCAGGCACACACCAATAATCAAACAGAATGCAAAAGGAACGTATTTTTGTGTGATTATTCTATTTGTTTGATAGTTTAAATGGTTTAGTTTTTACATTTTGATGAATGTGTTTTTGTTTGCCTTTAAACTACATTTTAAGCTTCTAACATGTATACCACAGCTGCGTGTCACCGTTTTTTCGAGGCTAACTTCCTGCTCTAGCTTCAACATGCCACCAACACCACAGAGTCCGAGTCATTTCCTGTTTTAAAGAGTACATGAGTGGTCTGAAAAAAAGTGCATCTGACTTTGACCACAGGTGTGAGCGATGGAAACAGAGCTGTGTTTGGTTGTATATGTGTGTAGGCCTTTTCTTTCCATTGGTTTAATAAGCACTCATATTGTTTTGCTGTGTGGCAAAAATAGTTTTTTTTCTGCTACATGGTGCATTTGAGAAAACTATGAAAAAAAAAAAGATATACCATTGATGGTCAGAATTGATTTACGTTTATTATGAGTATTTAATTAATATGTCCAAAATGTAATTGTTTTGTCCAGTTATGCTTACATGTTTTGCTTTTTTTGGGGGGGCCAGTATCTGTTAGTAGTCAGTGAAATGGTTTCATTTCCTTTCCACAAAATAATCAGTTTTCAGTTCTTACATCAATAGATTTGCAGATAGCTATGATCATAAACATTTAATTGAGTGGTGATGATACACAATCCTACTATTCTTGTGTAATTAAACTTCCAGGTTTTATTTTATTTTGTCAAAATAAAAAAGAATTTTAAAAACTTTTTTTTTGACCTTTTGAAAATGAAAAAGAATAAAATGTTTATTTTTGTGAATTATTTCCTGTTGCTCTCTTTATTATTTGATCGTCTTGTAATGTAATCACATTTACAGTAATTACGGTGACAACTCAAGAGTAAAATTACAGTGAAATAGTCTTTTTTGAGAGAAAAATACTTGGTGTGTGTTCACGGTTTGTGTGTGTTCACTGCTGTGTGTGTGCACTTTGGATGGGATAAATGCAGAGCACTAATTCTGAGTATGGGTCACCATACTTGGCCACAAAAAAGTCACAATTATCTTTTTCATTTTTGAATTCATAGTGTTAATAAACTTCCATATACTGTATCCAAATGAAACATCTACTAAAATAAAAACATGTAGGAAGGGATTGGATTGGATTGTCAATTTTAGTGACTTTAAAATGTTGCGGTTTCCTGTCTGTATGAATGTCAGTGTCAGTGGAAATGAGGACCCATCACATTATGTATGTACAGAGGGCGACCCAGCATGTCTGTTCATTTAAAAATGTGTATATATGGAATTTTGAATGACTGATTTTTCACTAATGATCTAATCCATCCTCAATATTTATCCTTAAAGTTTAGCCTATTAAATTTTCCATATCAACTTTTACTTTTGTCTTGCTTGCTTACTTTACACGTACTTTGTCACTATTAAAATCTATCCTTCATAATCTTAAAATACATCTAGCATTTGAGGATTGCATAATATTAGAAAAGACGTTTACTTTACCTTAAGCAGGGTTAACAATACTGTAGTCAAAATAAAGGTGACATTGAAACACTGGGCATTTTAAACATGGCCTGAGAGGCAAATCAGAAGATGCAAAGAATTTTTGTTTAACCTTTAAATTGCAGGACAACACAATTAGACAAATTCAGATTTCCCTCAGAAACAAATGTAATGGTAAAATGCTTCCACATATGTAAAAACAGGATTTGGTTACTGTACATATTTTCCTGCACACATTTGACATGAACAATCTCTGTAAGAGAAATGTGACTCAACACACTGTACGATCTTTCAAAGCAGTTAGTAGTATATCTACAATGACATAATGCTTTGAATTCAATGCTTTCACAAATGTTTTTTCTCATTTATTACTTGAAGTGCATTTTAATGTTTTTAGATGGAAATGATTGATATAATATAAAAGCAACAAATTAGGAAAATTAAGAAATGAAACTCTGACACTGGGGGATTTCCGTTATGTAGAAACCTACTGCATCTCATTCTGCTCTATAGTTCCCCATTTCGTGAATCAGTGTAACGTGGGGTTTGGATTTTGTTTATTATGTATCTTTATTTCTGTTCAAATCAATTTAGGCTATATATTTTTTCCAATGTCTATATAGGCATACCTAAGGCCATTTCCTTCATAACATCATTGTTTGGGAAATGACATAATTTTTGGTGTGAAAGCAACAGCCTAAGTAGTCTCTCATTCTTTAATTTGTAGGCTAGTCTTAATTTTCATCTACATTTGTTGTGAGTTGAGTATGTTTGTATGCATGTATAAATTACAAAAATCATCAGTGTTCATTTGAGAAGTACCCTGTAAGCATGCCCCTGTGGGGCCCATACTGGCTTTTTGCAGGGCACAGTGGACTAGGGCCAGCCCACACCAAACCTAAACAGGCCCAGTGTGGGCTTGCCCAGGCAAGGCCCACTTTTGGGCTCACCGCGAGCTCTCTGTGAGCAGCCCACAGTAGCAGACTGCCCACATTAATAATCCCATGATGGCCCAATGTGGGCCAGCCCGTTCGGGCCCAGAGCAACTTTTGTACCTTTGGGCCCATACAGGTTTTGTGTAGGCAGCCCTGTAATGCATTGCTCAAACCAAAAGAGACCTTTCCAGAACCTGAGGCTAAGAAGGGTTGTAACAGGTAAGCTAGCATGCAGTTTTAGAAATAGCATATGCAAATTACTTACCACACACAGTGTTGTTTCATATAGGCCTATTTGCTTTTTAGAGGCCGTATAAAAACGTTCCTTTCAGCCAAGTCCTCCTTATTCTGAAGCTGAGAGTGAGATAAAGGTGTGGTTGCGAAATTCAAGAGACAGAGTGGGTGGACGAAAGAAGCGCTACCGCCGTCTGCTGACTAGTTGAGAGACCTTGGGGGAAGAGTGAGCTTAGCACACCAAAACATATTATCTGCAGAGGTTAAAGTAATAATTTGACATTTTTATATTAATTTGTATTATTTTTTTATGTTTGTTGTTACAGCAAACTGACTGCTGGGGGCACCCCTCCCAGCCAGGTGCACCAGGTGAAGCTGATCTACTAATTGGCAGAGCAAAAACAGAGTCAATGTAGAGAAGCAGCAAACTTGCTATTACTTGGACTGAAGCAAACTCTTTTGTGCAGAATTAAGCCCACTAGAATCAATGGAGATGTAGCTGGTGAGCTTTATACTTTTCTTTTGATTGAAACTGTTTTTTTTTTTTCATTATATCATTCTAAGAATGTATTTGAACATTATTGTATTTTTAATGGGTTAAATGTAATCATCAAATCATAAAAACAGTGTATTTACTTTGTAAATGTTTGAATATCTGCTGTCTGTTTACATGGTCTGCTTTATGGTCATTTAAAACCAAGGGTTTAAATCCTGTGTGCATTGATTGTATCTACTTGTGCTTGCTGTTAAAGTGGTGTTTGCATTTGTGTTTAAAGGGTTTTCACCTGACTGGTTGATTGATTGATTGACTGACTGACTGACTGACTGAATGAACACTGCATCGAGCTTACAAAATAAAAAAGGGAAAAGGAGTGCAAAAGTGTGTCAATAAATAAAATCCAGTTGAATTCTTCTTGTAGTGGGCTGTCTTTTTCAAGTGAAAGAGTCCTGCACATTAAGAACCTTGCAAAACCGTGAGGATCAACTTAATAGATCAGGGGTGTCCAAACTCGGTCCTGGAGGGCCGATGTCCTGTAGAGTTTTGCTCCAACTTGCCTCAACACACCTGCCTGGAAGTTTCTAGTATGCCTAGTAAGAGCTTGATTAGCTGCTTCAGGTGTGTTTGATTAGGGTTGGAGCTAAACTCTGTAGGACAGCGGCCCTCCAGGACCGAGTTTGGGCACCCCTGTAATAGATCATTCATAGTCCTTTTCAGAGTGTTAAATTAGCTGTATTAACCTGAATTGAATGTTTTCTATTTTGTATTTAATAAATCCATTGATTTGAAATCCCTTTGACTACTGAACATTTGACAATACAGACATTAGTTATGTGGTGACTGCATCCATTTCAGGCATATACTAACTGTTTTTCCCAAAGACTTAAGTTATAGTAGCCGAGAAGTATTTATAGTGAAACCGATTGATTGTTGTAGATTAATAGAGCGGGCCCTGTGTGGGCATAGTCAGAGCTTCCTGGGGGCTAAGTGAGGGCTGCCTGTGCAGGGCCAGCACTAAGGGGCCAACGTTTAGCCTATGAGCAAAGTCTCAGGGTGCTGTCACACCTGCAGATAGATTGCTTTGTTCCGAAAAGGGGATTACAATTATTACAATGTTGCTTGTTAATACCATAGACATAATAAATACCTAGACGCCTCATTGGCCGCTCGACCGCAGGTCAACGTCGCCGCCATATTGGTGAAGGCAACTCTCGTAGTTGAGAGAAGACTCGGCGGCAGCTTGGGCGTCTACAAACCGTCGCACAATAATACAAACAGATCTCGGGGTATTATCTTTCACAGGTAAGACTGAACAGTTGTTTCTGTATGTATTTTAGCTTTATGTTGACAGCTTAATTAGCCACCAGTGTCAGACTATTAATAGCTAGCGATATCGCTAGTAAGCTGTGAAAGCTGAGACTTTATATGAAATCAAAGTTTAAATGAATTCTTAAGTTTTAACTTTTGTAGTTTATATCATAAATTAAATTGTGTTATGAGCACATTCTGTACAGTGAGCACTTTGACGTTAGCCAATTGCAAACAGGACAACGCAAGCCTTAAGGAAAGCTGAAGAAAGCCTGTTCTCTGCATTTCAAAGAGAGTAGGCTATACTTCCACAGTCTAATGTTGTTTTAGTACTAGTTATAGCCCTGAATGAATGGCCAGAATTACCCTGCTCATATTCAAACCACCCCCTTACTTGTTTCTTTGTTTAATAATTATTACACAATACTATTATAAAACTACATTTCATGATTATTTATTTTACTTTATTATTTACTATTAATTAATTCTTCATTATTGTCTATTCTGTATTATGATATACCCTTGATATTACATATTCTACTTGCTATTATTCATCTATTGTTATTCATTTTGGTATTATACATAATTTATTCTATTATATACTGTTGTACTCGCTTTTTATATTATTCACTTTACTACAACTTGTTCTACATATACTTTTTAATATTACATATCACTTTTACTGTGCACTGTATCAGTGCATAATATTTTACCGCTGTAACTAAGTTTTACTGGATCCATAAAGGATTATCAGTTGCATTTGTTATTGTTTGTTGTGGAGTTTCTGTATAGAGTGCTATCAAAATCAAAAGCAGACTACCAAGAGTGTCACTTTTTGATTTGTATTCGCTGTTTTTATTCAATTTTCTCAATGATGGTAAATTATTAGTACTTAAAGATGTATTATTTAGATTTTCTTCCAGTATTTCAAAGGGAATGAGCTGTGTTCTGACCTGAAGCACGAGAAAAGCTCAAATGTTGGGGTTGAAGACAGAGAAAGCAATGAAACAACTTAATTTCATTTAATGTACATTCAAATTACAAAACATGCATGTCACAGTTATACTACATTAACATTAGAATTGTAAACCGAAAAAATCAATCAAATCAACAAGTGAGTTTTCACAATTTCTTACGAAAATGAATAATTTTCCAAACCTTAACTAAATAACTGGAGGCAGAGTTATTTTTAACTCCATGTAGATCACAAACCTCTGAAATGCGTTGATAAATGTAAACGTTACCGTGTTTTTATCCAGAAAAAAACCGCAGCTCCTTTCCGACAACAGTTTGGCGGGCTTTTTTTTTGTAGCTGTCGTTATATTAATTTTATCATTTTGAGCAGGAGTCCAGGATTCATCCGGAAAACATTTTTAAAATGCACCTACTATGAAGAAGAGCAATAAATGGCATGTTTTCTTCTATGGGTGGCAAGAATCTGTCAAAAGATCTCTGGGTTAAAGTTGTGGACTGGCACAAGTCAGGAGATGGATAAAAAAAAATTCAAAGGCCTAGAAGCACAGTGAAGTCTATTATTAAGAAGTGGAAGGTATTTGGTACAATACAGACCCTGGCGAAGACGTGCTCACCCACAGACATTCACTGGTTCATTTTGAAGTATTAGAAAAACAACAAAGCTAATGCTTTTCACGGAACTTACGTAATTACCCATCATACACTGTGATTTAGCCTGGTTCATTGGTCCGTTTGATTGGATTGCCTTCTCACTACAACCAAACCGCTCCAGAGTTCGTTTTCAATTGAGCCGAGCCCCCCTTCAGGCGATCTAGGACCGATTGTTTTGGCGTGGATCGCGATTGCCGTGTTCACATATGCCCAAACGAACCGAGCTAAGCGGGGAAATGTGCCAGGTTCCGAAACAACGGGCCAGGTGTGAAAGCACCGGCTGCAAGGCTTGTTTGCAGGGTAGAGATTGATCTGATAGGTCATCGAATTGCTCTTTTGAATCTTTTCAATGAATCGGGTAAACTTCACAAAACTAGACTCTCAAAAGAATGGGAAACTTGCGTTGATTGTAGATACAAAATGATTCAATTGCTACGATCCTCTTATTAGGGATACGATTCTATTGGGAAACGTAGCCTGGATTGAATGATCCGTTCACAAATTGCACCGATCCGAGTCTCGTGTTCATCTTGCAGATTCGTTTGCAGAGGTAAACAACAAATTGGAGGTCAATAAATGGCTTACTTTGTAGTCTATTGGTCCTGCAAAGTTATCTTATTGCTTTAGGAGACTTGGAATATAGCACATACAGTCAAAAGGATTGCTTTTATCATACATTTGAGTCCTTTTGTAACCTTGAAACCCAGAAGGCAGTTCCGTGTGGAAAGCGGAATTCCACTTTTGTGTTGCTACAGAAGCAAGAATGTCATGTGTCTAAAGTGACAGGGTGAGTAAATGATGACAAATTTAGCAGGTATAGCTTTTAAATATTAACTTTCTGCTAGATTTAGCCACTGAATTAGACGATCCCTTTACAAATTCAGACATTTCAGCAAATGCAAACGATTAAAATGACTCACACACGGGCTGTTTTTGATTGGCTAGTCAGTGTATGGAACATAGATAGTTATGATTCCGTTATGAGACAACAGCTTTAATATCCTCTTAAGAAAATGGTTCTAAATAGTGTCAGATTAGGGTTCTAGGAGATATAACATTTACATAACATTTTAAGTTTACTTTCATTAATATTATTATTTTTTTAAATAGTATTTATTAATATTGTTTTTACTCCTCTATCTGCCTGGTCTTATAATATCTTGTAGCCTCTGTTAGGGATTAACTTTAAAGCAAGCTGTGTCAGTTAGGAACATTTATTTATTTGTTATTGACATGGAGAAACTCTAACAACAGTAACTGAATATATTAATAAATGATAACTGACACTGAACATGAATAAATACATAAAATACATAAAAAAAACACAAAATAGATGCAATAGAAGCAAAAAAAAAAAACTTGAAAAAAAGTCAATTTGAAATGACTTGATTGGGAACCCAGTTACAATTCAATAATGAAGAAGTAAAGAACTCTAAACATAAATGTGTGGAAAAACTTCCATCTTCAGGATGACATCTTTTTAAATAGAACTGTGTTAAGAACCTTTTAGAGTAGTTTTATTTAATGGTATGTCACAGTTATACTACATTAACATTAGAATTGTAAACCGAAAAAATCAATCAAATCAACAAGTGAGTTTTCACAATTTCTTACGAAAATGAATAATTTTCCAAACCTTAACTAAATAACTGGAGGCAGAGTTATTTTTAACTCCATGTAGATCACAAACCTCTGAAATGCGTTGATAAATGTAAACGTTACCGTGTTTTTATCCAGAAAAAAACCGCAGCTCCTTTCCGACAACAGTTTGGCGGGCTTTTTTTTTGTAGCTGTCGTTATATTAATTTTATCATTTTGAGCAGGAGTCCAGGATTCATCCGGAAAACATTTTTAAAATGCACCTACTATGAAGAAGAGCAATAAATGGCATTATAAAATGAAAAAGTATGCTTTGATTTTGAATGGCGAAGACGTGCTCACCCACAGACATTCACAGGTTCATTTTGAGGTATTAAAACAACAAAGCTAATACTTTTCACGGAACTTACGTAATTACCCATCATACACTGTGATATAGCCTGGTTCATTGGTCCGTTTGATTGGATTGCTTTCTCACTACAACCAAACCGCTCCAGAGTTCGTTTTCAATTGAGCCGAGCCCACCTTCAGGCGATCTAGGACCGATTGTTTTGGCGTGGATCGCGATTGCCGTGTTCACATATGCCCAAACGAACCGAGCTAAGCGGGGAAATGTGCCAGGTTCCGAAACAACGGGCCAGGTGTGAAAGCACCGGCTGCAAGGCTTGTTTGCAGGGTAGAGATTGATCTGATAGGTCATCGAATTGCTCTTTTGAATCTTTTCAATGAATCGGGTAAACTTCACAAAACTAGACTCTCAAAAGAATGGGAAACTTGCGTTGATTGTAGATACAAAATGATTCAATTGCTACGATCCTCTTATTAGGGATACGATTCTATTGGGAAACGTAGCCTGGATTGAATGATCCGTTCACAAATTGCACCGATCCGAGTCTCGTGTTCATCTTGCAGATTCGTTTGCAGAGGTAAACAACAAATTGGAGGTCAATAAATGGCTTACTTTGTAGTCTATTGGTCCTGCAAAGTTATCTTATTGCTTTAGGAGACTTGGAATATAGCACATACAGTCAAAAGGATTGCTTTTATCATACATTTGAGTCCTTTTGTAACCTTGAAACCCAGAAGGCAGTTCCGTGTGGAAAGCGGAATTTCACTTTTGTGTTGCTACAACAGCAAGAATGTATGTGCCTAAAGCGATAGGGTGAGAAAAGAAAGCCAGATTTTTAATTTTTGGGTGAACTATTTTAGTAACTATTCCAACTTATCTAATGCAAGAGTGAGTGAAGTGATTCAGATCATTTGGTCCTACTTTATATTAAGTGGCCCTAATGCCTGTGTACTTACATAGTAACTAGGTGTGTACGTAGTATGTAACCACAGTGTAAGTACACATTGGTACATAATATCTAGAGCTGTAATATTTCTGTTACTACACACATGTAACAACCCTCCGAATGGTTTGTGTAAGTACAAATGTGTAACAGGACATATATAACTACATTTTAACAACAATATGTATAAGAGTAATTGGAACAATTTGATCCAGGGGGTGGAGATGGGTAGGTTTAGGGGTGGAAATGGGATCCAGGGGTGGAGATGGGTATGTTTAGGGATATGTAAAGTGGGAGGAGTTGGATCTCAGGTTGGTGGAGTTGGTGCACCACTGTAATCCCAGTGTACTTACATGGTAACTTCTCAGGAACAGTCCACTTAATATAAAGTGTAACATTCTGGACACCAACCACAATTTATAAGTAAAGCCTAACTTATTGGCCGCTGCTGTGTAACATCAGAGTAATTACATGGTAAATCCATAGGAATTGTTTACTTAATATAAAGTGTAACACTTTCTTTACCAAAAAGTGCTGTTAGTCCTGTTACACATATGTACTTTCATTACCAAAAAGTGTTGTTACCGATGTCCTGTTACACATTTGTATTTACACATACCATTCAGTGGGTTGTTACATATGTGTAGTTACACAAACATTACAGCTGTAGATACTATGTACCAATGTGTACTTACACTGTGGTTACATACTATGTGCACCTCTAGTTACTATGTAAGTACACAGGTATGAGGGCCACTTAATATAAAGTGTGACTAATCATTTTGCTCACCACTTTCTGAATCAAAATAGTGTTTTTTGATTGGCTATTGTATAGAACAGATGATTATGATTCCGTTATGAGTCAACATCTTTAATGTACTCTTTAAGAAAATGGTTCTAAATAGTGTCAGATTAGGGTTCTAGGAGATATGACATTTAAATAACATTTTAATAATTGTTTATTTTCATTAATATTATTAATGTTGTTTTTACTCCTCTGTCTGCTTGGTCTTATATCTTGTAGCCTCTATTAGGAATTAAAGGGTTAGTTCACCCAAAAATGAAAATTCTGTCATTAATTACATTAATGTGCTGCGTCACACGGTTGATTTGAACGAAAACAACGTATCCGCGTGACAGCAGCTGACACAGAATAGCGTATGCTGTTTACGTTGATATTCTACAAAATGGCACCAGGGTGACGAATTGTTGAATAAAGTCTTTTTTTTTTCTTTTGCGCACAAAAAGTATTCTCGTAGCTTCGTAAAATTACGGTTGAACCTCTGATGTAACATGGATGGTTTTGCCGATCTCCTTGCTACGTTTCTGGACCTTGATCGTGGTAATTACATTGCCGTCTATGGGAGGGTGAGAGAGCTCTCAGAATTCATCAAAAATATCTTAATTTGTGTTCCGAAGATGAACGGAGGTCTTACGGGTTTAGAACGACACGAGGGTGAGTAATTGATGACAGAATTTTCATTTTTGGGTGAACCAACCCTTTAACTATAAAGCAAGTTGTCAATTAGGTACATTTATTTTTATTGACATGAGAAAATCCACAGTAACTGAATACATTAATAAATGAAAACTGACACTGAACATGAATAAAGACATAAAATACATTTAAAAAACACAAAATAGGTGCAATTGGAAAGGGCATGATTGGTTGGAAACCAGTTACAACTTAATAATGAGGGAGTGAAGTGAAGAAGTGTAAACTCCAACACAAAGAACTTTTTTTCCACATAAAAGGGTTCTTCAGGATGAAATATTCTTAAAGGGGTCATATGATGCGATTTCAAGTTTTCCTTTCTCTTTGGAGTGTTACAAGCTGTTCGTGCATAGATAAGATCCCTGAAGTTGCAAAGACTAAAGTCTCAAACCCAAAGAGATATTCTTTATCAAAGTTAAGACTGGTTCACGCCCTCCTAAAATGCCTCATTTAAACACACCCCCACATGTCTACGTCACAATGTGGGAAGATTTGCATAACGTTGCCCAAATGTTCACGCAAAGAAAGAAGGCGTAACTTTGATTCTCGCTGTAGTATTGTTGCCGCCGCCATGTCGTGGAGACGCTGTTTCGTTATGAAAGTGAAGCTACTTTGTTTGGCCTTCCAAAAGAGGACACAACTAGAAATCAGTGGTTAAGTTGTATTTACAGTTGTATTTACTGTTTCCTGGGAGAGTACCCTATAATGCCGGTGTTCCTACAAATAATGCTGACTCACAGCCAGTAAGTGCGCTTTCATATTTAAAGGATTTGCCACTGATGATTCAAACGCGAGTTTTGAGCAATGTAGAGTAGTGCTTGTTGTTTGTCATTTCTCCGATCACAAATGCAGACATGGTTTTATGTTTACGCGGCACGATGCAGCGCAACGCGTAAAAAGACAGTATAAGTCATTATAATCAGTACTTAGGTCCCCACTGGATGCTACAAATGCCTCGTTTACAAAGGGTTTTATTGGTTTTGTCTCATCGCTCCGGCCGGACAGGGCATCATCACAGTATGGTGAGGGGCGTAACATTTCCGCCACACGCTTGAGGTATTCGGCCAATCACAATGCACTGGATCGCTGGCCAATCACAGCACACCTCGCTTTTCAGGCCGATGAGCTTTGTAAAAATCGACGCGTTTCAGAAAGGCGGGGCATAGAGGAGAAACAATAATGTACAGTATGTGGAAAATATTATTTTTTTTTTTAACCTTAAACCGCATAAACACATTTCATTACACTAAATACACAAAATAATGCAATGCCATATGACCTTTTTTAGCAACGTCATATGACCCCTTTAAATGGAGCCGTGTAAAGAACCTTTAAAGAACCATTTTTATAGTAGTTTTATTTAATAATTTAAGAAAACAAAAGTGACGTGACATGTGGCCAAGTATGGTGACCCATACTCAGAATTAGTGCTCTGCATTTACCCATCCAAAGTGCACACACACAGCAGTGAACACACACAAACCGTGAACACACACCCGGAGCAGTGGGCAGCCATTTATGCTGCGGCGCCCGGGGAGCAGTTGGGGGTTCGGTGCCTTGCTCAAGGGCACCTCAGTCGTGGTATTGAAGGTAGAGAGAGCGCTGTACATTCACTCCCCCCACCTACAATCCCTGCCGGTACAAGACTCGAACCCACAACCTTTGGGTTATGAGTCCGACTCTCTAACCATTAGGCCACAACTTCCCCACAAACTAAAATAATAGGTACAAACTAAAATAATTTCAGAAAACCTGTAGTACATCTATATTACATCTACATCTATAGTACATCTCCATACAATAAAATGGTTTAGTCTCATCACAATCAGCATCATGCACTTTAGAAGAGGACCTTTTGACAACACAACAATATTCATTATAATAATTTGTTTGGCCTTTGTCCCAGTTGACATCAGTTGCAACATCACCTCCGCTCCATCTCCATGTCCATGACCAATAACTTCTCCTAAATCCAATCCAATACAAATCCTCAGTGATCTGCGGATTATCAGAGAGCAGTTGCATTTCTTCATTGCTTAGAGTGGACAGGTCATCTTAGTAATTCTTGCAGTAGGACTGTGCATCTGACCACGTCATACTGTTATTCATGTAGTAGTGTTTTATGTGGAGGCTGGCGTTCAGTCCAAAGAGATTTAAAAACAGAAAAACAGTGATTGTAGTCTTTGGTGCCATATTGCCAAAGTATCCAGTGTTTTAACATCAGCAGGAATGCCCAAAGTGAGGACTACAAGTCTAGATTTCTCACTTGTAGTCAAGTGGCTGTTAAGAGTTGTGAAACAACCAAAGCAGACCACTCTTATGAAAGAGCTGTTTACTTCCACAAATATCAGAGCTAGACATATTACTTTGCATTTTAATGGATATAATCAAGTGAAATTACTTAAACTATGTCTACTTGGATTTAGACTTTTCATAAGGATTGCTGTTTTTATTGCATTAATTAATCACAGAGCTCTTCTTAACTTGTGTTTTGCTCTTAGATTCCCATTCTGGCATTATGATGGGCACTTGTCAGCTTCTGTCTTTGTTAGAACTGTTTCTAGAAGAGCTCATTTAAACCAAATTTTTTTTCTCTCTCTCAATTTTTACTTTCAAAAATGTAGTTCCTGTTTTTTTGTTGTTTTTTTTAATAGATATTATGAAATATTTGCCAAATTCTGGCCATAAATCACGATTCAGTCAGAAGGAAGTGCATATGATTTAGTGCATAAGGAAGTACATTTTTTTTTAAAGTGTGTCCATTTTAGAGCTATGTGGTTTTTAAGCTACCTGACGTATATTAACCATTATTGTTCATTAATGCAGGTAATGGAGAGAAATGTCCTTCTGTTTCTCCTCACCAGTCTGGAGGAGTTTCAGAATAAACCGATTGTGTGTGTGTATGCAGTTTTATCTGTGGAATATACTGGGCCTTCTAAGGTTTGAGTCTTTTATGTTTGCATGCAGGCTTCTATACGTAATTTTAAAGGTTGTCTTTATTCAGATACTCTTTATAATAACTTTTATAAACACTTGTCGGTAAATTCACTGTGGCATCAATATAGAACATTCAAGAGTGTCTTGAAGTTTTGGAGCAAAGCATTCTGTCAGTAATATTGGCGTTTGTTTTTTTCCTACAGGTATCCACATTTTATTTGATCACATTTTATCCACATAGTTATTTTGCCTTATAGGCACACCATATTTTAAAATGCTATGGGTGCATCAAACACTCTCAATCCCAGTGTACTTGCTGTCTGCTGTCACAGAAGGTACAATGTGTTTACGATTAAAATGATATTATTTTGGAGAACATTCTGACAGTTTGGGAAAAACTTAAATGGCCATCACATAATTTTGGGGATCAGCTAGCTTGAAAATATAAATTAAGTGGTCAAAAGCAGAATACGATTTAATAACACAAAAAAAGGTGATTATTTAAATTATTGTTTTTTCAAAAATCATTGGGGGACATTAGGACTGCATATGTTTTTTTTTATCTGTTTGGTAGACACTTTAAATAAAAAGGATAAAAATAATAATAAATGAGATATTCTCTTAAAACTTTCTCAGACTTCTCAACATTGGAAAAATGGTTAAGGTTTAATATCCCTTTTGCCCATCTTTAAAATCCATGTGTTATATATTTCTTAACAATTGAGAAACTATGTGCTAAGACTGCTTCATTTATGATGGTTCATGCAAATTCATATGTACAGTAGTATGCATATACACACACACACACAAATTATTTTACATATAAAATAAGTTTTTTCATCTACTGTACGTTTAACATTTTTATGAAAAGAAATTTGACCACAAATTTCCTTTTTTTTTTTTTAAGGATAATCATTTTTAATTTCTAAATTGAGTCCTGATGTCCTCTAGAAACAATCAAATAATTAATAATTACAATAATTGTCATGCATATGTTTTAAACATAACATAATTTTTGCTTGGCACAACAGAGTTTGCTGACTTTAACATTGCTCTTACAATTTGACGTGGTAAATCTAAAATTGTTGCTCGAAACGTCACCACAGCCTTGTCTGGGCCTGCAAAAATTGTCTTAAGAACGTCATTTAAAATTGAAAGCTGATCTGAGCCAGCCGGACATGAGTTCGCACACTTGTCTTATGGAGAGTATATTGATGTCGAATGTATTTAGAGGTTAGTCACGAAATGTGCTGAGAAAGAATGATCCTGCTGCAGCATGCCCAACCATGATAAAGAGTCACAGCTCATTTCATTCAACATTACAGAAAATTGAGCCTCGGTACATTTACATTTACATTTAGTCATTTAGCAGACGCTTTTATCCAAAGCGACTTACAATTGGGGGATACATAAAGCGATTCTTCTTAAGAGAGGCAAACAGACACAAGAAGTGGTTGTAATACCAAGTTCTTAGACATTGTTCAAATAAGTACAAGCTAGAAAGAGAAGGAATAAATAGAGTTTTTTTTTATTTTTTAATTTTTTTATGATGAAGTCAAGTAGCTTTGAAAGAGATGAGTTTTCAGCTGTCGCTTGAAAATTGTCAGGGATTCAGCATTCCGGATAGGGGTGGGAAGATCGTTCCACCAGCCAGGAACGGTGATCGAGAATGTTCTGGAAAGTGATTTTGAGCCTCTCTGTGATGGTACCACGAGGCGTCGCTCACTAGCGGATCTCAGACTTCTGGAGGGGATGTAAATTCGTAGTAGTGAGTGGAAGTAGGCGGGTTACATTTAGTCATTTTGCAGACGCTTTTATCCAAAGCGACTTACAATTGGGGGATACATAAAGCGATTCTTCTTAAGAGAGGCAAACAGACACAAGAAGTGGTTGTAATACCAAGTTCTTAGACATTGTTCAAATAAGTACAAGCTAGAAAGAGAAGGAATAAATAAAAAGAGAGATACTTTTTTTAAATTTATTTTTAATTTTTTTATGATGAAGTCAAGTAGCTTCGAAAGAGATGAGTTTTCAGCTGTCGCTTGAAAATTGTCAGGGATTCAGCATTCCGGATAGGGTTGGGAAGATCGTTCCACCAGCCAGGAGTGGTGAACGAGAATGTTCTGGAAAGTGAATTTGAGCCTCTCTGTGATGGTACGACGAGGCGTCGCTCACTAGCGGATCTCAGACTTCTGGAGGGGATGTAAATTCGTAGTAGTGAGTGGAAGTAGGCGGGTGCTGAGCCTGTGGCTGTTCTATATGGAAGCATCAATGTCTTGAACTTGATTCGGGCCGCAACCGGTAGCCAGTGCAAGGAGATGAAGAGAGGTGTAACATGGGCTCTTTTGGGCTCGTTGAAGACCAGTCGTGCCGCTGCATTCTGAATCATTTGTAGAGGTTTGTTTGTTGCTTGATGGGAGTCCAGCCAGAAGAGCATTGCAGTAGTCCAGCCTAGAGATGACAAGGGCCTGGACAAGAAGTTGTGCAGCATGCTCCGTTAGAAAGGGCCTGATCTTTCTGATGTTGTGCAATGCAAACCTGCAAGATCGAGCGGTCTTTGCAATGTGGTCTTTGAAGGTCAGCTGGTTATCAAAAGTTACACCAAGATTTCTGACCGAAGTTGATGGGGTAATTGTAGAAGAACCTAGCTGGATGGAAAAATCATACTGTAGAGTTGGAGTGGCAGGGAAGACAAGAAGCTCAGTCTTTGCCAGGTTGAGCTGTAAGTGATATTCTTTCATCCATGCCGAGATGTCTGCCAGGCAGCCTGAGATCCGTGCAGCTACCGTTGGATCATCTGGTTGAAATGAAAGATAGAGCTGTGTGTCATCAGCATAGCAATGGTAGGAGAAGCCATGTGCCTGTATGATGGGACCCAGTGATGTTGTGTACATGGAGAAGAGGAGGGGTCCAAGAACTGATCCCTGAGGAACCCCAGTGACAAGTTGATGTACTTTGGATACCTCCCCTCCCCAAGACACCCTGAAAGACCTACCAGTGAGATAGGATTGAAACCAGCTAAGTGGAATCCCTGTGATGCCCATTGAAGAGAGGGTAGAGTAAAACATTTTGGTCAGCTTTCAGTCACTACCCACATTCTCTTTTCATCCTCTTTCTGTTATTTTAGGAATAAGCATTTTGCATATTTGCTGTACTTGTCTGAGTCTGAAGGAATGGATTCAGTACGGCTTAAAGTCCCAGCATCAATATACATTTATTCCCCATACATTCTTATGGGTTGGTTACTTCTAATTTGACCTAATACAAGAGTATTAGGTCAAATAATGTGATTCACCTAAAAACCTTACAAACATCTGAATTTCAATGTATTCAAAAGAAAATATCAGACAAATTCCTTAAATTCATTTTTATGAAGCATAAGTGTTTCAGCTGATTGTCTTCATCTCTGTTTTGAAGGATCCAGTTTAACAGTACCACTTTTGCTGAAGGAAAGGAAGGAGAATCTGGAGAGCTGGAATAAAACACTGAAGAACGACTAACCAGAGAAACTGTTAGTACAGGTCCTCCCATTCACCAAAGCCAAAAATTTTAACCTTGGGAGTATTATATTGGAGGCGGAACTCCTCCCTGTGTCCAAACACAATTATGTTGGTTTAGTTTAATAGTACAATTAAAACATGTTATCGGCTACAGCACAAATACATTTGAACTGAAAAAAATGCCTAAGCTTTAACAAAAATACAAGCTTCACATTTCTGCTTTTTAAACAATCCAAATCATTTTCAAGAACTACTTCTTATCAAATGTCGATATCTAATTATCACCTAGTCACAACGATCTTCTGTGATTTTCTTTTTCATTGTGTTTAAGCACAGGCTGCACAACTTCGAAAAACATACACAAGCCATATTTTAATTAATAATGTTCTAGTAGGCATGTATTCACATAATTTACAAATATTTGCAGTACAATTCAAACACACAAATAATGAACTCTATTTAAAAAGAAAAAAGTGAACTACGGACATTGGATACATTATCGATAGGCTACCATACTCAGCATTAAGTTTATCGACATTAAGAGTGTTTACGGACTTTAGGCGTTCCTTAGGCATGCTTGCAAGAAATAAGGTCAAATAGAATAATATATTGCCTTTGTTAATTAATATTTACATTTTTTTTTTTTTTTTTACAGATTATTACTAAAACCAGCACACAGCTTAAAAACATTGTTCAACACAACCTATAAAGTAATTTAAATGATTATTTTCATTATTAAAACATTTTTAAATTTGTTACTCAAAGAAAGCAATTATATGGTGTCAGACCCCCTAGATGCTCAATATTGCTGCCACCAGATTCCAAAAGAAGATAAATCAGATATAACAGTATAATAGGCGCCTATATACTAAAAAGAATTTTAACTTTTTTTTTTTTCACAAAAAAGTTTTGAAAATACAAAAGTATGTCTAAAAATGGATGCATTATGCATGAAAATATTAACAGGGGTGCACATACGTTTTTTTTCAGTCTAGTTCTAATGAGAGCACCTTGAGAACACAAAATAAAAAGTGAGTATTAAATAAAAATACAATTATTTTATAATACACTTTAAAACTACAATGCTAATATGTACATGTTAATTTTTTATGAATTTTCGACATTTTCAATCCTAAAATCAGCATGTTTTTTATTTTGGTGGGTTGCTGGTAAATAGGTGTATGCATTGTCTGTTTTAGCCGAGTGAAACGCGTTACTGAATGAAATATCACAATTTTACAATTTGCTCTGAAACCGGCAACACATAGCCTAGATTTATGCTTTCAGTTTTAATGGAAATCTTATACAATATTACAGTTACTCGACCTAATACAGTGATTGTGCATTAACAGCTGTCAACCATGTTGGTACGCAAATAAGCAATATTTACCCAGTGCATTTTTTTTTATTTTGGCCACGTGTGCACAGCTGCGCACCACTTATGTGCACACCTGCATATTGGCATGCATTTTACATGAATGTCATAAGCTACAGTACTTTTCATCTGGCTAGAGTTGGCTACAGTTTTAGGAAAACATTTTGTCACAGAAATAGATTTCATCATGATGTTCAGCCATTAAAAGCAAAGCAAAGAATGTTTCTGAAAAGGACACTTCAAGAAACTCCTCCTATAGTGTCACACCTGCTGACCTTCTAAGATTAATCGAGTCAATCTTCGTATTTCTCCTTGATGCAGAGAAAGTGGAGTCTCCGCTCACAGTCTGTGGGTTTACAAACCCCCTGTGTTGTATCAAAAACCCCACAGCGCTGGTTCGTGGCAGGGCACTGGATCTGTCCACCCGAAGACCAGACATTATAATCAAAACCGGCTCCGTTTACCCAAAACCAATGACCAGCTAGGAAGCACAGGCCGCTCCACACTTCATCTGTATCAGCTACTGTGCCATTAATCTTTGCTTCTTCCATAACGTCTTCTGAGTTTATTATAGCCAGGTCAATGTAGTTTTGTCTGCAGTATTCCAAGGCCTCTTCCCATGTGCTTTTCTGATGCACCACAATCAGCTCATAGACCTTCATACAATAAAATCGTAAACGGGTTTTGCAGGGCTGGGCAAACAGAGTTCATTTGTTTTTATGGACAGCACCACAATTATAAAAAATATGGTGCTCCATATTCCCAAAATGTAATGGTTGCTTCTCCCCCTTCTGACCATATCCATTTGTAATAGTCTGCACTGTCTCTCTGAACTCCAATCCAGAAATAGTCCTCTTTAATTAGAGAATTGGAAGATAAATCCTGTAAATCTTTACTTCTGACAGTAGACAGGTAATCAGAGTGCTGTGTGCAGTGCTTCTGTGCCTCTTGAAATGACAAAGTCTCGTTCACGAGAAAGTGATACCTGTAGACGCTGACATTCAGCCCAAAGAGGCTCAATAAAAGCAGCACAATGACTGAAGCCTTCATGTTGATCTGGATGATCTCTAGTGCAGCAGCAGAATTCTGAATAAATGTGGTATTCTCCATTTATTTCAGGATATTGCTGACTTGTTACCACACCTTTTCACAAATTTCTGGCATGAACAGACCAATGAAAACCAGGACCGCTCTGACATTGAGAGTGACCTAGGCCCTTCAGTAATTACAAAAACAAATTTATTTTCCTAACATGCCTACTTAAGGCAAATCAGATGGCTCAAGAAAAGGACATACTTACAAACACATTTAAAGCAGTTAAGGCATATGATCTTGGAAATGTCTGGAAGAAGCCAAGACATTTTTTACTTTTAAAAATCAGCTATCCAGCTCTTCACTAGAATCATTAAAATATATGGAAAGTATTTATTTTGTATGAAGTAAATTAGCATATCTTCTTTTTCTGCTTACTGTTAGAGTAACATTAGATGGACACATCTGAAAACAAACATTTTCACTTCAACTCAAATGGATTTTTATAGTACTTTTCACAAAAATACTGTTCAAAGAAGATAAAATTAGAAGAAAATGATCTGAGCCCAGGGTGAATAAGATGAAGAGGCTCAATAAGGTTTGAAAATAATATATTAAAAAAATATATATTCAGGGCTAAACAGACCAGTATTCAGATTTTTACTGGCCCCACCACTAATAAAACAACTGGGTTTTACAGTTTAAATTCACAAATACAGTACTTGTGCTGAAAAACACTGGCATCGATTTTTACTGACAGTTCCAAAAGTCATTCCCATAATTTCAATAAAACTTAATATTTTTTAAAATTCCCCTGATCTGCCCTAAAAATCATTTAGTAGTTGTATAGTATTTAGTATAATAGTGACCATATAATAGTAAGTCTTCGCAGTTAAATACTGATAATATTTGTCTGTAGTGAAAACTGTAATTATATTCTGGCACATGTAATTATACTCACCAGTAGATGGCAGCAAACTATTAAGCGTTCATGGTTGCTGTGAAGAGATGAACCAAGGTCCAAATGTTCCACATTTATTCTCAGAAATCATGTCAGATTAAAAACTGAATCACAGGCTTCCAAATCTTCTATCAGAATATAACTGCATCGATATCTATATTATTTAAAGGGATAGTTTACCCAAAAATGAAAATTCCGTCATTAATTAACTCACCCTCATGTGGTTCCAAACCCGTAAGACCTTCGTTTATCTTCAGAACACAAATTAAGATATTTTTGATGCAATCCGAGAGCTTTCTGACCCTTCATAGACAGCAACACAACTGAAATGTTCCCAGGCGCAGAAATGTAGTAAGGACATGTTTTCTTGTTTTCAGAAAGTTCTTGTAGCTTCGTAAAATTACGGTTGAACCACTGATGTCACATGGACTATTTTAAAGATGTCCTTACTACCTTTCTGCACCTGGGAACATTTCAATTGCGTTGCTGTCTATGGAGGGTCTGAAAGCTCTCGGATTTCATGAAAAATATCTTAATTTGTGTTCTGAAGATGAACGAAGGTCTTACGGGTTTGGAACGACATGAGTGTGAGTAATTAATGACAGCATTTTCATTTTTTGGTGAACTGTCCCTTTAACATTCATATATTTACAAAGAATAAAAAATATCGAACTATTTTTTATGTAATTGAAAAGTTGTCCTCACCATGAAAAATTGAGTTTTTTTGTATGAATCAAAAGGACACACGTTCAGGTCAGCATCCAAATATGAACCAGAAATGAGCCCAACACCAGTCTCCTCCAAATGTATAAAATTCTGAATATCATATTACTCATTTAGCCATCAGTGCATTGGCTATAAATGATAAATAATGTTGTGACATCATTGTTTCTCTATTAGTATAGCCCAAAATAAACAATATTGACAAAATTGACCTTGAAATTACTTAGTATTAATCAGTGTTATTTTAGCATTGAGCCTACTATAGTTTATTAATGCTTAAAAAGGTTTTTATATTTTCTATACAAGTTTATACAAGTTATACATGTTTATAGTTTTTTTTATGTCAATGTTTATTTCCGTTTTTTTTCTAGTTATTTTAGTGCATTAAAGTTAAACAATCAATATGGGATATAATCTAGAAATATTTTATTTGAGTTAATTTCAAGTAACAAAATTTCAATGGTTTTAAGTATTTTAACCCCGGTATTACTTCACCAGATGTTTTGATTACAGAGTGAAAATGGGTACAACAGCCAGTTGTATGACACCCAGTTGCAGCATTTTACACTCACATAACAAAAGTTTCTTAAATTGACATTCATTGGAAATATCTACTACAAGTGTTAATATTAATTTATTTAAAATTGAAGTAACTACAAGCAGATAATGCATTAAAAGGACAATATCAATATTCGCATGAGACTTCACTCTACTGGCATTAATATTACTTCTTATATTTCATATTAGTTCTGAAATAAACTAATGTATTAAGCTACCTATTGCTTCTGGAATCCCTTACATTTAATTTCATGTTTAGCAGTTAAAAGCAAGCAAACAAGGTACCTAGCAAACATCATTCCTATCAAAAACATCACAGTTACAGTTGTTTGTGAAGCTTGAATGTGTCATTGTAAAAGGGGAAGTCTTGGCCTAATGGTTAGAGAGTCGGACTCGTAACCCAAGGTTGCGGGTTCGAGTCTCGTACCGGCAGGGATTGTAGGTGGGGGGAGTGAATGTCCCACCTTCAATACCACGACTGAGGTGCCCTTGAGCAAGGCACCGCATCCCCAACCTGCTCCCCGGGCGCCGCAGCAAAAAAAAAAAAGGCTGCCCACTGCTCCGGGTGTGTGTTCACGGTGTGTGTGTGTTCACTGCTGTGTGTGTGAACTTTGGGTCACCATACTTGGCCACATGTCACGTCACGTCACTTAAACCCCACAGCACTGATTCAAGGCAGGGCACTGGAGCTCTCTGCCCGAAGACCTTATATTGAAGGTCTGCTCCATTTACCCAAAACCAGCGATAAAGCGCAGATCCATCCACACATCCTCTGTCTGGGCTGCTGTGCTCTTTTTCATGGTTTCTGCCATAATCACATCCGAGCTCAGTACGACCAGATCAGTGTAATGTCATCTGCAGTATTGCAGGGCCTCTTCCCATGTGCTTTCCTGCTGCACCAGGATCAGCTCAAAGAACTCCATACAAAAAAATGGTATTGGCCAACTGCAAGCAATACTGTGAAATTTGCTGTTTTTGACACCGCCACATTGTTCACTGGAGGTTGGGTCTCCGATATCCCAACTGTAGATTGTTGCCGGTGTTCTGATAAATAATACTACCGGATCACCTGTAGACACATCCACATGCTCGTGTTTCGAGGATCTCTACGAAGTCCGACATAAAATAAAGGCTGGGTTTACACTTGGCATTAACATGCGATCAAGCAGATCGGATCATCAGTCAATCAGAACACACCTCGTTTAACACTTGGCAACATCAATGGACTTTTCTATCTGGATAACCGATTGGATCTGTCTTTCCCGCGCAATATTTGAATAAGTCTGCAGAGAATGGCCTGGTGCAAAGTCAACCTGAAATGGTGGGTTTTCTTTTGAAAAGCATTTTCCAAATCAAAGATAAGAGTACAAGCCTCACTAGCGCTCCACACGGGTGGGTGTTCTCCATCTTTTTTTTCCTGACAGTTCTCTGAACCATTACCTTAACAAATGACAATCTTCAGCTAAGAAAATCTGATGGAATAAAGACAACACAACATTCCTTCAAACAAACTGGTGAATCAAACAAATTGCATTTGGATTCACTGCAA
This sequence comes from Sinocyclocheilus grahami, assembly GCF_001515645.1. Lineage (NCBI taxonomy): Eukaryota > Metazoa > Chordata > Actinopteri > Cypriniformes > Cyprinidae > Sinocyclocheilus > Sinocyclocheilus grahami. The sequence goes on along the minus strand of NW_015505419.1, from coordinate 1,553,289 downwards.
ATATCTAGACTACTGTTCAAAAGTTTTTGAAAGAAGTCTCTTATGCTCACCAAAGCTGTGTTTATTTGTTTAAAAACAGTAATATTTTGAAATATTAAAATTTAAAATAATGTTTTTCTGTTTGAATATATGTTGAAATGTAATTTTGTCCTGTGATGGCAAAGCTGAATTTTCAGCAGCCATAACTTAAGTCTTTAGTGTCACATGATCCTTCAGAAATCACATTTCTAATGCAAAAAAAATATGTTATCAATGTTGAAAATGTTGTGCTGCTTAATATTTTGTGGAAACTGTGATACCTTTTTCCAGGATTCTTTGATGAATAGAAAGTTCAAAAGAGCATTTATTTGAAAAATATATATTTTTTCTAACATTACAGATGTCACAATTTAATGCATTCTTGCTAAATAGAAGTACTGATTTCTTGCTGAGCACAGACATTTGAACAGTAGTGTACAGTCATGGCCAAAAGTTTTGGCAGTGACATAAATGTTGTGTCTTGCAAACTCTAAGCTGTTGTGGCGTTCATTCACATTGTTTCTAGATTATTGTGTAGAGTGATCAGATGCATTTGAAATAATTGCTAAAAGCTTCAATGGCCAAAAAATTTACTTTTCACACACACAAAAAAAACAAATTTCACTGTTTTTTGATCCCGACACAAAATGACCATCTAACATTAATTGACTAATCATATCAGCAGCACATGTGAATGTGTGAATGAGTACTAGTCAGATTAATCACTATCATATTAATTAGATTGTTAGCACTGGTTACCTCCAAAGAAACACGTGTAGCCATCATCGATTTGCATCAAAACGGCCTCACATGCAAGGAAAATGCTACAAAGAACATTGCACATGAAAGAACCATTTACCGGATCATCAAGAACTTCAAGGAGAGAGGTTCGGCTGCAGTGAAGAAGTCTTCAGGACGTCCCAGAGTGTCCAGCAAGCGCCAGGACCGTCTCCTCCTGAGGAGTCAGCTACAGAATTGTGTCAGCACCAGTCCCTCTGCATTGTATATCAGCTTGTCTGATGGGAAAGTTTCAAATCAGCTTAAGCTGGATTTGAAGTATTTATTAAGAGCAAATTTATGCAAACAGCACAAGCTTCTTGTGAGCAGAAAAACATACTTGGTGTGGCACAGGTGTATTTATTTTACATACTTAATTGGTCACAAGCAATTGGTCAATACATTTTACATGCACTGCGTGAAAGTGGGAAATAACATGATGCTTTCTGAAGCCATTTTTATGCGCTTTTTTTGTTATCGAATACTATGGTATACCTACTTTCAATCTATTAAACATGTCAGCATTCATTCTGATTTGAAAACAGATGGGTTTACCACTAGAGTTTGAGCATGTGCTTTGTTATGTAGATGCTACTCTGAATATGCATGTAAACAAATGGTGTCCTTGGTCGGTCAGAGCTTTCAGTGGGATCACCAGCCATACGCCCTGGTCCATACACCCTTCTTCTTGAACTCAGAGCTGGATCTCAGAGCCATTAGCGTCGCTAAGACGGAACGAGATACAAATGAGAGTCAAATGAGAGATTCCATGTGTACTGTAAATCACGTAATAATACTTTGCTTCTTGTTATCAATTCACGTAATAATACTTTGCTTCTTGTTATCAATTCACGTAATAATACTTTGCTTCTTGTTATCAAATCACGTAATAATACTTTGCTTCTTGTTATCAAATCACGTAATAATACTTTGCTTCTTGTTATCAAATCACGTAATAATACTTTGCTTCTTGTTATCAACACATTTTTAAAACACAAATTAAAGACTGATATGAAATAATAATTTGACTAAAACTAAGTGTCTCACCTTTGGCTGTTAGTAAGGCAGTCTCAGAGAAACCTAGTTTAGGACCTTCTGTAATACTGAAGAGCCAGTCGATGAACTGAAGGCATGAAGAAAGAAAGATTGGGGTTGATACGTTTTTGTTTTTTTTAAGAAATTAGTACTTTTATTTATAAAGGAAGCGTTAACTTGATCAAAAATGACAGTAAATTCATATAAATGTTGTTCTTTTGAACTTTCTATTCAAGGAATTAAAAAAATAATAATTTATCAGTTTCCATAAAAATATTTAGCAGTACTACAGTTTTCAACATTGATCATGTTAGAACGATTTCTGAAGGATCGTGTGACACTGAAGACTGGAGTAATGATGCTGAAAATTTTGCTTTGCCATCACAGGAATAAATTACATTTTAAAATGAAAATCAAGTGAATTTTAAAGTGCAATAATATTTCACTGTTAACTTCTTTACTGTATTTTTTAATAATAAATAAATGCAAACTTGGTGAGCATAGGAGACTTGTTTCAAAAATATTAATGCACTGTTTTATTATTTCACCGGCCCCAAACTTTTGAAAAAGTAGTGTAGATAGACAGGAAAATATTAACTCCGTTTTTAATTACTATGGATAGAGTGCAGATTCTTAGAGACTGTAAGTATTGCAATTTGGTGTGTAACTCAATGTGTACACATGACATTTCCATATTAGTTATACATTACATATTAGTTATAATATATACATACATGTTCAGATGTTCTAAACCATTTTCTTTGTTGTCTTAATGCTTTGCCAATACAAAATGTATCTTTGTCATGCCAATGAAGCTATCTGAATTTAAATTTGAACTCAATCCACACGATTTGTGCAATGGACATGAACACCTTAAAAAGAACAGCAGAACTACACATATTTAAATAGTAAAACGGGAGTTAAAAGATGCCATACCTTCTGTGACTGGGACTTCCACGGCTCTTTGGTGAGTAGTTGCTTTATGCTGTATGGGATTCCAAGTAGGCATGAGGCGAGCGACAGCTCAGTGGCATCAGGGTTGACATAGAGGTCATGGGACAGTTCTGTTGTCCGAGAGGACTGTTGCCAGGGAAACCACTGAGCCCTGATGCCAACGAGAAGCGGGGTGCAATGGTCAGCCCAAGACACCACTGCTGCAGCAAACACACCGAGGAGGAAGTCTGTGCCCTGAGAAGTGATGATGGACATTATGATTTTAAGTCAGTGAACGGGTAGTATCTTACTTCCTGCTGCTGTGTTTTATAGAGAAAAGAACTGTTTATATCATTAGGCCTACAGCAAGGCAACCAAAAACACTTGGTGCAGATGGCAGTGACTGCTCTTTAGAGAGACAAATCTACCTAAAAGAAACCAGAGCCAATAAATCAAAAACACCAGATTCTGCAGACATACCTCTATAAGATTGACACATTTAACAGAAGGAGATCCGTATGCTACATTTCGGATGTGGCCCATTAACTCCAAAAGCCACTCCATTCGTTTAGAGACCACTGAAAACAAACAAAACATTGTGCTTTCTGAATCAACATAATATGATTCAAGTTCATCAAAAAGGGGGCACTTCAAATGGTTATTGGAAATGGAAAACACAGGCAGTGGCTTGTAACTTTGTAACATAAGAATCAGTGTTATTTTAGCATTATTGAGATACTATAATATTTTTTATTACAAGCTTTTTATATTTTCCATTTTGAGTTCAATTTTGTTGTGTGTTGTTGTAATTTTTATGTTTATAATTTTTCATATTTCTATTTCAGTTTTTTAGTACATCAAGCTAAGCTAAATTAAAATGAGAAATGTTGCATAGGCAACTAGCTGAAATGTGTGTGTGTGTGTGTGTGTGTGTGTGTATACAGTGGGTACGGAAAGTATTCAGACCCCCTTAAACTTGTTGGGTCTTTCCCAAAAAGACTCATGGCTGTATTCGATCAAAAGGGTGCTTCTACTAAATACTGAGCAAAGGGTCTGAATACTTAGGACCATGTGATATTTCAGTTTTTCTTTTTTAATAAATCTGCAAAAATGTCAACAATTCTGTGTTTTTCTGTCAATATGGGGTGCTGTGTGTACATTAATGAGGAAAAAAAAATTACTTAAATGATTTTAGCAAATGGCTGCAATATAACAAAGAGTGAAAAATTGAAGGGGGTCTGAATACTTTCCGTACCCACTGTATATATAGTTTCAGTTAACGGTTATTTTATTTCAAGTAATGAAAATGTTTTTAATGGTTTTAATTATAGTAGTACAGTATAAAAGCATATACACTACCAATTAAAACATTTAGGGTAAGATGTTTTTTAGGCATTTATTTGATCAAATATATAGTAAAAAAAACAGTAATATTATTACAATTTAAAGTACCTGTTTTCTATTTTAATATGTTTTCAAATGTAATTTATTTCTGTGATGCAAAGCTGAATTTTCAGCATCATTACTCCAGTCTTCAGTGTCACATGATCCTTCAGAAATCAATCTAATATGCTGATTTGCTGCTTAAGAAATATTCCTTATTATTATCAATGTTGAAAACGATTGAGCTGCTTAATATTTTTGTGGAAACAGTGATAGATTTTTTTAGGATTGATGAATAAAGTAAAAACAACAGCATCTATTTAAAATATAATTGTAATAAAATAAAATCTGTTCTGTAACTTTTGACCAATTTAATATGTTCTTGGTGAATGAAAGTATTAATTTCCCAAACTTTTGAACAGTAGTGCACCTTTTCCCAATAATATTTTACTAGTATATATATTAGTGTTATTAACATACCTGTATTGGGACTAGAAGTGAACCGTGATTGGTGGAGGGCCTGCAGGAGAAGCCAGCTGATTCGTTTCTTATTCCCCACCTGGAGGATGGTACTGATGACATCATTGAGTCCGAGCAGAGGGACTCTGCCTTTAGAGGTCAGGTAGGATAGGACGAACGCTGTTTTTTCAACATTAGCCTGTAGAGGGAGCACAAAAATGGGGAGAACTGTGTTGGGGATCTGTTGATTTAATGTCTCTAGCCACTGTCAGCAAGTAATTTAACTTGTAAATTGCTCTGGAATGGTTGTTACATTACATGATAAATTACAAAACAGTGGAAGCTGTCCTGTGCTCTTGCCATGAATTATGATTATCATTAATTATCATGAAAGGAGAAGAAAACCTTCCATGGATGAAAGCGTAACTATTCATCACTGCAAACAATTATGCATGCATTATATTTGAAGAGAACAAAAATGGACTAAATTTTCTTGCATAAAATTAGCCTCGTTACTAAAATGAACAACACATTTAGAAAAACAAAAAATATTTCGGGATCCTTTTAAGAAATGTTGCCTGGAGGCAGAATTGTGTAATAATGGAAATGAATTAATGAAAGACTTTGCTGATGCCAGAACATCTAAACTAAGTGCTGCTAATAGAACTAGCTCCTAGCTTAACAACAGTATTAAATATATATTTTAAAAGTAAACAAAAAACTGCAATAATGGATCCAATAATAATGTCCATAGTGGGTGCATCCATTACATATATACACATAATATATCATAAATGATTGACGCATAGCCTGGGAAAACAGCTTTAAATATTATATGCACTCAATTTTTTTTTAAAGCAGGCATATTTGCTAATACAAGAAGAAGATGGAAGCACATGGTTAGGGACAGACCAGAAGGCATCTTCATGAAGAAAGATTAAGATAAAAAAAAAATTCATGAAGATATACAAATAAAACACTTCCTTTCTGCAGATGTGTTATGAAAATGTCTATAATGAAAAATCAGCAATTCATAGTTAAATTTACTATTTACATGTTAACGAAAAACAGCAGGCATTTCATTTGGATATTCAGTCATCCCTCAGTCATTATTAATCTTTTTTTGCCTTTTTATGCGTCTTGTGCTTGAAAGTGAGTAAATGGGTTCATTACCCTGAAGCGAAATAGTATGACTACATATCATGATGAAACATTTCAACACAATCAGATTTATAAAGCTATAAATCACAAACATTTATACCTCAGTGACTTTGACTATGCGGTCTATCTCAGTGTCGCTCAGTTCAGACAGACATGAACACGTGGCTTCATACAGGTCCACCTCACCAGCCTACAGAACGACACAAAAATATCACTGGACAGCAGCAGAACTGGCTAAATGTTGAGTTCTTAGTCAACATGTTTGATTATAATACCGGTATATTATCAGGTAAGAGGTTATAGATCTTTTCAGTGGTGGAGCACAGGGCGGTCCAGCAGTTTTGTGGCGGGTTGGGGACCGCCATGGCTTTGGCCAGGCCGTGCAGGATGGACAGGCACAGGGGCAGGCGCTGAGGACGTGTGTCAGGCACAAACTGCTGGACTGCCAGACTGTCCACATACACCTGCAGTTTGTCTTCAGCCACGTGCTTCATCCAGGAGCTCAGGCACTCGTAGAGAGAAACCCTAGTGCGGATCTGTGGAGGGTAGAGATGTTGATAAAATTAAGAATCAGAGCAGACTGAGAGAAAATTACAAAACAGTACGACATTTTGAAGCCAGAAAGCCATGATGAACTTCTCACAGATGATAACACAATGAGATAATTAGCTTCTAATTGCTACTTTACTTTTAAGCGTCTCTGAAAGTAACATTTCAAAGCTTTCAAAGGGGATAATGTCTAACAAATTAGCCAAAATTAGATTTAGTAAAAAAAAAAAATTATTTTGCTCAATACTGAGATCACAATATTTAATACCATTAATCATTAATTTTATTGAACTTTTTTTTAAGTTGTCTTTGTAACAGTGGACTTCCTTGAACTAAATATAATTGAACATAAAAACAAAACAAATAAAATAAATGTGAAAAAATTTATAAATAAAATACATTATCTATCTATCTATATTTAAATAAAAAAATAGCTAAAAATCATCTGTAGTAGTGTACTTCCACAACTTTCTGAAAACTACTGAACATTTATTCAACATACAGTATAAAACATGACAAAATATTATTGCTTTGAACAATAATCAGTTGATTACTTCCTTTTCATAATTGCTGGAAGCCATAATTGTAATGGAAAATGAAATTCGATTAAAATTACATTTAATTTGCTGTGGTATTCTGGGTGGGTGTTAGGTGATTTCTTACTGGTCCAGCTCAAAAGGTGCATTTGTGTGAAAAAGTTCAATACCAAAAAGGGACAGTGACAATTAAATGGTTAAATACTAAAATATCTTATTTAGTTTAGTTTAGTTTATTGATTTATAGAGCACATTTAAACATAACAGATGTTAAAAACCAAAGTGCTGCACAGGCAATATACAACAGGAATTAAAGCAAAATAAAAACTAGACAGCATACGAAACGCAACCAGTGAAAAGCCAGCATTACAACATCAACATGTCTGTATGAAGACACCAAAGAGACAGATCTGTGTGACAGAGACATGTTTTATACACAGAGAGAAAGAAATACTCACACTCAGGCTGTGAACCAGGGGAGGCACAAGCCAGATGCCGAGGAAAAGTGAGGCACTCTGGGAAGACTGGGCCTGACTGGCAGCTAACGCTAAACAGTGATGCTGCACCTCCTCACCTATGACAGGCACAGGACTTCAACATCATACATCCTCAGAAATGACACAATAGTGTATTATCTGCAGAACACTAGCGATGATGATGATGAAGAACAGGAAGCTCACCAAAGCCCAGTCTCATCAGCGGAGAGAGGATGGCGCTCCAGTTGACGGGAGGATACTGGAAGCTTCCACCGACCGTCCCTAAAGCGGCCAGCACCGTCTTCACTAGACGTGGAGGAGTGAACTCCGGTCCTGTACAGAATCACAACATCAGTAAGCAATGGAATCACTTTTTATTAGATATGAGATATTAGCTTTAGATAGTGTGTTACCTTTCCTTCCTGCTTCAGTGATGAAGTCTACTGAAGCTCGGATGACACTTTTCTCTGGGAGATAACCAAAGTCCAGAGGAACTGTTAAAGTGGGATGAAAAAGTATGTTTGATTGGTCTTCTTCACTGGTGAATGACCATTCGCACAGTATCACTAATTTATATATTATTTAAGTTTTATTTATTTTTTATTATTAATATTACTTTTAGTAGTAGTAATAGTAACAATAAAATTAATAATATATATTTTATTTGTTTTATAAAATGACATTATTATTATTAACAACAATTCTTATTATTTTATTATATTTTATGGTATGAAAGGTTATGATGTAATTTATTAATGTTATTATTTATTATTATTTTATAATATTTCTTTTATTTAAAAACAGTTATGATGAAATAATCATTATCACTAACTACATCAGCAACAAATATAATATTAATTGTTCTATTAGTTTAAAATATTCATTTACATTTTTTACATTATTTTTATGTTTTAAATAATATTAATATAAATTTTCTTCAAATAAAAAGACTTTAAAATTTTGAATTTTAGATTATTATTAACATCAATAATAATTAAAGTAAAATTAACATACATGTATTTATATATTATTTCATTTTAATAAATGTTATTATTTAATTATTATTACTATTATCATCAACAACAAAAAAGACAGAAGACAGGATATATTGAATCTCACCTGCGGTTCGGCTGTGGCTGCTGGACATGTGAGCCAGATGCAGGTGTCCAAGCAGACATGCTCCATTAGACTGCAGACCTATTGTTCCCGAAAAGGTGATGATCTAGTGTGGAGGATGGGAATGAGAGCAAGACAAAAATTAAATAACTTACTTCAAACCATTGTTTTACTTCCCGTATATATTTTTTACTTTATTTTTGATGTATTTGAAATGCATGATTTCTAACCTGTGTAATGGCTCGGATGACCTCGTTCAGTCTGCCCTGCTGTTGTGAGGACTCCTCTGATTCACTCTTCAGCTAATGGAGATAAAAACACACTTCCTGAAGGTCAAAGGGTTCTAGGACACAGTAAAAGCCTCTGAATATATGGCAGGGGTGTCAAGTTCAAATTAACTGGAGGTCAGTAGTCAGGGTTGGTGTTTTCCATCGGGGGGACAGTTCAACAAATAAAACAGATGCATGAATTAAAAGTGTTTTACAATCATTTAACAACACCACGCTATTTAAAAAAAAAAAAAAATTATCAATACCTTTATTCCGAAAACATGCATTAAATTGATCAAAAGTGACAGTAAAGACATTTATAATGTAATAGAAAATCATTTCAGATAAATGCTGTTCTTCTGATATTCATCAAAGAATCCTGAAAAACTATTATGGTTTCCACACAAAATTAAGCATTAAACACCGATAATAATAATAGGAAATGTTACTTGAACAGCAAATAAGCATATTAAGATGACCTATTGAATTTTAATTTTTAATTGTATTTTACAATATCACAGTTTTTACTGTATTTTTGATTAAATAAATGCAGCCTTGGTGAGCGTAAAAAAAAAAATATATATATATATATCTTACCTACAATTCTGTTTACATTACTGTTTAAGCATAGAAAATAATCTATTTGATTTATATTCTAATCTATTTTAATAATCTATTTAACCATTAAACATGTAAAAATTCAGCTTCAAGACAAGTTGTAAACCTACTCATTTTGCTTTCACTAATGAAAAGTAGTACTCTCCAATGTTTAGTGAGCAAAATTACAAATGACATAAATCCAAAAAGTTGTTTTCACATTTAGGATTATTTTGACCCTACAGTACCCTCATGTGGACAGCAACTGTTACTACTATATTCAAGCCTACAATCACCTTTCCTCAGCAGTTAACTTTTACAGCATGTAGGTTACATAGTTGCTGAGATCTACTTGCTTACCTGTACTTAGGGTACTACACTGTACAAAGTTACTACACAGAGTTGAACTAAAAAGAGAACAATCGGTTTTGAAAATCTTGTTGGTTGGGAGGGGGGGGGTTGAAACTTGGGTTTAAGCAAGTTTCGATCTGAAAGGAACAGTCACCAGCTAAATGAGCTGCATTCAAGATTTGAATTCAAGAACGAATCAACTGACGAGGGCGTTTGAATGCGCCGAAATGTGCTTTAAAGTATTTATTCAGTGACTTTAAGTCGCTTAAAGACACATTAACACAAATCTTTTCATCTGTGGGGCGGCAGAGTAATCCGAGACATTCACAAGGCTCCGATTCACACTGAGAGAAAATCCTTGCAGACCGCTGTCAAGTCCCACTGTTACTATGGCGACATTTCCTGGCTATCTTCCAAGTATGGTGGCATTTGCATTTAAAAAGGCGAGACAGCTTTTGCTGTGTGTGTGTGTACGAGTGTCTGTAAGTGGGTGGGCATGGAGGAGTGTAATTTGCCACACAAAGAGCAGCCTGGCACAGGTGTGGGTGAAAAGGGCAGTGCTCATATGAGACTGGCATTTAACTGCTATTACTAATGGCACCTCAACATATGATAATGGACTTAATGTAGGGTAATATACAAGAAAGTGATGTTTTGTGATATTTAACATTCACTAGGATCGGGGGAAAAAAGAGCTAGCTGTAGGAAGCAAGATTTATTACACTGCTAGTGTGTTATTTTCAAGTCTTGCACTGAAGGTACTGAATGCCAACATGTATATTTTAAACTGGAACTGTGTCTAGCATCCTGCCAGGTACAAATACAACACAAGGCTTGACACAAGCACCAATTACACATTAAATTACCTGAATGAGAGCCATCTCCGATCCCACTAATGCAATCAGTCCGTTGAGGGCAGACAGCCTCTGCATGGTGGGACAACCCTGGAGAAAGGAAAAAATTACAGTTTAGTGTCTCCCTCATGAAAGCGGAGATCTAGTGTTGATGCCTGAGCTTTCTAGATCAGCACTAAGACAATGGGAAGAGAAAGACTTAACTGGACTTGTACCTTAGATCAGATCCTGATCCATAATTCACTTACTGTGGCACAACAACACACGGTTTCTTACTAGCTAGGAAGATAAACTAAAAAGTCCACAGTCCACTGACATCTTTTTTTAACCAAAGCAGCATTGGTATGGAAAATAAAGTGGTTGTCCTACATAAAATGATGATGAGCATGCTTTAAAAGCATACATGAGGTTAAAATATGTTTAACATATGGAAATAACAATACATTTTGAACCACATCACCTCTGCCAGCAGTATCTTTGTCCAGGCAGCCAGCAGACGAGGTTGGATGTCCACTGCTTTACCATGACCAAAAGAAGAGAGTCCAAACACTGTCAGTCCCAATGCCAAAGCAAAGCCCGGTGTCTAAAAACACAAACAAATGCCATAAAGTGTGACTCAACTATTTAGTTTTTAATCAGTCATGCACAAAAACACATCAGAAATATCTAACAAAATACAAAACCACACTTACTTCTAAGATCAAGCTTAGTAGCTAATAATTTAACCATAAAAGTATTTTTAATTAGCATATGATTATTCTTATAGCAGTCAATTTCAGTTCTCACCTGTTGGCTCTCCTCTGTGAGGGTGCGAAGTGTGTTCATGCTTTCCTCTGCCTTACTGGCCTCAATAATGCCTGCACTAAATGCTGAAACTCCAACACATGCCACAGAATAGGCCAAAACCTGACACCCGACAGAACACATAAAAACACAAGAAATGTTCAGATGCACAAAAATGACTGCCACTGAAAGTTTTTAAGCAGCAAGTGATGGAAAAAAATGTTGTGCTTTCACTGCATGAAAAGAAAAATTCATGTGTCAATTCATAAACATTGTTCAGCTTAAGCAGGAATTCCCACACATTTTTCATCAGCCAAGAATATTTTCATTTCCATAATACTTCATATTCGAGATTTTAAGTTTTTATATTAATATTTTCAACACATTTGTGACCCTGGACCACAAAACCAGTCATAAGTGTCAGTTTTTCTGAGTAAATAAGCTTTCCATTGATGTATGGATTGTTAGGACAGGACAATATTTGGCCGAGATACAACTATTTGAAAATCTGGAATCTGAGGGTGCAAAAAAATCAACATGCTGAGAAAATCGCCTTTAAAGTTGTCCAAATTAAGTTCTTAGCAATGCATATTACTAATCAAAAATGAAGTTTTAATATATTTACAGTAGGAAATTTACAAAATGTCTTCATGGAACATGATCTTTTCTTAATATCCTAATGATTTTTGGCATAAAAGAAAAATCTATAATTTTGACCCATACAATGTATTTTTAGCTATTGCTACAAATATACCCCCGTGACTTGAGACTAAAGTTTTGTGCTCCAGGGTCACATTTGCATGTTCGCGGTTCACTGATACTGATTAATGGCCACGTGACATGCAAGTAAAAAAAAAAACCCGCATCATAAAACGTTTTTTTTTTTTTAAATAAGCATTTTATTTTGATTACTTTTATTTTAATGTTTATTATTATTATTCATTTATTTTAATTTCATATTTTTATGATTTTATTCATTATTATTATTACCCCCTGCAGTTCCCTCATGAACCACCAGGATTTTGTGATCCTTGGGAAACTCTGAGCAAATGTACAGTAGAAGAGGCAAAATATCAAGCCATTTCTCCACTAAAGATTCCAAACATCACCTGACAACACCACAGTCAATATGGTTTTACCTCCTGCAGCATGCGGCTCATATTGCTGCTGTCCTGCAGGGTCTGCAAGAGTCTGTCCAGCATGAGAGACACATGCACACGGTCCCGCTCAGACTGACTACTGCTACTGAGAGAACTGAGTACCAACCCAACACCTAACACACAACCAGCACTGAGAGAGACAAAGAGCAAACAAACATTTAAGAGTCTATTAGTGTACAGGGGGAATGAAGAATATACTGTAGACAGATACAAATGATTAGACAGACTAACTTATACTCCAGATTGGGATTAAAGCAACAATCTTCCAGTCGTTCCAGATGCTTCATAAGCAGCTCTGCCACTGACTGCCCAGATATATCACTGCAGTAAGCATAAAACAAGTAAACATTCATCAAACATGATATAGCTATTAAAATTGTCTGGTGACAAGCTGAAATTCTGTTTTATGGGCAGACTGAAGTTATGGTATCACTCAGCACACACCTGACTCTCTCGTCATGCAGCCACGCTAGAAACATGCCCAGAGCCAGGCCGCTGTGAAACTGCAGTGCCTGAGATTCGTCTGCGGTGGGCGATCCTGGCAGTCCCGCCGCTAGAGTGCCCAGGATAGCGGGAACGTTCTCTCTGCGCGAGGTCACCAGCACTGGCACCAGCAACGCCAGACCCAGAGCAGCACAGGAGCGCGCGATCACACTCGCTGTGTTCTCACCGGAGTAGGAGCGCTAAAAAGTGTGAGACAAATAAAATGATGTCACATTTGCGCGATAATACAAGGGGGGGAAAATCAATATGCGCTAATAAGGTTTAATTTTAGTTAATGATTAGTTCATGAATTACACTACTAATCAAGTCTGGGGTTGGTAAGATTGTCTAAAAGACGTTTAATGCTCACCAAAGCTGCATTTATTTGATCAAAAATATAGTAAAAAACATGTATTGTGAAATATGTTTACAGCTTAAAATAGCCAATTTCTCTTTTAAAATATTTTAATCTTATAATAGCAAAGCTGAATTACTCCTGTCTTCAGTGCCACATGATACTTCAGACATCTAATATAATATACTGATAATATTTTATTTTATTATCCTCAATGTTGAAAACAGTTTTGCTGCTTATGTATTTTTGGAAACTGTGATGCATTTTTCAGGATTCTTTTGATGAACAAGATCAAAGGAGCATCATTTATTAGAAATATTTTGTAACAATATAAATGTCTTTATTTTCACTTTTGATCACTTTAATGTGTTCTTGCTGAATGTAAGTATTCATTTATTTAAACAAATAGTACTCCAGGCTTTTGAACAGTAGTGTCGGCATCATGAATCAAAAATGAACAATACTTTTGTAGGTTAATGTTAGCCTCTACATATACACTAATACATTTCAAGGTGTCAACATTAATATATTTTAAACGTACATGAATTAACAATAAACATTAGTATATTCATAAAATAACATTAACTTATATTAATAAATGCTGTAAAAATGTTAGTTAATGATTCATTAATGTTAATCAATTGAAATATGTTACCAATATGGCATTACTACTTGTTGAAAAGTGAGAAAGGTGCAGTATTATAGACTTCAGAGCATATACTTTAATAAAACAAAATATTTAATAGATTTCAAATAAGGTGCAGTGTATACCACTACTGGAACCAAATGGATACAGTCTCTAAAATTAAATAATTTCTCAAAAACCCCACTCAAGGGAGTTACAACTCACATGAATGAACCATGGGAAGACTTGTCCTTTAGGGTTACTGTTACTGCTAACAATGCTGAGCAGCGTGTCAATCACCATCGACAGCCAGTGAACTGTGGGAAGGATGTCCGGACCCACCTACGAATAGAAAATGACAGTTTATTGGAAAGTTTTCCCTTGAAAAGGAATGAAAGAAAGCCAGGAAATGCTAGGCAGTCGGAAAACAGAAAAAGTAACTGCTCTGGGGGCCAGATGCATAAACATAGTCACTATTTTAAGATTGTGTCTAGTTTGACTAACAAGAAAATGGTAATCAGTCTTACTTTTTGGATTCAAATTAGACTGGTCTACATTTTTATGTAACTGACTTTAAAAAGTTATGACCAGTCTTGCAGAAAAAAATTAGGTGGCTACCTTTTAAGTCTATAGTCTAAACATTTTATGCTACTAGTCATGGATAAAGCTGCATCTCACCTCAAGTCCACTTTCAGACTGTGTAGGAAGGTTGCTCTCATATCTGGTTAAGACGACAGCCAGGCCACTTAATGCCAAGATAGAATTACCTTGAACAACCGGACTATCTCTGTCATATTGGAGACAAAATGATAAAACATGAATCTGCATACAGGCTGATTTTAAACAGAACAATGCTGCAGCAACGCTGAATGATTACAATCATCGATGCTGAAAACAAGCCTGAAAATGTTAGTTGAGTAATTATAAGCTTACATTTAATCGATAAAGCACTGAAAAATGCTTTCCTAAGAGACTACAGTGAACAAAAGCAAACTGCAGATTCGGAATATGAAGTCCTCGGTTTAATAATAAAACATTTAGAAAAGAAAAAAATCAATAGTTTAGACTTTTAGCTTTGAAAAGATGCTTGTGGGGGGAAAAAACACAAAGAAAAATAGAACAAAACCAAGAATATCAGCAGCTTTAGTAACTCACTTGGCGGCAGATTTGACAACATCAGTCAGTTGGTCTCTGACCCTGAGGAAAGAGAGAGAGAGAATGAAAGAGAGAGAGATACGATTTAAAGTGCTCCACAGACTGACAAGAAGAGCTTTCATCTCCTCAGGCAATGATTTAAGAGCTCAGGTACCATTCGCACGGCTACGTACCGTACAAGGGCTCCCAAAAGTCTGAGACCATATTGAAAATCTGGGATTCATCCAATTTAAACATGGAAATGCTGGATGATTTTAAAACATTTCAAGTAATGAATCTTAAATGACAGAAAAATTGCAATTCAATTCAAATTTTAAAAGGTCAGGTGTTCTTGCTTTCACTGAAAAACAAGACTGTCTTGAATCATTCTCAAATCATGAAGGATCACATGATCTTCAGGTTTTACAAAAACTAATGGAGCGAACAAGTATTTTTCAAGTATAAATACAAGTATTGTATTTTTCCCTCAAACTGATGTGTTTATAAAAGTCTTTAAATTAGAGAAAAGCATAGCAGAATCATTTTCTCTAGCAGTCTCACATTTTTGACAAGTCTAGCTCATTTCCTCCAGCTTAAACCATCTTTAATTGACATCTCTTTCTGCGGGGGCAAAAGCTGTAACCCTACAATCCCAGTGGTCTCATACCATCCAACCCTCCCAGCATGCTTCAGGGCACGTGACCACATACGGACTGCCCTGAGCTCCCAGGAGAGGAATAACTGTATTACACAAAGACTGCGGAACAAACGAGAATTCGTGATGCCATGGGGAATGAAGTTCTGGCTGCCATCTGAACATATTATCCCATCAATCACTCATGGGCTGACAGGCCATCAAAATGGCGTCCTGTGGGTTGAGTTATGGTGTTCTGCCAGACTGAATGGTTATGCGATAGGGCATATTATGGCGAGAGACCGTGTGAACAATAACACATGCCAACAGATTTACATTGAAAGATTATATGAATTTGTGCAATGGTGATGTGCATGCATTTGTACGTGTCTTTGAAATGTCAGTCTCCATTCAAAGGCTTTTCAAAGCAGCTGAAAGGCCAGAGCAATCACAATTCAACGGCTCTGGATGGTTTGACACAAGCAAGATGTATAAAATAATACCTTCACATTCCTCCCTATGGTGCAAAGCTCCAATTACACTTCAGTCTTTAGAGGCTTTCATTATAGCGCAGCATTCATCTTGACAGTTTCTGAAAGTGCTAAGCTTTTTGTGCTAAAAACAATGAAATATAAAGCATTACAAGAAGCTGTTTATTGCCAGCTATGACGTCTGTGAGTCTTAGGGGTTCATCTGAACTATTTAGGGAGAATCAACGTACATACTGAGCAACTTTTTACATTTATAGCTTATTTGCATCTATTAGCCTTTTTAAAAAAACTACATGTAATATATCTATGTAAGCAAAGTGCATTTTTTGTTTGTTTCTTAAAACAACGCCAGCTTATGTCATGGTGAATCAATATAGGATGCATTTTTATTAAAACTTTAAACTATATCTGCTCTTACTGTGTTAAAACCTTTTCAGGAGTGTGCAAATGTCATTGCATTCATAAAGGCATTCATAAGAAAATATCTGCAAGCAAATCACGTTAGAGCTGCTTAAAACTATTCTGAACCATTTTGTAATGACTTTCAAGCTACTCACTGCATAAACATCTTCAACTAACTTTTGACAATCACAAAGTGTGTATATATACACAATACATTTTGTTTTATCATTCAAAACCTAACAAAAAAGACTGTACATTAGAACAATGCACAATTCTTAATATTAAGCCTAAAATTTGTATTAATGTCACTATTGACAAGGATGGCATGATCTTCAAGTAATATCGGTCTTTAAAAGCAAGATATTTAAAGTGTACTTAAAGTATACTTGCAATAGTTCCACTTTAGCACAATCAAATATAATTCAGTATATCTTTTGTTGGACTTCAGTACTACTTCCACACAATTAAAGCACATCAAGTACAAAACGAGTTGTTCCAGTTTAGCAGACTTTAAGTCAGGGGTGTCCAAACTCGGTCCTGGAGGGCCGGTGTCCTGAAGAGTTTAGCTCCAACCCCAATTAAACACACCTGAACCAGCTAATCAAGCTCTTACTAGGCATACTAGAAACTTGAAGGCAGGTGTGTTGAGGCAAGTTGGAGCTAAACTCTGCAGGACACCGGCCCTCCAGGACCGAGTTTGGACACCCCTGCTTTAAGTATACCAGTTTAGTACACCAAAAGTACTATTGCAGGGTATTTTTATTAAGTACATAAATATGTAAAAGTATTTGCAGTATACTTAGCATGAAATAAATGTACTTCAAATACATTTTAGTATATTTATTTTTCAATAGGGACAGAAGCATTTTCTCTAGTAGTCTTGTTTAGACCCCGCTGTTTAAAGTCACGATGAAGTGAAAATTCACACCTGTTTTCTAAATTTGTATTATTGATCTTAAAATCTGTGCATATGATTCTTTTTTCACCTTGTACTCTAATTCTTAATAAATTATCACAATTTGATCTACCAGTGAAATTACAGATTTCTATCTGGTGACTTCTCCAATCGTTTAATTATTACAATTGACTGAAATCTCACATTCAATCGATATGTCTCCATCCAAGGATGGATATAGAAGTACCCTGCATTTATTTTCTTTTTTCGATTACCCATTTTACTCGTATGTATTTCAAAATTTGAAAGAAAAGCTCTGTTGCTACTTATGTTTCATTTGCAATTTTAACACAAACCTGGATGAGTGAATCTTACCAGAGCCAGGCATAGTGCTGTTTGTACTGCAGTTCCTCCGGGCTCCCTTTACCCTGTTTCTGTAGCATCTCCAGCTCTGCCTTTCGACCCTGGACAATTATTACATCTAATTTAATCTCACGATTTATGATCTTGATTATAAAGCTAGTCTTCTTCTTATACATCTGATTTGGGGGTTTAAAAATCCCACAGAATCACCTGGAGAGCTGCATGGTAAGCCCGGCTCATGAAGCCCCGCCAGGCCTGGGGCAAGAGCAGAGAGCGATGCCATTCAGACGGCTGGATGTTCACCTGAGAGGAAAAGATTGGAAAAAAGTGACCATGAAAAAATTTTTCAATTGTGAAGTATTCATATATTCACAATTATGAGAAATTTATCTGAATACTGAATTTTGAATCTAATGTAAAACACCAATGACAGAAAAACTCTATGGAGCCAGATCGGCCTCAAAAATAACACATTTGCAAAACAAAATTCATAAATGCACAGCACAATTTACATTTACAAAACATTTCCCCAAATGCTCACACAAATGCATCTTACCTAAATAAATTTAAAATGTTTACACAAATATGTATATATACATTTCTTGAATTAATTTCCATCACACATTTATGAATAATGGTACATGTATTTATGGATCGTTGAATCTGCATTTGCAAATCATCACACATGCGTGGACTGCTTTGAATTTGTGTGTGGTATTTTTGAGACCTTCCTGGCAGGTTAAGATTCATAAATATCTTTTTTTGGAGGATGTTCCGTTCAGCCAATCGCGGTGAGCTTTTAATCCACCAATCAAAACGCTCTTTACTGAACAGACTCAAGAAGCTCAACGCTGCGCTTAATACAATTTATATTATATATAAATATATTTAATATATAGACGTAACATTTTTCTTAAATATATACATGTGTGTGTATTTATATATGCATAATAAATATACACAGTACATACACATCTACTATGTAAACAAAAACTTTTATTTTGGATGCGATTAATCGCGAATAATAATTTGACAGCACTAATATATATATAGATATAGATATATACAGTATATTATCATTCATTAATAATACACTCTTCTCATTTTGGGGTAAAATGTCATTTAAATTTAAATATGATTCAAGTCTTTAAGTTTCACCCAAATAAGTGTGTGCTGGAAGGTACCTCATGAATAAGGGTGGCTAACATTTGTTGATAACTCCGCCCTCTGCTTACAAGGAAGCGGGTGATTGGACGTCCATCTTTGTCAGTTTGAACAGGAAGGTCATAACAGAGTAGAAGCCCAGCTGAAACACACCAATCAAAACCCACGAACTGTATGTTTATTTGAAACATTTAACTGGACAAATACAGAATTTCTACTTCAGTTGTGACAAATATGCATTAGCTATAACAATTTCCAAATGCTTTATTATTACCCTCATTACAAAGCTAAATGACTCTTGTACAGTATATGTACCTGCTAAGCCAGGTTTTAGACCCGGCTGCTTGTTCTTCTCATAAGTTTTCAGCATAAAAGAAGGAATTCCAGATACAGTTTTTCCCTGGTCAGTGCGCAAATTCCCTCCACTCAGAGCTGAATGGTACACGCCACGGGGCATTTGGTTCATCTCCTGCCTGACTAGAGCTGTTAGGAAGGTCTCAAGGGCTGCATTAGAAGACAAAACTCATGAATTAAGTAGGTTTTTGTTAAAGGATAAACAATACAAGTCTATAATATATTCCATATTGTGTAATTTATTCTAGTCTTTGTTGTGGGTTTGCTATGTTGCATTTTGCAGTACATTACACTGAACCACACAGCCTCAAGTTTTATTCATCCAGGTATTTCAAATACATTACCTTGGTAAAATTATGAAAATAAGCTACAATTAAATAACAGTAACTGTGAAACAATCACACCTTGGGTCTTATAATAAATACAATTTCAGTACACAAAATCTGTCCCAGTTTATTTCTTCTGCCACTGTAAAAATGCAACCAGCTGGCTTGTTATCTAACCAGATAACAGTGAATGTATCCCTCATATAATCTTATAATCATAATAATGAATAAGCAAAACAAGTAGGTTAAGTATTAAGTAAACAACCCAATTAGCATTCATTAATAATGGAACTGACTCCTATAACAATAGTATTCATATATTATTGTCATATATCATCATTTGCTCACAAATAGTACATTGCCATGTCTTGTACATTTTTTATTTTTAAGACTTTTTTTTTAAACAAAAATCCATTTTACCCTGATATTTCCAGGTTTTTATGACCGGAGAGTTTGTGTGCAAAGAGATTAATGAATGCCTCCTAATATGTGACCCTGGAGCAACAAAACCAGTCTTAAGTCGCTGGGGTATATTTGTAGCAATAGCTAAAAATACATTGTATGGGTCAAAATTATTGATTTTTCTTTTATGCCAAAAATCATTAGACCATTAAGTAAAGATCATGTTCCATGAAGATATTTTGTACATTTCCTACTGTAAATATATCAAAACGTAATTTTTGATTAGTAATATGCACTGCTAAGAACTTCATTTGGACAACTTTAAAGGCGATTTTCTCAATATTTTGATTTTTTTGCACCCTCAGATTCCAGATTTTCAAATAGTTGTATCTCGGCCAAATATTGTTCTATCCTAACAAACCCTACATCAATGGAAAGCTTATTTTTTCAGCGTTCAGATGATGTGTAAATCTCAATTTCGAAAAATTGACCCTTATGACTGGTTTTGTGGTCCAGGTTCACATATAAGTTCATACAAAGACTACACTGAAATTTTATAATTGAATAACCAATCAATTTGAATAAAATAACAGTATTCGATGATAACAGTTGATAAAAGTTGTACACATAATTGTCTTACATGAAACAAGAATCGAATAGTGTTTATTCAATGTGGGTTTTTGAGAAGGAAAAGAAATTATTAAAAAATTGTAAAATAACACACAAATTGAGTCAAAATGTGATGTATTAAAGGGATAGTTCACCCAAAAATGAAAACTCTGTCATTATATACTCACCCTCACACTGTTCTGAGCCTTAATTTCTTCTGTGGAATACAAAAAAAAGATATTTTGAAGAATGTTGGTAACCAAACAGTTTCTGTTCCCATTGATTTCAACTGTATGGTTTAAAAATATAATGGGACTCAATGGGAACCGAAACAGTTTGGTTACCAGCATTCTTCAAAATATCTTTTTTTTGTGTTCCACAGAAAAACAAAAGTCATACAGGTTTGGAACAACATGAGGGTGACTAAAAGCTGACAGAATTTTCATTTTTGTGTCATCTACACCTCACAAAGTATTCAGATGAATTAGTTCAAATGAAAGTTTTGTGGTTCAAATAACTGTAAATGCAAGTCAAACTATATATTAAAAGAGTTTGCTCAACAAAAACAGTCTGTTAGTCACCATAATCTTATAATCATACCTGGTAAAACGGATTGTGGTGTGAGACAAACTAGCTTCACATATGACGCCCCTGGAACTGAAATATCTTCATCCTTCTCATTTTCCTTCCCTTCATCCTCTTCTTCAGGCTGCTTTGGTATGGGTCTGGCCTGTTAGCAAGATCATATCACCATTACAGATACACAGTATATATATATATATATATATATATATATATAAAAAAGGTAAACAGAAATAATGTGAGGATATTTAGCTAATGTTCTCACCTGCTCTGGTAAGTGTAGGACGGTGTGAAATGGTTCAGAGTACTCAGAGAGAGCTTTATAACCTTGGCTTGCAACCTCTGGGTCCTGATGAAGCCAAAAAGCTTTAAATATTACTGTTTACTCATAACTGCTAGCAAAATAACAAAATAAATTGCAGATACATAAAATGGCACTTTTCATTAGAGACAGTTGTTGGGTGACTAGTCAGCCACCCTGACCATCCCTACTGCTCATTACCATTTGAAAATTTCAGTGCTCACCTGACTAAGAGCGTAGCCCCATAAAACACAGACTGCCTCGTTTCTGAATTTCTGGAAGGAAAAGGACATAAGACCTGAAAGTAATTTGTACCGGATGAAATGTGGAGAGAAATAAATCATGCTTTTAACTACGAATTTAGACACCGCTACAAAATAGCACACATCTAGCAATCAGAAACAGTGGTTGGTGTTCTCGTGCCTCATATTCTTCAGTTTTGACATTTAAAGCAGGCACTAATGCCAGAAGTTCAGCTGTGGCCTTTAGGACCAGGGGTCTGGTGTCACAGCACAGCTTAGGAGAGAGTGCCTTCCATGTGGAGACGATATCAACTACCTGAACAGAAAACGGATGAGAAGAATATTCAAATGCAGAGCAACAGTAAGAATGGCCCACTGGCTAGTGTAAGAGAATTGAAATACTGTATTAATACTGATCAAAAGTGACAGTGAAGACATTTACATTGTTACAAAAGTTTTCTATTTCAAGTAAATGCTGTTATTTTGAACTTTAAATTCATCAAAGAATCCTGAAGAAATCATTTTAATATGCTGATTTGATGCTCAAGAAACATTTCTCGTTGAAAACAGGTGTGCTAATTAATGTTTTTGTGGAAACTGCAATACATTTTTTCAGGATTCTTTGATTTCCCAACTAATCAAAAATCCTGTTGAGCCCTGAAATTATTATAATTTGCCTCTTGAGGCAGGAGGGCACATAAGGACCAGAGTGGCACTGGTCTACCCAATCAAAACAATACAAAGTTTTGGAAATAAAAATACATTTTCATCTTCACTTTCACATTTCTGATAGCCAGTGTGAACCTCTTCACAGGGATACAAAGACTGACCTCAGCTCTACAGAGCTCCTGTAAGCCCTGCAGTGCCAGAGCAGCAGGAGTGGCCTGATCCTTCCTGGAGAACTGCATCAGCGTGTCGGTGATGGCGGCCAGCATGTCTCCTCCATGCTGGTACGGCCTGGAACAATATGTACGGCATACGGGAAAAGTGTGAATGAATGTAACTGCTCAGGAAATCTTTGAAATTAAACCCTTGATGGTAAATGGTTACAGTGGTAGTCTAGTGTCCCATCCCATGTGGAATATACAGTGCATCAAACTGCTACATGAACTCCAGTTTTATGGTGGCAGATTTTGGGTGAAGCAGACCTCTCTCTACAGATGTCTCTGACGCAGGCTGCTCTGGCTAATATCTGCTCCCATTGCGTATCTTTTCCCATGACCACTGAGGATTTTTCAAGCTGTGACATCAGTCTCTGCAGGTCTGGATACACACGGTCCTATACAAAAAAATCAAAAGCTTCAGAAATCTATCTTGAGGGTAACCGAACTATGATATATAGTACAGTATAGTGGTCCAACAAAGTATTTGGACACAAACAAGTCACACTTAAACCTGTATGAATCAAATGAAATTAGCTTTAGATATGTTGTTATCTTATACGATTACAATCACACATTTGAAGTGCAGTCTAAATGCAATTCAAGCAGATATTGTAGTAGGATTGGGTATCAGAACAAATTTGCAGATTCAATCTGAACTGATAATTAGTTCAGGAATATTTCAGTTAAAATGTTCATTTTTTTTCTAAAATACACAAATTGTCTGTGAACAAATGAATTAGTATTTGTATAATTTTGCATTTCATTAATAACAGGGCTCAAAACATTAAGTTATGTGCATAATGTAATCATTTTATTCACTCGAATTACACGTTAACAAATATTACATGAAAACATGAATTGTAATGATAGATAGATAGATAGATAGATAGATAGATAGATAGATAGATAGATAGATAGATAGATAGATAGATAGATAGATAGATAGATAGATAGATAGATAGATAGATAGATAGAATAAAGCTAAATTAATATGAGAATTTTATGCTTCATTAATAACAGGGATAAAACCATCAGGTTGTATGCATCATTTTATGGACAAAATGTCACTCAAACGGCTATCCTGTATTTGTAATGAAATATTTTGTATTAAATTAGAAGACTAAACAGAAACAAAAATGGTAAAATGGGAATACATTCATTTTAAATAAACATGGAATACTGATATTCAACATGATAAATGACCAGAATCAAGGCATCCTACTCACAGACATCTGACACAACATAGAGAAGAGTAGAACAGCTTTAACAGATATCAGTGTTAACTGCACCTGCTTTTGCCATAACAGAGTTAAGAGGCGCAGAGCCACAGGCCTCAGTCTGGATGAACTGCCCAGAGTTTGGATTACATGAAGCACCTGCGGGATGCAGAACTGAAACACAAGAGAGGTCAGTCAGGATAAACACACACGAGGCAGAATAGATAGATAGATAGATAGATAGATAGATAGATAGATAGATAGATAGATAGATAGATAGATAGATAGATAGATAGATAGATAGATAGAATAAAGCTAAATTAATATGAGAATTTTATGCTTCATTAATAACAGGGATAAAACCATCAGGTTGTATGCATCATTTTATGGACAAAATGTCACTCAAACTGCTATCCTGTATTTGTAATGAAATATTTTGTATTAAATTAGAAGACTAAACAGAAACAAAAATGGTAAAATGGGAATACATTCATTTTAAATAAACATGGAATACTGATATTCAACATGAGAAATGACCAGAATCAAGGCATCCTACTCACAGACATCTGACACAACATAGAGAAGAGTAGAACAGTTTTAACAGATATCAGTGTTAACTGCACCTGCTTTTGCCATAACAGAGTTAAGAGGCGCAGAGCCACAGGCCTCAGTCTGGATGAACTGCCCAGAGTTTGGATTACATGAAGCACCTGCGGGATGCAGAACTGAAACACAAGAGAGGTCAGTCAGGATAAACACACACAAGGCAGAAGATACACATCCACATAATGCTAAAACACACTGAACAGAACCAGATATAATTTTAAAAATTAACTAAAAGCATAGTTTACTTAATATATGCAAACTTAAATTACCCTATGCTTTTATGTTTTTAATGCTTCGGCTGTGACCTACAGGCTAGGTTGCGTTCTGCTGCGCTTTTAAAAAATAAGAGTATCTCACAGATTACAAAATGCTAAAATTAAAGAATACATTAAAGGGCAAACACTGCCATCCACATTCAAAGGCTGATGATAGAGTGCCTAAGCATTTAAAATAAAGAAGAATAACATCAGCAAAAACATCTCTCTCATTTACTCATATTTTAGAGTACACTGTGCAACCTGCAGAATGTGTTTTTTGTTGATGTAGCATTTTACTAGCAAGCAAAATGTTACGGAAGTACACATTTGGCATAGAAGATTTATGAATAATACGAATCAAATGAATAACAATGGCACAGACAATGGTCAGGTTAATGGCTGGAGTTGCCTACAGTGCAGGTAAGCTGTTGCCATAGCAACAGGGGAAGCAACGTATCCCAAATTCATGCAGACGGACTATATTCATATTTTGTGTTGCAAATGGTGTTGCATTCTTAATTTTGACTGCCATGCATTAACATCTTTTTAATATAATTAATTAACAGTGAATGATTAGCTATGTGAACATGTAATTCAATTCAATTTAATTTCCAATTCCAATTCTTTTTCTTGGTAAAACTTTTATAAATCAAGAAAACACATTTGATGAAAAACATCTATTGATTAAGATTCTAATTTAATATTCCCTCACCAGGTAAACAGTGCATGCTGTGCATGTTAATGACTGTACCTTGTGGGTTCCCAGTTTTGGCAGAGTGTAGAGAACAGAGTGAGACAAAGCCGGATCAGACACTCTGCTCAGTTTAAACATCAGGATAGGAAGTAGACATGGCACCTACAGGTAAACAGAAAAACAATTCAACAAACAATTAATAGACAATTAACTGCAAAGAAAAGTAACTTACTAAATACACTTTCAAGCCCAAAACTGCTTTTAAAATCCAAAATCTAGTGGCTACAACGGAGAAAGCCTGATCTCCCTTGGACCAAAAAATCAAGAGGGGAACAGAAGTAATTGGGCTGATGACCTCAGGGAGCTGGAAGTAGAGTAAGGGTGGAGGAGATTACTAATACTGTGGAGCAAGTCCATGCAGGGCCTTAAAAATGAATAGCATTGTAAAATCAATTCAAAAACTTCCTGGTAGCCAGTGCAATGAGGCCAGTACAGAAGTGATGGCATCTATTAGTATCAGTCAATCAATATAAATGTACAGATGCCACTTTTTGAACTGCTGGAGTTGAGAGAAGGTCAGATATACAGATATTGGGAGAATGAATAGTTTTATTTAGCAAGGATGCGTTAAAGTGACCAAAAGTGACAGTAAAGACATATCAAATGTTACTTTTCAAACAAATGCAGTTCTTTCAAATATTCCTGAGAAAAATATATCATATCGTTGTGTTGTGGCTTATTTCCATTGTGTTTTGCTAATTTTGTTGTGTTGAGGTGATTTCGTTGTGTTGTGCTAATTTTATTGTATTAAAGCTTGTTTCCGTTGTGTTGTGCTAATTTTGTTGTGTTGATTTCATATATTAGGGATCTGCTGACGGTGATGGATCCGCTGATAGCGGCTTTCAAACTCTCTCGTGTGCTTCTGTGTGAGCGCTCGGTGAAGAGCATGAAGCGATGATCCCTGTAGCCAATCACAGTCATATCTTTTGAGCGCGTGAACACTATGACCAATCAGCACTGTTTGAAGGGTTAGTTTACCCAAAAATGAAAATTAGCCTGTGATTTACTCACCCTTGAGGCATCCTAGGTGTATATGACTTTTCTTCTTTCAGACGAATCCAATCTGAGATATATAAAAAAAAATTGTCCTGGCTATTCCAAGTGTTATCATTGCAGTGGGCGGGTGTTTTTGTTCAACAGTCCAAAACACGTCAAATAAAGCGTGCGCATCCATAATAAAACGTGCCTTACACGGCTCCGGGGCGTGAATAAAGGTCTCCTGTAGCGAATCCATGTGTTTTTGTAAGAAAAATATCCATATTTCAAACGTAAAAAACACTTTTCTCTCACTTCCGCTATCTGTCATACGCGGGAGCCGTTCCAGGCGGATGACGTAGGATGTATGCGCAGCGCGACTAGTGTAGCGAGTTTGTTTACAGGAGCAAAGGAAGCAAAGTTTCCTTACTTTAGCAAAGGAAAACCAGTCTCCTCTTGGCTTATATCGAAATCCTCTGACATTTTCCTTTACAAATCCTCGGTTTGTACTTCTAATTCATGACTGCCATTTTGTTTTGTTCTCTCTCCGCGTTCGTCACTTACGGCTTTTGCTTATGACCTGGCTATTCCAAGTGTTATCATTGCAGTGGGCGGGTGTCTTTGTTCAACAGTCCAAAACACGTCAAATAAAGCGTGCGCATCCATAATAAAACGTGCCTTACACGGCTCCGGGGCGTGAATAAAGGTCTCCTGTAGCGAATCCATGTGTTTTTGTAAGAAAAATATCCATATTTCAAATGTAAAAAACACTTTTCTCTCACTTCCGCTATCTGTCATACGCGGGAGCCGTTCCAGGCGGATGACGTAGGATGTATGCGCAGCGCGACTAGTGTCGCGAGTTTGTTTACAGGAGCAAAGGAAGCAAAGTTTCCTTACTTTAGCAAAGGAAAACCAGTCTCCTCTTGGCTTATATCGAAATCCTCTGACATTTTCCTTTACAAATCCTCGGTTTGTACTTCTAATTCATGACTGCCATTTTGTTTTGTTCTCTCTCCGCGTTCGTCACTTACGGCTTTTGCTTATGACAGTTAGATGAAGTGAGAGTGAGAGAGAAGTGTTTATTATGTTTGAAATGTGGATATTTTTCTTACAAAAACGCATGGATTCACTACAGAAGGCCTTTATTCCCCCCATGGAGCCGTGTGAGGCAGATTTGATTATGGATGTCTTTATTTAATGTCTTTTGGACTGTTGAACAAAAACACCCACCCACTGCAATGATAACGCTTGGAATAGCCAGGACAACTTTTAATATAACTCCGACTGGATTCGTCTGAAAGAAGAAAGTCATATACACCTAGGATGCTTCGAGGGTGAGTAAATCACAGGCTAATTTTCATTTTTGGGTGAACTAACCCTTTAAGAATCTGCTCAACAGTGCACAAGTTGCAGTTTGTTTCCACTGTGTTGTGCTAATTTTGCTGTGCTGTGGCGATTTTGTTGTGTTGGGGCGATTTCACGGTGTTGTGCTAATTTCGTTGTGTTGCGGCAATTTCGTTTTGTTGTGCTAATTTCGTTGTGTTGTGGCGATTTCGTTGTGTTGTGCAACTTTCGTTGAGTTGTGGCTTGTTTCCGTTGTGTTGTGGTGATTTCGTTGTGCTGTGCTAATTTCATTGTGTTGTGGCTTATTTCCGTTGTGTTGTTTCATTGATTTCTTTGTGTTGTGCATTAATAATAATAAGAAATGTTTCTTAAGCACCAATTCAGGCTTGGTGAGCATAAGCAAGCATTAAAATTAATTTACCCGCTTTGATTTTTTAGCATGACACAAAAAATAATATTCTGAAGAATTTTCTGTTGCTAATTTTGCTGTGCTGTGGCGATTTTGTTGTGTTGGGGCGATTTCACGGTGTTGTGCTAATTTCGTTGTGTTGCGGCAATTTCGTTTTGTTGTGCTAATTTCGTTGTGTTGTGGCGATTTCGTTGTGTTGTGCAACTTTCGTTGAGTTGTGGCTTGTTTCCGTTGTGTTGTGGTGATTTCGTTGTGCTGTGCTAATTTCATTGTGTTGTGGCTTATTTCCGTTGTGTTGTTTCATTGATTTCTTTGTGTTGTGCATTAATAATAGTAAGAAATGTTTCTTAAGCACCAATTCAGGCTTGGTGAGCATAAGCAAGCATTAAAATTAATTTACACATTTTTTTTTAAACTTTTTATAGTGTAGTTTATAAAAAGTTGCAATGTATGTAACAGATGTAATAAATGCACAAGTAACCATCTCAAAATCTGTGAAAGAATTGCAGAAAGATATGAGCTGTTCTTAGTGACGGTTAATGTTAAAATTCAAGAACGGGGTCGAGACATTGCTGTTACAGTTGATTACCAGCAGTAGAAAAGCCAAACATAATCATCTCAGTTTTATTTTAATTAAGCTGACAGAAATTAAATAAATCATCATCAGTCGCTCACAGGACATTCTTAACATCCAATCCTTTCAAAAAGTGCTACAAAGAATTTAATTAAAAATGAAATCATGTAAAACAAATGCAATGCAAAGACCCTTGAAAACCACTATACGAAAACTGCAAACAGCAAGAAAGACGGAAAGATGGATATGACAACAATCAAGCAATACTGAAAGCACAAAGGCAAAAGCAAGTAAAAATCCTCATTTCGTTCCAAACCAACGTGGCTTTGATTTTTTAGCATGACACAAAAAATAATATTCTGAAGAATTTTCTGTTTTTATCCATGAAATTACATTGGACCCCAATGACAAAAAACACAGTTCTTCAAAATATTTTAATTTTACATTCCACAAAGGAAAGTCATACGGGTTTGGAACAAAATGAGGGTGACAACATATTCACATTTTTGGGTGAACGCTCATTTAAGATGTAGCAATACAAAGTTCATGTTGCTCAGCTTTAATAGCTTTATTACAGTTTGATCATTCAAAATAGTTGAGAAAGAAATCAAGCAAGAAAAACAAGACAAAAAAAGAAAAAAGACAGGTCAGATCAGTGGAATGAAAAAAGTTGACCATGTACACAGAAATACGGCTAAGTTAAGAAAATAAAGAGGCTAAAACAACAGATAATCAGGAAAATCACTCATGACTGGCTACCAAAGAAACGCCGGAGCTCCAACCGTCTGACTAACACCCTGTTTCTCTCCTTCTTTATTTTCTCAAGCTGTTTTCCGTAGCATAAACACTGCTCCAGAAGCTTCTATAATACTAAAAGACTGGCCCAAGGCCAGTGTTTCCCCAGCTCAAGCGAAATAAATGAAAGGTATGCTCGACTTCAGGAGAAACTGAGGGGCTGCAGTAAAGAGTGACAAACTGGTGAAAACCTTCAGGTATGAAGGACCTGAAAACTTTCTCTACCTGAATTGAGGACTATGCCCTCAAATCTGAGTACATACCCAAGAGCTGCTTTGCTAATTCATTTCATGTTTTTGGCATCAAACGAAATGCTTTGCAGTGACTAAAGGGGTCTGCTGGTTTATATGAGTCTTTTGCTTCGGGAAAACACAACAGCTCACATTCCCACAAGGCCAGCGTTATGCATAAATGTGCAACCAACAAAACACAAACTCATCCAGGGATTCTTTTGAAAGACTTCTGGAGGCACATATCAAGATTAGACCCCTTGAGGCTCAGATCTAGACGAGACCCTGACCAATGCCTGCCAGTTCAAGACACTGTACTCACACTGGAAAACCTAATTATTATTGACTGTAAAACACCACTTAGCATCTACTTCCACTATGTAAAGGCTATTTAAACAGTCAGCATTTGCCAAATAGATATAAATGTCAATAAATAAATATCAAATAAATACAAAAATTAATCCCTTGAATAAATAAAATATTGTGAGAATATATTCATTCTGAAAACTTACATTCACATGTGTGAACTTTAAAATTTCAGTAATGTTAAGTGGTTGCAAGCACGGTTATTATTATTAACAAAACCTAAAATGATTAATACTTAAAATAAAATAAATACTAACTGTGACTATATACTGTATATATATATATATCATTTTATTTCAGATAGATTCCAAATTTAGTTCGGTACTAAAATAACTATAACTAAATAAACTAAAAACTATATAAACACTCTATTTAAAAATAAAAATAAAAACATAAAAAAAATGGCAAAGTGTAATTTTGAAGTGTAAAAATAAAATCATATTCAAAATATTAACAAAAACTATAAAACTATACCAATGAATGCAAGTGGAATTAAGTTCAGAGATGCAATTAACCTACCTCAAAACCTAAGGCTAAATGTACGGGTAAAGACAATCACTGTATAAACTTTACTTGCCGCAACAATTCTCAATGTATTGAAAACTACATAAAATATAATTTCACTTGAAAAGACAGTTTGAAATGAACAGGGTACAAGAACAATAATCATACACAAGTAATTATTCACCAACTAGAGAACGCTAATTACATTATACAGAAATAAAAACCCTTTTGATTCTAAAAAATATTTACACATCTCCAAAAGTCACCATGCTTTTAACAAGAAACATTTTACATAATTAAAATGCAAGGGTTTATTGGTATTTCCCCAGCTGCAGGTGCAGCGATACACTCAATAGTGCTTAGCTTTAATAGCCTTAATAAGGTTTGATTATGCAATATTTTTCACGTTGCCAGAAAGAACTCCTTTGTTAGTGTGGCCAATTAGATCAAGCATTGTATACAGGACTTAAGTAAAGTGTTTCT
Source organism: Sinocyclocheilus grahami (assembly GCF_001515645.1). Lineage (NCBI taxonomy): Eukaryota > Metazoa > Chordata > Actinopteri > Cypriniformes > Cyprinidae > Sinocyclocheilus > Sinocyclocheilus grahami. The sequence continues at coordinate 1,522,072 of NW_015505419.1, read as the reverse complement.
AAGAAGGCTAATAAATGTGTAAAAATGGCCTCTAAAATACATCACATAAAATCTACTATCTTTCCTAATTTATCTTTAGGATTTGTAAAACAATTCCCCAGACAAGCCTCTTCTTAAAAGACCCTCACTAACCAGGAGTACCGGATCTTTGCTCTCTTGAGAAGATTTTTAACCCTTAGAGAAGGAACTCCATAGCAGTTGTTCTAACCTCTAATTGGAGATTAACCCCTCAGCATCCCCATTACAAAACCCTTCCTGAAAGCTGAGAGGAGAGACACAGCCCTCTGAAACCAGCACAACCTCTGACCCACAGAGCAAGCCAATTAACAGTCCTAATAATGAGTGAGGACCAAAGAAAGGGTGGAAAAATAGAAAACAAAGACGTACAGGGGAGAGTGAAATACTGTTCAAAAGTCTGGTTTTGGTAATATTTTAAATGTTTTTGAAATGCGTCTCTAATGCTCACTAAGGCTGCATTTATTTGATTAAAAACACACTAAAGATAGTGATATTGTGAATTTATTCCTGTGATTTTCAGCAGCCATTACTTTGGTCTTCAGTGTCACAAGATCCTTCAGAAATCATTTTAATCATAGTAAATTATCAATGTTGAAAACAGTTGTGCTTTTTAATATACTGTGGAAATCATGCTACATTTGAAGGATTCTGTGATGAATAGAAAGTTTTAAAACACAGCATTTAAAATAAAGACATCAATTGATGTCTTTAAAATTCTACATCAATTTAAAGCATTCTTGCTGAAAAAGTTAGTTTCGTTCAAAAATGTTTTTGAATCCCACAAAATCTACCTTCCTCACTGCTTTTCACTAAATAAACCTAAGGAAGATTTATTATTTATATGCACCAAGTTAATAAAAAACAGCAATTTGACCAAAATAATTTAATATAAAAAATGTCGCATGGGGATTTCAGTGGACATTTTTGAGAATAAATCATTAAATTAGTTAAAGGGATAGTTCACCCAAAAATGAAAATGATGTAATTAATTACTTACCCTCATGTCGTTCCAAACCGGTAAGACCTCCGTTCATCTTCAGAACACAAATTAAGATATTTTTTGATGAATTCTGAGAGCTCTCTGACCCTCCCATAGACAGCAAGAATCCTTACACGATCAAGGCTCAGAAATGTAGCAAGGAGATGTAAAATAATCCATGTGACATCAGTGGTTCAACCGTAATTATACGACGCTACGAGATTCATTTTTGTGCGCAAAGAAAAAAATATATAATGACTTTATTCAACAATTCGTCTCCTCCGCATCACCCTATAGCGCCATTTTGGAGAGTATCACATACGTAAACAACGTATGCCGTCCTGTGTCAGCGGCACCTTGATCGCGTAAGGATCCTTGCTGTCTATGGGAGGGTCAGAGAGCTCTCGGAATGCATCAAAAATATATAGTTCAGTCATGAAACCCTAGATGGCGCTGACGGGTTGTTAATGTAACTGATGATATTCAGAGAGTTAAACGACTTGGCACAAGCTGATTGGTTCATGCTGCATATGCAGCCAATGAGCTTACTGCCTTGCATTTATATGGCTGGCTAGCATTCACTTGAGATTCCTGCAGTGCGTTTCTCTGAAACCCTCCACCTTCCCCAGCTCCACCTGTATAGATCTGCTACGGGCTATTTTATATGCTATTTGTGCAGCAGCAGTATGTCTTAAATACTCACAGCACCGTATCACTGTATGCATTGGCAGTAGCAAGTTCCCGTACTTGCTTGCAGCAGAAGCAGCAGCAATAATCTACAACTACAGCAATAACCAACAGCAGCAGCATAGCAGATCTATTCTGCCAAGACCAAATACATTAACATTGTCATATCCATCACCATGCTAAAATCTTCCGAGAGTTAATTTGCGTTCTGAAGATGAACAAAGGTCTTAGAGGTTTGGAACGACATGAGGGTGAGTAATTAATGACAGAATTTTCATTTTTGGGTGAACTATCCCTTTAATTGAAATGCCAAGTTTGAACTGATTCACTGAAATGAATTTAACTTACCAACAACAACACTGCTACTGAAAGTTTAAATAAGAGATGCCACTAAATGCTCTCTCACAGGAAAGGTCCTGTAACTAGTCTAATGACAAGTTTTCTAGTAAACTCAATAGTCAAAATTAAGGCACATCACATTATAACATCAACACAATCATTTTCTATCAGCAGCGGAATCACTGTGAATATACTGTGAGCATTCAATACATCAGCCAGCCCTAATCGGAAAGCAGTAGAGATTGAATCTCAGCATCCAGCCAAGGCCTCTAATAAGGGCATAGAGCCAGTGACAGATGATACATATTCCTCCTCGAATATCTTCCTGTTAGTGTGATTACAGCAGTCCTGCAGGGCTGCACATCCTCCCTCAGGTCACACACTTCCCATGTTCACGGTTGCCAATCGTTCTGGTCTTAATGACCTTCTGTCCACGAGAGCCCTTAGGCATTCTGTAATGAATGTAAGTGGGGAGTACAGGTCTACTGTACCATGATACACCTTCATTTAGCATTTAGCTAAAAGTAATTACTGCTCCAGTTTCTAAGGCTGCGCATGTTGCCTAGTAACACTGACATCTGGATAGAAATGAAAGCGTAAGATGAGGGGAAAATTGTTTTTCCAATTGTGCTATTTTTTTGTTAAATGTCTGTCGTTCATGGAACAATGTGGTGCTCTTAATGTGTAAAAGGAACACGTCTAACGACTGTGGTTTTCATCATTACAGCTTAGAGAACTGTTATAAAGTCTTTGTGTTTTGTGAAAATCCTTTACAGTCCTGAATAAAACATGGAGGCCAATCAAAAAAAGTCAAGAGCATAAAAACAATTCTGTACAACAGTTTCTGAAAAATCTCTGTGAATTTAGTCTGAAGTAAAGTATGTCTATTTATACCGTTTTATACACACCACCGTTTAGTAGTTTGAATCTCTTATGCTCACCATGTCTGAATAATATTGAAAAATACAACAAAAATAACACTATTTTGAACTATTATTGCAATTTCAAATAACTGTTTTCTATTTTAATATATTTTCAAATGTAATTTATTCCTGTGAGGCAGCATCATTACTCCAGTTTTCAGTGTCACTTGAGCCTTCAGAAATCATATATATATATATATATATATATATATATATATATATATATATATAAGGATTCTTTGATGATTAATAGAAAGTTAATACAAAACATCATGAATGTCTTTACTTCACTTTCAAACAATGTATTCCTTGCTCAATAAAAGTATTCTTTTTTTTTTTTTTTTAATCTTACAGCAAAATTATATATTTTTTATTTATTATTCATCTAAAGGTCATGTAAAGTCAATCATTAAAAACACTAATAATTTAAATAATACTTTAAAATGTTTAATAAATCTCTCATTTTTTTATAATGTACATTATCATGTTGTAAATTTTTTATTTAATTTTATGTTTAATTTTTACACTTTTATTTTTAATTTATGTGAACAAAACAGTAACGAATAGTAAAGTAGTATAGTACAGTAGTAAGTAGTAAAATATATAGTAAAGAAGTCATACAGTTTGGAATAAACAGGGTGAGAAAAGAACTATTCCATCAAGTTGCAGGGACAGAAAAAAAGTGTTAAATGCTTTTCCCATGAACTCAGTAGTGAGTGAATTAAAGAGTTTAAACTATTCAACTTTTACCAACTGTTACCAGTCTGAAGCATTAACCACTATGCTACACAACCTCCTACTAAGTACAGAACTGCAGTACAGCAGACTAACTAAACTAAACGCTGAGATGCAAAAGTTACCTTAGCAGGATCGGCCTCGGCGATGGCAGCAGCAGTGTGCATTGCTAACCTGCAGAGATCCCCGTGACTGCTGACGATAACATGGGACACCAGGAGACAAACAGTATCTGGGACGTGTTCACAGACAGAGAGTGATGACTGCAGGGAGTAAAGCCATTCTACAGTAGACATGGAGTCTACGGAAATTCGGTGTAGGACACTGGTGGCCACTTGGAGCTCGCTGTACCAAGTGCTGAGAGGCAAACTCAGCTGTGTGGAGCCCTGTAGAGGCAAACGCAAAGCCTAATGTCACACGCTACTTTGAAAACTCTCTTCCGAATGGGTGCTTGATTATTTATGGTACCTCTTTTCGATCGGAGGGCTCTCTTTGAATCGTTTGCAACAGTGAGTTGGCCAGTTTAAGGTTCTTTGTGTGTGTTTGCAAGTCTGTCAGAGCTTCCATGAGGCTGGAGCAGGACAGCACCTGTAACAAGGGCATCACTAGCAAAGACGCTCCCCAGGGAGGAGGAACCTCAGGAGGGACAAGCTTTACAGCTGGCAGAAGTGAAAAAGACAAGTTATAGTTCACAACTCTAACTTAGTGAATACAATAACTTGTTTGAAACAAGCAAGGCATTATGTTAGGGTCAATCAAGTCACCTTTATTTATTTAGCGCTTTATATAGCAAAGATTGTTTCAAAGGAGCTTCACAGAAATAACAGACTCGATGACAAAATACGAGAATTTTTTTTTTATTGTTTCTCTCAAAAGCTCTACAAAGACCTGTATTCAGTTCATGACAGTTCAGCAGGCCTTTTTCTTCATTTTATTATTTACCGTACACCAATAAAGCACATAATTTTAGGTCTAAAATTATGTTTGTAGCACAAACTCTGCTGGACAAATGGCATATCAAGTTTAAAATATAGGTTTAAGGGTTTGTCCGCAGTTGAAAAACAACACTATTGCCTTCTGCATATAGCTAAATTGAACTGTTTTATGCCTGATGAACAGTTATTAAACTGAATCAACACTGAACTGATACTACTGTCTTTTTAGAGCTGCTTTACAGCATTTAAATTTGTCTCATTTTTGATAACGTTCAATAATTGATTCTGTTATTTTCCTGTTTATTATTGTAAAGCTGCTTTGAAACAATCTGTGTCATATAAAGTGCTATATAATTCAAGGTTCAAATCCATAATCCCAAGTTATGAGCCTTAGAAATAAATCATTATCATTTTCTGATGCAATTTATCCTGAAATGAAACCTTTTTAGTGATATTTGTATATGTTGCAATCAGCATGAAACTCAGCAAGAAAAAGTAACAAAAACACAATTTCTGTGCAAAAACCGGCTGTAATAATTTCACCATTTTCTGTGGAAATTAAGCTAGCTGTGTCAATTTGATGCAGTCAGACACTGTAGCAAGAGGGGCTTTACCGAGCTCTAGGAGGGCAGTTTGTTGAGAGGTGGAGGCGCTTAGCAGTAGCAGGGAGATTCCTATGATCACTTGCTCAGACGGGAGTTCCTACAGTTAGATAGAGCACAATCAGACAAACGGCTTGACACAGATGGAGCCTCTGAGGGAAAGCTGAATGCAAATCGCTTTGAGCTAGAAAACGTTGTGCAAACAAAACAATTATAAAGATGAGAGGAGAAGATTTGTTGAGATCACACTGAGACTGCAGCAATAAAAAAATAATACTAATCTTGCAATTTTCTCTTTGAAAATAATGCATTTTTGAATCTGCATTTTGTGGATGAATGCAATTAAACGGCACTGATTTGAATAGAGGTTATTGTTTCTCATACTTCCATTTCCACCTAAATAATATGCATAAAATGAGGCAGAAAATAACACTGTAATGTGTGCATTCACCTCTGCATGTGCGGGTATTATCTGTTGGAGTGTGTGAAGGAGAGACATCGGTTCTCCTCCTAGATGAACACTGAGCTGACAGGCACACAGAAGCTGAAGAGCCAGCTCGGTCAGTTCCTTTCTCCAGAAGCCTGGATCGGTGAGCAGAGCCGACGTCAGAGATTCAGCAAATGAGCTGAACTCAACCACTGCTGTCACACTGTCCACCTGATGGATCACAGGACGATGACACACTGAATGCATATTGGGTACAGTGTGTGAACAAATGTGTGGTAAAAATGTTTGAAAGGACAGTTCAGCCAAAAATGAACGTTCTGTTATTATTTACTGACCCCATATTGCTCCATATCACCTATACTACTGTTAAAAAGTTAGATTTTTTTATGTTTTCAAAATGCTCACCAGGGTTGCATTCATTTGTTCAAAAATACAATATAAATAATGAAATATTATTACAATTTAAAATAAATAAAAAAAATTTTTTAATGAGCTGAACTCAACCACTGCTGTCACACTGTCCACCTGATGGATCACAGGACGATGACACACTGAATGCATATTGGGTACAGTGTGTGAACAAATGTGTGGTAAAAATGTTTGAAAGGACAGTTCAGCCAAAAATGAACGTTCTGTTATTATTTACTGACCCCATATTGCTCCATATCACCTATACTACTGTTAAAAAGTTAGATTTTTTTATGTTTTCAAAATGCTCACCAGGGTTGCATTCATTTGTTCAAAAATACAATATAAATAATGAAATATTATTACAATTTAAAATAAATAAAAAAATTTTTTAATGTAATTTATTCTTGTGATGCAAAGCAGAATTTTCAGCATCATTACTCAAGTCTTCAGTGTCATGATCCTTCAGAAATCATTCTAATGTGCCGATTTTGGTGCTGAATTGTTAAAAACAATTGTAAATATTTTTGTGGAAACTGTGATGCATGTTTTTTCAGGATTCTTTGTTGAATAAAATTCAAATCAACAACATTTATTTGAAATAGACATCTTTTGTAACTTTATAAATGTCTATAAAGTCACCCTCAGTTCAATCGATCAATCGGTTAAAAAAAAAACCAACAACTTTTAATTGGTAATGTATGAAACCTTTAAGGCCTTTTGTTAAATCATAAAGTAGAGCTATGCACCATGGGGAATTTACACGGGTAATATAAAACCTTCAGTTACGGGACTAAGCCACATAGCGCTATAGAGCTACTTCAGTTAAGCACATCAGAAATCATCTGCCAGCTTACCAGCATGTATGGAAGCAGGTCAAAGAGGCTGCGTATTAACCCACGGACCACCCTAGTGCCAGATGCCCTCTTTTCCTGCAGGCTGTCTGGCTCAGGAGTCCCTCGTGGCAGCAGCAGGACCCTGAGGAGGCTGTGTCTGAGCAGGGCATTTTCTGACAACCTCTGGGGCTCACAGTACAGGTAACGAAGAAAAGGTACCAACATTTCCACATATACTGGCTCATCTCTAAAGAAATCACACAATATAGACATAATTTAACTTGTAAAGGTTTAAAAAGAAATCATTTTCAATCTGTCCTGTTATTAAAAATTTTAGAAAGCTTCAATAGCAAAGGAGATACAGAAGGCCAGAAACATGGTCTACCTCATTGACATTTGTGACCCTTATACTGAGATGATGTATAAATCTCAATTATGAGAAATTGACCCTTATGACTGGTTTTGTGGTCCAGGGTCACATTTTATATAGCACTTGGTTGAGGTTGATAATAGACTTAAATGAGATTTCATACTTGTCTGTAGCCAGCTGAAGGAAGTCATCAATTTCTTGGAGCAGAGCGGGCCAGCAGTCGGGACGATTTTCCAGAACTGTGATGTAGGGGTGAGGGAAGGTCCTAAGAAAATCAAGCACATAATTAAACGTCAGTACTTGTGAATTGTGGTCAAGGCATTTCGGGTGGATGTTGGCAGCTCATTCCAGAAGAGAGGAACAGAAAGAGTGAAGGTTTTGGAGAGAACAGATTCAGAGAAATGCTTACAAATGGATCTTCTACAGTAAATGGGTGCCGTCAGAAGGGAGAGTCAAAACAGCTGTAGGAAGTGTTATTATGGACTTGTATTTTGGCCAGGAGCAGTTTAATTGTGGATTACTGTGATGTTTTTATCAGCTGTTTGGACTCTCATTCTGACGGTACCCATTCACTGCAGAGGATCCATTGGCGATCAAGTGATGTAATGCTAAATTTAGAGACAAAATCAACTACATCTTGGATGGCCTGAGGGTGAGTACATTTTCTGCAAATTTTCAACTATTGCTTTAATGCATCAGCCTCCTTATTGCAGTTTTGAGCTTGGATGTCTTTTCCCTCTTATTCTATGCTGGTGATTAATGTCTAACCTTAATGCTAACATACAAATGAAGGCCCTTTTATTAACAAACATACATTCCCTTTTATCCAAGATTAATGAACTCATCCAAATCCCTGATCATGGTGTTTGTGTGTGCTTTTGGCACTAGGTCGGACAGGAACATATTTTATAAAGCTACCTTGAAGATCCTCTACATGGTAAACAGTCTTTCAGCACTTAAATTTATGGTCTGGGTCACCTCCAGCCAGATGTTAGGGCTGCACCAAAGCTCTCCACTCCCTCCACAGACATCCTACAGTTCAAACATTTGCTCATCTATCTCTTCTTGTTCCCCGGCCAACTGGTGCAGCCATCACTTTATCAGGGTTCATCCATCAGAGGCGGTTTTCGGCAGACAGCCACAACATTATCTGCCAGACAATGGCTGGCTGACACATTGACCTCCATCTCACTTATCTGAACTGAAAGTTTAGAGCGAGACTCCTTAACCATGTTTAAAACTTCAGCAGTCAAGGAGAATTTGAAAGTTTGAGTCTACAGAAGTTGGACTGAATATACAGCACCATAGTGAATAAAATGTGTTTGATTTATTATATTTTCCTGAGTTGCGAGTTTGCACTCTGAAGGGGAAGGAATAGGATAAATTAATATAAAAAATATTACAAAAATAAAACAAAGCATACAAATGAAGGCCCTTTTATTAACAAACATACATTCCCTTTTATCCAAGATTAATGAACTCATCCAAATCCCTGATCATGGTGTTTGTGTGTGCTTTTGGCACTAGGTCGGACAGGAACATATTTTATAAAGCTACCTTGAAGATCCTCTACATGGTAAACAGTCTTTCAGCACTTAAATTTATGGTCTGGGTCACCTCCAGCCAGATGTTAGGGCTGCACCAAAGCTCTCCACTCCCTCCACAGACATCCTACAGTTCAAACATTTGCTCATCTATCTCTTCTTGTTCCCCGGCCAACTGGTGCAGCCATCACTTTATCAGGGTTCATCCATCAGAGGCGGTTTTCGGCAGACAGCCACAACATTATCTGCCAGACAATGGCTGGCTGACACATTGACCTCCATCTCACTTATCTGAACTGAAAGTTTAGAGCGAGACTCCTTAACCATGTTTAAAACTTCAGCAGTCAAGGAGAATTTGAAAGTTTGAGTCTACAGAAGTTGGACTGAATATACAGCACCATAGTGAATAAAATGTGTTCGATTTATTATATTTTCCTGAGTTGCGAGTTTGCACTCTGAAGGGGAAGGAATAGGATAAATTAATATAAAAAATAAAATAATAGACAACACATCCTTCTTTTGTGCCTTTGCTGGACAAAAACAAAGAAAAAATGGAACATACACACAGTACTATATGACCACTCAGTGCATTTCGGTTCACAAACAATTGGTTATTTTTTCAGTTATTTTAATGAGTTGGTCAAACATGCTCTCAGCCTCCCAGATTACTGATTTAAATCAGTCTAACAAATTACTTAGCATCTGATTGTGATATACTGAGTTTCAGTCAAAAAGAAAAAAAGATTATACACTGCTGTTCAAACTTTTGGGGTCAGTACATTTATTTTTAAAGAAATTAATACTTTGATTCAGTAAGGATGCATCAAATTTATCAAAACTTTACAAAAAAAAATCCTTAAAATAAATGCTGTTCTTTTGAACTTTCTGTTCATCAAAAATCCTGAAAAAATGTAACACAAAATTAAGCAGCACAATGGTCAACACTGATAATAATATCATTTTATAAGCACCAAATCAGCATATTAGAATGATTTCTGAAGGATCATGTGACACTGAAGACTGGAGTAATGATTCTGAAAATTCAGCTTTGCATTTTAAAAATATATTACAATAGAAACAGTTATTTTATATAATAATTAATATTGTACAATATTTCTGTTTTTACTGTATGCTTGATCAAATAAGTGCAGCCTTGGTGAGCATAAAAGACTGTTAAAAAATAGCAGAGTTTTGTATAGCAGGCACCTAGGGAATACTGTGCCCAAGACAAATAAACAATATTTATAGTTTGAGCTTTTCATCTATGTCTTTTTTTCTTGTTGATTTATTCTTCTACAATCTCTACACAACCCCACCCTAACCCTCACTGCTTCTGTTGGATATCTACAGTAAGTGGCTTTGTGACCCCAGAGCAGATTGCAGAGGAGCCATCGAGCAGACGGACACAATGAGCACCAGTGGGCATCTTCCATTAATCCTCAAGCCCTCCCTCAGTGCCCACCCGTGCTAAAGGCCAAGCACCAATCCCAGGCCAGCACAGAGCCCTCCACCCATTCATCTTCACACCAGGGAGGAACTCGACAGAGAAGGAGAAAAATAACATGCAGAGTAATTTGATTCATTATAAAGTAACTCATCATGAGAGGTCATATAAACCAGGATTAATTCACATAAATAAACAAACAAACAAAAAACACATGCATGATGAAAGTCCATATGGAACCTGTAAGTAATGGTCAGAAAGTGCAAACTGGTTCTAGAAATCTTCAAATGTGAACAAAACCTTGGTTTCTTAAAGGTGTTTTCTCAGAGTTCACATAACCTCATTGTGATAGATACATTTCCATAAAAAGTTTGGGATCAGGAAAAAAAAAATGAATTATTACTTTTATTCAGGAAGGATGTATTAAATTTATCAAAAGTGACAGTACAGACATTTATTAATGTCACAAAATCTCTATGGTGTTATTTTGAACTTTCTATTCATTAAAGAATCCTAAAAAATGTATCCTGGTTACCAGAAAAACATTAAGCAGCATAACAAAAAATAAAAAATAAAAAATTCAGCTTTGCTGTCACAGGATTAAATTACATTTTATAATATATTGCATTAGAAAACAGTTCTTTTAATTTATTATAACATCTCACAATATTAATATTTTACTGTATTTTGATTAAATAAATGCAGCAGTGGTGAAACTAAATAATGAATGAAATAAAACATTTGATAAAATCTTACAAACCCCAAACTTTTTAATGGTAGTTCAACCTAAGAGGTCTTTATTTGGAAATTTGTCATTTACATACTGTATATTTAAAAGAGTAGTGTTACATCATATTCTGTTGCCCATAGCAAATCATTTTGTATGTTTAAAATCCAATATGTCTAGACATGGGCAAGGGTGAGAGTTTTGAGAAAAAAAACTGGCAGCAACTGTCGCACTTGGAAAAGGCACTCACCTAATTGAATATGGACAGGTGAAGCTTGCTCCGTTATCCCGCTGACTTGCCTGGATCTGTAGCAGCCTCCCGACCACTTTGATCAGCCCTTGAACATTCCTGCCCAGGCAAGAAACTAAACAGTCAACATCAGCAGATACTACCCAAGAAAAACCACAATCCATCACTGAAGCGCATACAATCTGTTCAAACAAAATGAAGCTCGATTTCAAAACCAAAAATAATTGCAAATATTCAACCTAAAGTAAGATCCAATTTAACAAATGTTTTCATTTTTAAAATGACAAACAGCATAGCATCTGTTTATTGAAAGACAGCTATATTTGAGTATGTGGTCATGTTTGCAATAGAATGCAAGTGTACTACTGAATACTGATCCAAACAATAGTATGCAATAGTGTTTCTTTTAACCCAATATTGCATAAAAATGTCTTAATCTTAGCAATCTGAACAAATAATCAATATATAATTATGTTAAAATGATTTTTGATGTTACTTCTGGGATTTTTTTAACAAACATAGGTCAAAAGGTCAAGTCAAAGCATTACATTGTAGGATTCACTGGTTATATGTTGCACATTTTAGCCAATGTAAAAGGTCATTTGGTTCTTAAAATCATACTTTGCACAGTTTACGTACTATATACAGCAGAAATAGTCCTAGTAGTACGCTACTCAAAAAATTTAGCCAATGACATATTGGGATGCAAGATACAAAGCTCTCATTCCCTAACGAGAATACAGGTGGAGTGTTTCTCATACATTATAAATCACCTCTGCGTGACAACATGTGCTGTGTTTTCTTTCATCCCTCCTTCCCGGCTCTCTCAAGTCTGACTGTACGTTTCTCCGCTCCTATGGGTTTGATTACTGTATATTTTACCAGGAGGGAAAACATAACTCCACAGTGAAAGGAAATTCATCTTACCAGCTTTCATCTAGGCTCTTTCGTGAACCTTGTACGCACTGCGCATAGCAAAGCCATAACGTTCCAGTTTTCTACATTTCAATCAGCTTATGTACTGTACCAAATTATTGCTGGATTATTTGGGACAATGTGCATGAAAGAACAGCCCATGGCTGAAAATAAATGTGGCATTAGTGCTTAATGAGCTCTAAATTAAATCTACATAATGCTGAATTTATTGTCAAAGCTGCTGGTTCTCACACAGGCAAGTCAAGAGTTAAAGCAGTTATTAATAATTCACGTCTTCTCTATATTCTCTTATCAATAAAAGCAGCATAAAAGGTTAAAAAATATAATAATGCTGAGGTCATTGGTTTTAGTTATTCAAAATTAAAACTAAATAAGATGTTTAAGATAATTTTTTTCTAAAAAAAAACAACAACCACAACAACAACTTAAAACTAAATTTGGATTTGCCTGATTAAAAGCCTTTTCAAAAGTATCAACAAAATAAAACATTTTTCTCACAGGAGTAGAAGTATTGCAGTGTAGAAAAAATATGTTTTAAAAGCATCAGATGGATGTGGTCTGTTAGATTTACAAAAAAAGAATCATTTTAATCAATTAATAGGCCAATTAAACAAAGCCACTTGCTCCTAGTGCTAAACAATTGATTGACTAATATACAACTGGGTCAGACAGGCACAGACGTATCTTTACAAAACAACTGTTTTAAAGAGCAGGTGAAATCAAAAATGTTTTTTGTGGCCATTTATATGGTAGTGCATCCCCAAACTTTGATATAAGCATTTAAACTGCAGAGAATATACACTTGGTTTAAATTATAAATACCAGCTGTTTTCTAACAGCAAGTCGCAAATACACCAAGTTTGTGGTCAGTATGTTTTTTTTTTTTAAAGAAATTAATACCTTTATTCAAGAAGGATGCATTTTCATGACCAAAAGTGCCAGTAAAGACATTTTTTTCTTTCCTTTTTCAACATCATATCTGCTTCTATGGCTATGTTAATGGTGAGAGCCGGGTTTTAGTTATTCAAAATTAAAACTAAATAAGATGTTTAAGATAATTTTTTTCTAAAAAAAACAACAACCACAACAACAACTTAAAACTAAATTTGGATTTGCCTGATTAAAAGCCTTTTCAAAAGTATCAACAAAATAAAACATGTTTCTCACAGGAGTAGAAGTATTGCAGTGTAGAAAAAATATGTTTTAAAAGCATTTTAGTGTTACAAAAGATTTCTATTTTATATAAATGTTGTTCTTTGGAACTTTCTATTCATTAAAGAATCCTGTAAACAGGTGTATCACAGTACATGTATTTCCTCAAAAATATTAACCAGCATTTTTTAACATTGATGATAATAATAATAATAATACATGATTTTTGAGCATCAAATCAGCATATTAGAATGGTTTCTGAAGGATCATGTGACACTGAAGACTGGAGTAATGGTTGCTGAAAAATCAGCTTGGTCATCAGTGGAATAAATTACATTTTTCAATATATTAAAACAGAAAATATGTATTTTAAATTGTAATAATATTTCACAATATCCCTTTTTAACTGTATTCTTGATCAAATAATATCAGCATTGATAAGCATAAAAGACGCCTTTCAAAAAAAATAATAATTCTAACTGCCCCAAACTATTGAAGAGTACTGTATAGGAACACAGGAAAGAGAACTGCTTCTTTTCTCATTTCAAAATCATTTCTTGGGAACACAATGTTTTTTTTTAATCCTCTTCTGTTGTAATTTGCATCACATCTACAAAACCAGAGCTTCAGTTGTTGACAATTTGCCCACCTCCATGTGATTAACACAATAATCACCTACCATTTTTACGACTTCAAATATACAGTATGAGTTTGAATGTATAAATGCTTTAAAACATCAGTCAAACCAAAAATACCTATTTGTTCGTCTGTGCTGTTTATGTTTTAATTTAATAGCAAACCACATTTTCTGGTATGTTTTTCAAAAATGGCAGGTATAATTACAGTTCTCTAATACATGTACTGTATGAATGTACAGAGCCACATATTAAAACTCTTCTGGGAAATATAAATGCATTCTACAACATGCTTACCAGTCGTTTTCTTTGCATACTGAACTGGGATAGAAGACAGTATTTTAACATCAAATGTACACATCACTTGATGCCCTAATGTTTTTAATTTAAACAAAGACTAATTCCAGAGTTAAAAAAGGGAGAGGTCAGTGCCTGAGGATGCTGATAAGGTCCCATCAAGGCTTGACAGGGTGTGAAGGGTGTGCCACGGTTTCACAAAAACAAATTCCATTTGAAAATGCATCTAGAGCCACCTTTGACACTATAATATGGGCTTAAATGTGTTAAAGAAACAAGATAATTGAGTCAGTTTCTCAGCCCATGCAGCTCACATGGAGGTTTTTAAATTGGGGATGACAAGGCATAACAATCTGCATCAGTCTGTGAGAGCCAGGTGCGTGACAGAAGCATACCGTGCCGAGGGCAGGAGGTTAAGGGTGGTGTTGAGCACATACAGCAGATCTGCATGTCCCTGTTCTACGAGTAGCACCAGAACGTCACAGCAGGCCGAGCGGACGACGGTACTGTCACTGCTGCACTGCTCCCACAGAGACTCCAGCGCTTGACCCTGTTCATATAAAACACACGTTCAACATGCAAAACATTCTACATGAGCAAAAATATATAAGTGAGAGCAGGGTGCGAACTACCGGGGACCTCGGCTCCCCTTAATAAGACATGGGCTCCCCTGAAAACGTGATTTGTGAAATTTTGGGGGTCTCAAAAAATATTGACAATGTGTTATTTTGACGTGCAATTTCAGTTTTGTGTAACGTGATCATCGTGGATTATTATGTGTAAAATTGCAAAAATATCATTCATTCATTCATGCATGACGGCGATTTAAACCTAATTCACGTCAATAAAGATAACTATACATGCTATTCTTGTCATGAGCATCAAGGTGTGGGGGCGCTACGGTGCAAATTCCACTCATGTTTAGTACATGTTAACTTAAAGGTTCGTAGAAAAAATATAAACGTTGGACTCTGTGGGCGATTCTGTGTTAAGGTAAGGCATGTTATTCGCAATTATGTATTGTGGCTGGGGTGTTATAGGGCTGCGTGACTCTCGGTGTCTTAGGCCTAATTGAATGTAGGAATTATGGTATTCTTCTGTAGCCTGACGATGAGTAACTTTAACCGTTGTTCATGTGAACTCAAAGACAGCCTGAAGCTTTGTTTATAGACTATTTGTGGGTGGCTGTTTGTTGTTTCACCTATCAATTTGTGTCGATAAAGTATAATAGGGTAAATCCTGTATAGTGATTTATCCTATATAGTGCTACAAGTAGTGCATACACTTGTAGCTGTTATGTATCTTTGCAAGTCATTCTTTTGAATCCAAACAAAATCCAACACATCACAGCCCACATTTACATGTACATGTCTCCACTAAACATTTTATTTTTTACCATCCAATAATCGCAATGAACTTGGTACTTTGTTACTTTTGATATGAAACCATGTCTAGAAACACAATTGTATAATTGAAAAGTTTATATAAAAACTGCCTTATGTGTATTTAAACGTTAAAGGGGCGGTTCTTTGCGATTTCACATTTTTTACGTTAGTTAGTGTGTAATGTTGCTGTTTGAGCATAAACAATATCTGCAAAGTTAAGAAGCTGAAAGATCAATGCAAACGGAGATATCATCTTTTAAAATTCTGGCAGTTTAATGCCTACAAAAATGGCTGGTAGGGACTACAACAAGTTACTTCCCGGGTTCGTGACATCACAAACCCAGATAAACCCCGCCCTCGGGAAATGGCAGTAAAGGGGGCGAGACCATGCTGCGCTGCTTTAGAGAAGAGGAAGAGAAAACTAAAGGTGCACGTAAAAATCTATTCATATATGATTAAACATGGACGGGCGTGCAGTTGCCATACTGTATTAAAGCTTTAATCAGGATAAAACCGTATATTAAAAGCTAAAATAAGCAGTAGCATTTACAAATAACAGCGTATCTAAAAGTATGAGACAACAAGTCAACAACAAACAAAAAAACATAGGCCTACCATTAAAAGCCGTGCTTGCACAGGTTCTGCACGATCCTCTTCAATAATATCCTCTGCTTCTCAATCGGGCTCAAACAGATAAGCGATATTAACGACGCCTTGTTTACAATACAACCGGAGCACATGCCGCTGAGGTGAGGGGCGGGACGTTTTGACGCGCACTAGAGGCGGTTTAACCAATCACAACACACTGGGCTAGCTAACCAATCAGAGTCCATCGTCTATTTCTGAGGGAGGGGCTTCATAAAAGAAGGAAATGATCAGCGTGTTTCTCAGAGAAGGGACAGAGCAGTGTGGAATAAAGGTAAATTATGTGAAAAATAATGCTTTTTTTTTTTTTTTTAAACGAAGCATTAACACAGGTTAGACTGCGCCCCATAAACACAATCAAGCCTAGAAAAAAACCACTGAACCACCCCTTTAATGTGCATCTCAGTTTGATTGCTGGTTGTCAGATTTGAGTGTTGATTATTAAATAAAGATGAATTCATTTTAAAACTTTAATTTTGGTTTTGTTAAAAAATTCAACTCGGTGCATCACTAGAATAAATTATTTTTATTAGCTTGTGACTTCATTTCTACTAAGAAATAAGCATTTAGCTTGGTTATGTTTAAAGTTCCCTTGAAATTGTTTCAGATCATTATTGTGCCTTGGAAGCCTTTATACACAAACCACTGCCTGTTTAGGCATTGAGTGACTGGATAAAACACTCTTATTAATTTTACTTGTCAAAGGAGCATTGACATAGAAGTCCTAAAGGTGCAGCTGCCAAAAACAGGCCGTTTAATTTGAACTATGTGTCCTAACCATGATGCGATATAATCTTCATATGCAAGATCACCAGAACTTACTTTAGCTGTGGTCTGACAAATCCTTTCATTTTGGCCTTTCTCTTTCAGCACTGCAGTGACCAGCGTCCTCACAGCCTAGAATAAACAAGCCAAAAAAAGCTGTTCCTTACTGAGCAGGCAGAAAATCTGGTTCTTCACATGCCTTGAGCAAACTAAACCAAAGATTGAATCAAATGTACACATTCGCAGGAATGGATTTCTTCAAGACTGACAGGTTTAGTGGGGATAGATAAGCATTTCGTTGAATTGCTGTGGAATCAGAACCTTGTTTTACCTCTAAATGCTTAAGTCATCAGTCTGTTCTTGAGTGCTTTACCTGGGCTTGAATGAGGGAGCTGGGGAACTCAAACCTGGTCTTCAAAGTTTCAGTCATCTCCAGAAATCACAAATGATGCCCCATACTGAAAACAAACAACATATGGAATTGGTCATTTAGTCAACTTAAAAATAGATTCCCAGCCATATTTACTTGCAAAATTAGGCATATTTTTGAGAGAAACAGGAAATTCAATTCAAAGTCAATCTTATCCTAGAGGACTTGATTGGATCTTGGAACAATTGTCTCAAGATGACAAGATGCAGAAAAATAGGTGTTGAAAAGGTAAGAGCTGTAGCCATTTTGAAAAAAAATAGGAAGCCAAACATTTCTTCAGAATAATCATTTCTGATAAATGGCATACAATAAAACCAGGAATGTGTACTAGCAATGAAAATAAGTACACTGCACTGTAAAATAATTTTTTGAAGTTGTAAATAAAGAAGTGGTTTTACAAGAAAATACGATTTCAGTTTTTTTACTTTAAAATTTCAGGTTTAATTGAATGTGTTATGTATTTGTATTGTAAAATGTCACAAGCAATTTCTGGGTTAAAATTGTTTCTACACCATTTTCATTTCATTGAACTGTACAGAAATTTGGAGTCTGTAAGACGTTAAGCTATTGTTTTTGAAAGTCGTATCTTATGCACACAAAGGCTGCATTTATTTCATCAAAAACACACAAAAAAAGTGAAATATTATTACAATTTTGAATAACAGCTTTCTATTTGGATGTATTTTAAAATCGACTTAATTCCTCTGATGGTAAAGCTGTTTTTTTTAGCAGCCATTATTTTCAGTGTCACATGATCTTTCAGAAATCATTCTAATACGCTGATTTGCTCCTCAAGAAACATTTCTTACTAATAACAATATTAAAAACATGATGAAACTATTCATGATCCTTTGATGAATAGAAAGTTCAGAATAACAGCATTTATTTGAAAATCATTTCACTGTAACATCGTAAATGTCTCAATTAAGATTCAAAAGATTTGGAAAGAACAGGATTTCTTAAATGTGTGGCATGCAAACCGCAAATGAAGTCATGGGACCTTTACTTCACATTTTTAGACTCAACCCTCATTTCCTGAAATGAAGAAACTGACATGCAAACTGACATCATCTGTTCAAAAACAGCTGTGCATCCACCTCATGTTAACGCCTTATCACTCAGATCACAGGTGTCATGGGCTCAAACACGCCAAACAGGTGCAACGGGACAAAAACTTCGCCTTCAGGGCGATACTATTAGACCGAAATAAGAATAACCCAACACCACTTCAAACGGATGTAATCTAAGGTGAAATTAAATAAAGGCTCGAGACATATAGTCTGCTGCTCGCATCTAAACTCAGAAGACACAACCATCTGACAGATGGCACTGGCGACCACATCAATGGGATGCATTATTCACAAGTGACTTTTGCCAAAGCTTCAATGTCCGTCCAGTTGCGGACCGCCGACTCTGCCATCTCATATGTTGTCTCATATGGACTCCCAGTGTAGGGTAATGGGATTACCAGCCGCTGATTTGACTGACACTAGCTGATGGCCACTGGAGATTCAGGTTTAGACCACGGCACATGGGAGAAAGACAGACAATGCAAGCTCTAAAATGCTGCCCCACCCCTCCTGGGACCGATATCTGACAGGGAAACACTGCGTGTGTGTGTGTGTGTGATGAAATACCTGCTGTGTTGCCATACACCGTGACAGTTTCACTACAGCAGCGCTACTGACAGCAAAGAGTGGCTTGGGCAAATCAGGTAAGATTTGAAATTCATTGCCTTAAGACAGTTTATGTCAAAACAATACAAGCCTAAATGCTACACGTCCGAGTGCTACTTTAATTCAACTAAAAAAAAAGTGGATTTCTATGTTGCTGCAGATTGTAATTTTGCAAAAGGGTGATATTTTGAAATAAAATGTTAAAATGTCTGAGAGTTATTAGTTTAAACTTGAGATTTATTTGCATTCAGTAAGGACAGGTGGTGGACAACGCATAAAGAAAATGCCGTAAGATGTTATAAAACAATATTTAGTCATGTTTGACTCACATTTTCATCATTCTTGTAGGTGGAGGTTTGTGTGTACATGTTGACAAACTAGTTGTTTGTTTTATCAGATCATTTTTACACACTTTTGTCAGCAAAGCAGAGAATTGAAAATATTCCAGGGATTTCCAGCCTATGGCTAAACTTGTCCACATGCACAAAGGCTTCAGCTCTTTACTGCTTGCTCTGCACTGCTTGTGTGTCCACAATAATGCATCATTGTTTAAGTGATGCTGAGTTTGACTGGCTAGACTAAGTTAGCTGGTATACGTCTGTTTTGTAATGATACTATGGTACTAACACAATGGACATGCGCCACAGTAATACTGTACCACGGTTTCTGGACACGTACTAAGGTATTTTCTAAGTTGG
>NW_015505419.1:1498977-1500607 GCF_001515645.1 Sinocyclocheilus grahami | reverse complement strand
AACACAATCAAGCCTAGAAAAAAACCACTGAACCACCCCTTTAATGTGCATCTCAGTTTGATTGCTGGTTGTCAGATTTGAGTGTTGATTATTAAATAAAGATGAATTCATTTTAAAACTTTAATTTTGGTTTTGTTAAAAAATTCAACTCGGTGCATCACTAGAATAAATTATTTTTATTAGCTTGTGACTTCATTTCTACTAAGAAATAAGCATTTAGCTTGGTTATGTTTAAAGTTCCCTTGAAATTGTTTCAGATCATTATTGTGCCTTGGAAGCCTTTATACACAAACCACTGCCTGTTTAGGCATTGAGTGACTGGATAAAACACTCTTATTAATTTTACTTGTCAAAGGAGCATTGACATAGAAGTCCTAAAGGTGCAGCTGCCAAAAACAGGCCGTTTAATTTGAACTATGTGTCCTAACCATGATGCGATATAATCTTCATATGCAAGATCACCAGAACTTACTTTAGCTGTGGTCTGACAAATCCTTTCATTTTGGCCTTTCTCTTTCAGCACTGCAGTGACCAGCGTCCTCACAGCCTAGAATAAACAAGCCAAAAAAAGCTGTTCCTTACTGAGCAGGCAGAAAATCTGGTTCTTCACATGCCTTGAGCAAACTAAACCAAAGATTGAATCAAATGTACACATTCGCAGGAATGGATTTCTTCAAGACTGACAGGTTTAGTGGGGATAGATAAGCATTTCGTTGAATTGCTGTGGAATCAGAACCTTGTTTTACCTCTAAATGCTTAAGTCATCAGTCTGTTCTTGAGTGCTTTACCTGGGCTTGAATGAGGGAGCTGGGGAACTCAAACCTGGTCTTCAAAGTTTCAGTCATCTCCAGAAATCACAAATGATGCCCCATACTGAAAACAAACAACATATGGAATTGGTCATTTAGTCAACTTAAAAATAGATTCCCAGCCATATTTACTTGCAAAATTAGGCATATTTTTGAGAGAAACAGGAAATTCAATTCAAAGTCAATCTTATCCTAGAGGACTTGATTGGATCTTGGAACAATTGTCTCAAGATGACAAGATGCAGAAAAATAGGTGTTGAAAAGGTAAGAGCTGTAGCCATTTTGAAAAAAAATAGGAAGCCAAACATTTCTTCAGAATAATCATTTCTGATAAATGGCATACAATAAAACCAGGAATGTGTACTAGCAATGAAAATAAGTACACTGCACTGTAAAATAATTTTTTGAAGTTGTAAATAAAGAAGTGGTTTTACAAGAAAATACGATTTCAGTTTTTTTACTTTAAAATTTCAGGTTTAATTGAATGTGTTATGTATTTGTATTGTAAAATGTCACAAGCAATTTCTGGGTTAAAATTGTTTCTACACCATTTTCATTTCATTGAACTGTACAGAAATTTGGAGTCTGTAAGACGTTAAGCTATTGTTTTTGAAAGTCGTATCTTATGCACACAAAGGCTGCATTTATTTCATCAAAAACACACAAAAAAAGTGAAATATTATTACAATTTTGAATAACAGCTTTCTATTTGGATGTATTTTAAAATCGACTTAATTCCTCTGATGGTAAAGCTGTTTTTTTTAGCAGCCATTATTTTCAGTGTCACATGATCTTTCAGAAATCATTCTAATACGCTGATT
>NW_015505419.1:1496847-1498130 GCF_001515645.1 Sinocyclocheilus grahami | reverse complement strand
CTTAAGACAGTTTATGTCAAAACAATACAAGCCTAAATGCTACACGTCCGAGTGCTACTTTAATTCAACTAAAAAAAAAGTGGATTTCTATGTTGCTGCAGATTGTAATTTTGCAAAAGGGTGATATTTTGAAATAAAATGTTAAAATGTCTGAGAGTTATTAGTTTAAACTTGAGATTTATTTGCATTCAGTAAGGACAGGTGGTGGACAACGCATAAAGAAAATGCCGTAAGATGTTATAAAACAATATTTAGTCATGTTTGACTCACATTTTCATCATTCTTGTAGGTGGAGGTTTGTGTGTACATGTTGACAAACTAGTTGTTTGTTTTATCAGATCATTTTTACACACTTTTGTCAGCAAAGCAGAGAATTGAAAATATTCCAGGGATTTCCAGCCTATGGCTAAACTTGTCCACATGCACAAAGGCTTCAGCTCTTTACTGCTTGCTCTGCACTGCTTGTGTGTCCACAATAATGCATCATTGTTTAAGTGATGCTGAGTTTGACTGGCTAGACTAAGTTAGCTGGTATACGTCTGTTTTGTAATGATACTATGGTACTAACACAATGGACATGCGCCACAGTAATACTGTACCACGGTTTCTGGACACGTACTAAGGTATTTTCTAAGTTGGCGTACCACGTAAGCACCATATTAGAAGAATAAAGTAATCATTTAATATCATGGTATCACCATCCGACACCTCAGTATTGTTTGTAAGCTTAGCTAGCTGCCGGATGTTGTTCAATTCCTAATATGCATTTAGCAAAACGTTCGTGTTTATACTTCTGTCATACAGAAACCCTGCAGCTGTCAGTTTCACCATTCTGTTACTGAGTCACAGTGCTGGCATCCCATAAACATGCAGGCTGATGTGACATACATGCTATTATTTCTTACCCGGAGAATCCCTTCATTCCAGTGGCGTTCAGAAGCACTTTGCTAACTTTTTCGCGAAACCCTCCAACCGGCAACATGCTTCTACGGCGCGCGTGGAGGACCAAACGTAGTGTAAAGGCGTTACGTTAATCTAAAGTCAACGTAATTATTTCTTGACATTTTAACTGCGTACATATATCATATAATTTATGTATTTAAAGTGCATTGTGGCACGCTCAGATTTAACTAGAAAAGGAGTACCCTTTTAACATTTTCTTACATAGATTGAGGTGTTTCTCTCTTCTTTCCTTCCTTTGTTTATGCAAATTTATCAAATGTCACAAAATAACATTTTATGACATTAAATGTAAATTATTGTAAACACACATTATATATATA
>NW_015505419.1:1495257-1496837 GCF_001515645.1 Sinocyclocheilus grahami | reverse complement strand
AGAAACATTTCTTACTAATAACAATATTAAAAACATGATGAAACTTTTCATGATCCTTTGATGAATAGAAAGTTCAGAATAACAGCATTTATTTGAAAATCATTTCACTGTAACATCATAAATGTCTCAATTAAGATTCAAAAGATTTGGAAAGAACAGGATTTCTTAAATGTGTGGCATGCAAACCGCAAATGAAGTCATGGGACCTTTACTTCACATTTTTAGACTCAACCCTCATTTCCTGAAATGAAGAAACTGACATGCAAACTGACATCATCTGTTCAAAAACAGCTGTGCATCCACCTCATGTTAACGCCTTATCACTCAGATCACAGGTGTCATGGGCTCAAACACGCCAAACAGGTGCAACGGGACAAAAACTTCGCCTTCAGGGCGATACTATTAGACCGAAATAAGAATAACCCAACACCACTTCAAACGGATGTAATCTAAGGTGAAATTAAATAAAGGCTCGAGACATATAGTCTGCTGCTCGCATCTAAACTCAGAAGACACAACCATCTGACAGATGGCACTGGCGACCACATCAATGGGATGCATTATTCACAAGTGACTTTTGCCAAAGCTTCAATGTCCGTCCAGTTGCGGACCGCCGACTCTGCCATCTCATATGTTGTCTCATATGGACTCCCAGTGTAGGGTAATGGGATTACCAGCCATTGATTTGACTGACACTGGCTGATGGCCACTGGAGATTCAGGTTTAGACCACGGCACATGGGAGAAAGACAGACAATGCAAGCTCTAAAATGCTGCCCCACCCCTCCTGGGACCGATATCTGACAGGGAAACGCTGCGTGTGTGTGTGTGTGTGATGAAATACCTGCTGTGTTGCCATACACCGTGACAGTTTCACTACAGCAGCGCTACTGACAGCAAAGAGTGGCTTGGGCAAATCAGGTAAGATTTGAAATTCATTGCCTTAAGACAGTTTATGTCAAAACAATACAAGCCTAAATGCTACACGTCCGAGTGCTACTTTAATTCAACTAAAAAAAAAGTGGATTTCTATGTTGCTGCAGATTGTAATTTTGCAAAAGGGTGATATTTTGAAATAAAATGTTAAAATGTCTGAGAGTTATTAGTTTAAACTTGAGATTTATTTGCATTCAGTAAGGACAGGTGGTGGACAACGCATAAAGAAAATGCCGTAAGATGTTATAAAACAATATTTAGTCATGTTTGACTCACATTTTCATCATTCTTGTAGGTGGAGGTTTGTGTGTACATGTTGACAAACTAGTTGTTTGTTTTATCAGATCATTTTTACACACTTTTGTCAGCAAAGCAGAGAATTGAAAATATTCCAGGGATTTCCAGCCTATGGCTAAACTTGTCCACATGCACAAAGGCTTCAGCTCTTTACTGCTTGCTCTGCACTGCTTGTGTGTCCACAATAATGCATCATTGTTTAAGTGATGCTGAGTTTGACTGGCTAGACTAAGTTAGCTGGTATACGTCTGTTTTGTAATGATACTATGGTACTAACACAATGGACATGCGCCACAGTAATACTGTACCACGGTTTCTGGACACGTACTAAGGTATTTTCTAAGTTGG
>NW_015505419.1:1491824-1493892 GCF_001515645.1 Sinocyclocheilus grahami | reverse complement strand
CAGTGTATCCAGTGTAAAGCAACAGGCCATATTAAATATATATTAGTCACTCACTAACATTTTATTTAAAAGTTACACTGATATTAATTACAGCAACATGAATTGTTAAACAGTAGAAAAGCATAACTATATCATGCAAGCATATATAGAAATATAGAAAATGTTGGCTATGTAAGATAAAAAAACAACAACAACAGGAGACTAATCTAACATGTTTAATAGAGTGCAAGCAATAAATAACTGTGTTGTTGAGCACTGAAAAAGTGGTTTTACACGGGTTAATGGTGGCTCCTCACTCGCTCGCGCTGCCATTGGCTCGTCTCGTGCGCCGCACAGACTGCACGCGCTGACACTCACGCGCATGCGTCTCACTTTACTCCTCAGCCTTTGAAAACTCAGAGAGCTCAATTAAAAGACCATGTCCGCCATCGGGCGTCTACAGTCCTCGGTGTCCTTATTTAAACCAAATTCTCCATGAAATAGCATTATCCCGTGGCCTCAGCAATGGCCAGTTCGGTGAGTAGGGCTTTACCTGCTGTAGTATCGGTGCGATGTTTGGGCTCTCCAGCGCCCGTGTTCGTTTTCGTCTGGTTTGGGAAGGCGATTAGACGCATATGAGGCTTTTCCAGCCACATTTCCATCGGAATACTCAAGTACAGTAGAACTAGTGGAGTCGTGCGTTTCCAGTGCATGTCTGCTAAAGTCATGCGCTTGAAAGATTTCAAACAAAAGGAGGGCATCCAATAACAAACATCCAGAAATCTGACCGAATGCTCTATTTTTAGCATTCATTCTGGTATACCAGAAACTTATGATTCGACCATTGACAATTATTTTGCATTTGTGCGGCTATAGAGTGGTTTCAAGACGCGCGCACTCAGATTGTTTGCTTTTAATAATAAATAACTGGCGACATGATTATAAAGTGAACATTTTGGGTGTTTTAGGGTGCCGTTCAGGTGAAACTGGAACTCGGTCATCGTGCCCTGGTCCGAAAGAAACCCACCGTGGAAGGTTTTACGCACGACTGGATGGTGTTTGTCCGCGGACCGGAGCACAGCAACATTCAGCATTTTGTGGAGAAAGTCGTATTTCATCTACACGAAAGTTTCCCGAGGCCAAAAAGAGGTATGAAGCGATTTACTATTACATATCATTGAATTATCTTGAATAGTTGAGCTGGAATGATGTGCGATCCAGACTGACTGCACCTTGGCTAGGCTTCTTGATGCATGCAGATCTTGTCTAGCGCTGCAGGGACAAACAGTGGTTTGCATTTGTAAAAGAGACCAGTCATATATAAAGATGTTTATTAGCAATAAATGTTTTGCATGCTTTTCTTATTTCCTTCGCTGTACGTATTTGATTTCTCTTCATCTGTTACCTTTGACAATGTGCGTTAATCAGTGCGCGACTCCTAAAACGTTTCAGGAATAATGCGCTCGAATATTAACGCAATTAAATCCTTTGGTTTGGTTAACTTGTGTATATAGTATTCTCATGAACATTTAAGGGTTTTCACAACGCTAAAAGTATTTGTACCGCGCTAGAATATCCTAGAAGTTCAACTTTAGTTCGTAAATGTACATTTTGATATGAGGAAAGTGAATAAAACACTTTTGATCGCGTCTTAATAAACACGAGGCGCATTTTGTTTTAACGTTTGTACCTTTGTGTGCGTGTGTTTTTTGTTTTTTTTATTTATTGCCTCTCAGATTGTGATATAATATTCAAATATACTAAAAGTATTTGTACCGCGCTAGAATATCCTAGAAGTTCAACTTTAGTTCGTAAATGTACATTTTGATATGAGGAAAGTGAATAAAACACTTTTGATCGCGTCTTAATAAACACGAGGCGCATTTTGTTTTAACGTTTGTACCTTTGTGTGCGTGTGTTTTTTGTTTTTTTATTTATTGCCTCTCAGATTGTGATATAATATTCAAATATTATGCCCTATAGTCCATTGTCATGCCACCCTCATTTAATTTTAATAAAAAATAGTCAGTGTTGGGGGTAATGTATTACAAGTAACGCAAGTTACGTAATCGGATTACTTTTTCAAGTA
>NW_015505419.1:1489625-1491445 GCF_001515645.1 Sinocyclocheilus grahami | reverse complement strand
AAAAAACGTAGCTTTATACACTGTCCCATATTGTGCTGTCTTTGTGTGTCCAGTAGAGGTGCATGGAAAGAACAACCCTCCCCATCTGGTCACGCATGATATTTCCGGATTTTCTAACATGTAGATGAAATCTGTGGCTGCTATATGTCAAACATGAGAACCTACTGATTCAGAAGATACCAGTTCTCTCATTTACTATTTTACTAAACTGTTACCTCCAAATAGTTTTCTGTCCTGTAAATCCCTTTTAACATTTTACACAATCACCACAGGAGGGAGGTGGTCGTGTATAATAATGATTTCAACCCCTGTAACTTATTCTCACGGTGTTACTATTCACCCTGCGTTACAACGTTTCCCTAGTTGTTATAGTTCATATATACTATTATTAGACCATGGCGCCAACAACAGGACAGTGAGAGAGAGGGAATGAAAGCATCTGGTGGTCTGAAAGGAGGAATTTAGGAGTAGCGGTTGATGAAAGCCTTGGAAGGAATTAATTAAAATATTTGCTGGTTTCCTCCCCTCACCCGAAGTGTTTAAGCTGAGTTTGCTGTGACGTGATAAGCGCAGGGAAACTGCTGGAGAAAGTCAATCGTCATTACACGCCATTTAGATCGCAGGCAAGCATTTGCACTTTGAGAACAGTTGTTAAATCTTCTTTGTTCCAGCCAACTGTTTTCCTCAAGTATTTTGTTAGGTACATGTTTACATCAGGACAACAGTAACCGGTTGTTTTATCATGCACGTCACAGAAATGTAAATTGCATGCATTCTTGCATGACAGAGCTGCAGCTAAATTGTTTTGATTCAACATTTTATTTATGTGATGCTTTCTAAGACTGTTTTATTACTGTGGTGGGAAATCAAACCGCAGAGATTGGAAAATTGCACGGAAGGACTTAAGTTTGTTTTCCTTCTGTGGACAGCTCAAGATGCATGGCTTCAAATGTATGCTAATATTTTCCCCATTCCTTTGCGTTACAGCGCTCGTACTATGTGCGCCGCCGCAGGTTTGATTTATGCCACAGAGTTGTTGTGTTTATGTAAGATCTGAAGGGGACGTGTGCTCCAAATCGGCTCTCCGGCTGTATGTGTGTGATGACAGTGTGGTGAAAATCTCCCCTGCTATATTTATTTTATCAAAAGCTTAAAACGGACTATAAATCAAGAGCCGGACCTCATTTGGAAACTACTCTAAACTTGCTCCTGAAGGTCTTCGATGACAAGAAGTACACTAAATGTGGGTTTGCTTGATCTTCTAGCCCCTCTCCCCTTTTCTTTGACAAATGTCTTACAGGGACTGCTGAAAAAAATGCAAAAGCAACAGGGGGATACTTAACCTCTAATAAATCCTGCCTTATGACACCAGCTTTTTAGGAGATTCTACCAAACGCCCCCTTGGAAGTATATGATATGCACCCTAAAATGTTTTTGCGCTGTGACAAATTAGTAGCCTAAGTACTTCCTGAGGTCTCCAGCTTTATTCATGTTTATAATAGATCCTACAAAGTGTTTGCTTCAGGATGAACTCAAAGAAGAGGGTTTAAATCACTCAAGTTAATGTAGATAGATTTACATACTTTATGATAATGACACTTGAAATAGGATTTCCTTTGAAATATGGACCTCAAATGTCTTTAGCGTTACATTTTAGTCCTAATTAGACCCAGAATAAGTCAAACGGTGATGAATAAACACTTTGAATATTTACATTTTCTTCAAAGCCGTGAAAAATAGACTTCAGTAAACACCCCATGTGGCCTTCTCCGTACTCAGCAGATAATTCACAACAGGACTGTCTCTCTCTCTCTCTCTCT
>NW_015505419.1:1487496-1489408 GCF_001515645.1 Sinocyclocheilus grahami | reverse complement strand
CTGTGGCTGTGAGTCCCTTTTCTCTCTCCTTGTTTTGTGTTTGAAACCTTAGGAGTATTCGATGTTACCCCTTTCACAGCTGTTGTAGATTACATGTTGCCTGCCTGTCTCTCACGGGGTTATGTGCTTCCTTGTAGCCTTTCTCATAGTTACTTAGAATGTCATTTGGAGAAAAAAAAAGACTGGCCTCCTAGATGTTGCTGGACAGAAAAGAGTTAGTACACAAAGAAATAAATTGTTATCATTTATACACCCTTATGTCTTTCTAAACCAGCATGATTTCTAATTCTGTAAAATGAACAATACAACAATGGACATTATTGACTTAAGGATATTTATGTTTCATCTTTGTGTGAAGAATGAAAGTCAGACAGGTTTGGAATGACACGATGATCACAGATTTTTCTTTTTTGTGTAAAATGTTGCTTTTTAAAGATTTGTGATTGGCTCTTTCATGGACATGGCATGTGATGTTTCCCAGTTTCAGAAATCATGGCTACCTGGACATTTAAACAAAGGTAGAAAAGTGTTTTTTTGGCTGGGATAAAGGGACCGAACAGCCATGATTAGCAGGCATGCTGTGTAGCCTTGGAAACCTGATATTTTGTGCTGGCGCAGGAATAGGGGGGCAACAAACCCAAATAAATGGAGTGGAACATGGACGTTCATTTCACCTGCACTCATCTATGCCAGTTATATGCTGAAAAATATATAAACGTCTGGCTTTTGGTTCGTGACAAGTCGCCAACTACTATTTTGCAGTGCAAAACATTGATGTTTCTAGTCTTTTAGTCAGGCACACAAACATCCAAAGTCAATTAGGCATCCAATTCAGATATATACCAAGGGAAATGACTGCCCACACTAGGTGATGGGGGTCTGCAGAATGTGTGGTGTATTTTTGTATTTACTGAATTTATTTAGCCTTTTTATTGCTGAGGGTATGAAAGAGGGAATGATAAAATAAGATTGTATCATTACATCAGTGGACCATGCCAGTGTGTCTCTTTATTCGCTAGACTTGACAGTACACTTGAGTCCAATTGCTGGAAGAGCTTAAAATAACACCATCCTTCTTGTGGTTTACTGCAGCAGCCCAATACAGCTTTATCTTTGCTCTCTGGTGTTATATAGTATAGAGTAAATAGTCCTTCAATCTTTGTGATGTAAACACAGAGGCGGCTTTCTTACCCAGGTGGGAGCAGAGAAGAGACTAAAAAATGTGTCTCTTTGAGTGGAAGAATCATTATTTTAAGGTTTGTAAAGGATGTGCCTCTGGTAATTGAACTATCATAGAAACAAAAAAGTAGATAGAGCTTGCTTGAGGAAAAATGAACTGCTGTGATACAAGAGTTGGCTGGAAAACCTGCCCAGTATTTGCCCTTCTCTACTGATAAGGTGATATGAGTGGTTTTTATGGTGTTGCTAGGTTGGGGTAAGTGGTTGCTAGGGTGTTACCTACTGGTAAGAGATGGCATAACAGAAGCACTTCAAATATATGAATGGGAGAAATGCAACACTCAACAGAGTTTGTCTGTCTGGCTTTTTTAACAGCTTTGACATCCCTTAAATTTTTCCTATAGAGATTTGTAAAAAGTATTTTGTTAAATAGTTATAAGCCACTAATCAGACCAGCCAGTTATGAGGTGAATCACAAAATTACAAACTTAGTTTTGAAGTAAAACAGTGTTTGAAAAATGACAAAGGTACAAGACTACTGTGTAGACTGTGTAGCTACAATCCCATGAAGCATCAACTGACCTAATTGAAAATGAAAACAATGGATAAATATAAAACTATTGATTTTAAGAGTTGGTAAGAGTTGAGAGTGAGCTCTTTTGACTCAATTTGCTTGTTTTGTGTGTCCCCCCCCCCCCCCCCCTCACAGGTCCAGGGGTTTTTTTTTTTTTTT